>NW_028301618.1:3134090-3447500 GCF_987345545.1 Pholcus phalangioides
TATACGAAGCCCAGGAGATTAAATATGAAGTAATTAGCCCCGGACCTACTTTTGAGTCGGATATTCATGCAATAACATTGACTTCAGCCGTGTATTTACATCTTCTCAAGCATGAAAATTAATGTCTACGTATTGTCTTTTAATATTGAACTGCATAAATGAATATAGTTTAGGTTGTTTTAAAATTAATTATGAACCCGTAAAGTACATCAAAGAAATTGCACAGCTTTAATTGAGCATTGAAGCTGAAACAGGCAGAAATAGATAACTTGAAGTTCAGGGGTGGGGGTGGGGAAGAGATCGAGATACTTAGCGCCCCTTAAAAAGGGGGAAAAATATATATTCATTTCTACGTTTGTTTAAATCTATATTTGTTTCTTTCATGATTCGCGCGGGAAGTCGCCTTATTGGTTAACTTGGACACGGTTTGTAAAAACTCCCTCAAAGAAATAGGGGAGATATCACGTGATCCAAAAAGCCTCATTGAAGAAAACCCGGGCAGTGCCGGATGTATTATAGCTGGTACTGTACATTCCACACTAGTGAAATAAATTAAGAGAATTTGCATATTTTATCGAATTTCATGAAAAGAACTGAACTGAATGTAAAACCACTGCTTCTAGACAAAAATGCAAATCTTGTACGTCAAATACGTTAGCGTACACGTGTGTGCAGGCGGAGCCAGTAGAGAAACAGGCTTTATAAGCGCTCGTAAGTTAAGACGCATTTCGTTCGCTAGCACACCTCGGCGAATTTCCTGGTGTTATTTTGCAGCAATCGGTTGTTAATTTCAAATTGTAACAGTAAAAATGAGTAACCACCAACGTTTAGATGATGGAATTGTGGGGAAGGCTGGAAGCAGGCCAATCTCAAGCCCAGATTTGTAGATAGTTCAATTTAACGCCCAGCGTCGTAACAGTTCCAGGATACCGGATCCATCGGGAGAAAGCCTGGGCAAGGTCGTCCAAGAGCCACGACAGCCAGAGAAGATCGCCGTTTGTCGATTATAGCGAGGCGTAACAGGAGTGCTACAGCTTCTCAGCTCTCTCGTGACTTGTATGCAGCCACGTGTATCAAGGGTGACTGATTTCAAAAGACTTCATGAGAGAGGGTTGTTTGCAAGAAGACCTGCTGTTTGCGTCCCGCTCACTTCTACGGACAGGAGAATCCGTTTATCATGGTGCAACGAGCATAGCGATTGGAGTATGGATCAATGGGCGACCGTCTCTTCACTGACGAGTCCCGGTTCAGCCTAAGCACCGATTCTCGCCGTACGTTCATATGGAGAAAAGCAGGCCAGAGACCCGCTACCTCCAACGTCCGCGAAATCGACCATTATGGCGGAGGAGGTTTAATGGTCTGGGGCAGGCATCATGTTGGATGGCCGCACAGCTCTCGATGTCTTTGAAAGAGTCACTGTGACAGGTGTGAGGTATAGGGATGAGGTCTTGGAGCCCTATGTTCGCCTTTTCAGGGGTGCAGTTGGCCCTGAGTTCATTTTAATGGACGATAACGCGAGGCCACATAGAGCTCTTCTGCTCGACAATTTTCTAGAGAGTGAGGATATTCGCCGGATGGATTGGCCAGCCAGATCTCCAGACCTTAACCCCATAGAGCATGTCTGGGACGCTCTGGGGGAGGGCAATCGCAACTCGCAATCCCCCTGCGGGAACCATCCAGGGAATGAAAACAGCGTTGCTGAACGAGTGGGACCAGTTGCCACAGGAAATGATAAACTGCCTTATTTCCAGTATGAAATCACGCTGCGAGACCTGTATATCTGTAAGAGGGGACCATACCCCCCCTATTAACCCATTTTTTTTGTTTATTCTGCAACCGCTGTTTCATACCTTCCGACTCCAACGAGTGTTACGCACGATCATGCGTGTGTATTACACACAATTATTGAATGGTTATTTGTTTTGTATTGTATCAATGCATGTACATATCAAATTTCATTAAAATCGGTACAGTAGTTCTAGAGATAATCGACCAGGTCTGCAAATTCTCTTAATTTCTTACACCAGTGTACATTGTAGATATTTTTTTAAAATGAATTCCTTGAACTGTTCTTGATCATTAAAAAAATGCTCTTAAAATTGTTCTAGTAGAAATTCCCTGAAAAAGGTGTCTCACCAAAGCCGTATTGAGGAGGGGGGGGGGCTTGGACGCCTGATTCCCCCCCCCCCCGAAAAGGGAAAAAATTACCGGAAAAAGACTGCCAAATCTATTGTTCTATCACTTTGATTCTTCCCCGAAATGGTCCTTCCCCCCCCGGAACCAAATTTCTGGTTACGGGCCTGTGTCTTCTCACATCTACTCCATACGTAATATGAAATCATCAGTTCGAAAACTGCAACTTCTTTTTTTTTTGTGTCCCGTTTTTTTTATGCAGCGATTTTGAGTGGAGTCCCGTTTTCGTGCAACACTCGAATGCGTCGAGAACCGTTTGATCCATCGGTACCAAATTTTTGCAGCTGTGAATAACGGGATCCTCCTAACGAGATCGTGGCCCGTCGCTCTGTCTGAATGAAGAGAAGCCATACTGGAAGCCGTGCATGTATGTGTTGCGAACCTAACGTAAAGTCCGTTTCTGTGCAATGTTCATTGCGTGTAGAGCTGCCATCTGCCGTCAATTTTTCTAACTATGAGTTGAATTGTGATGTTGTATTGACAACAATAATGATTGAATAATTGTATCGCTATAGAGTCCTGGGGCGGTCATGCGGAGGGTGGGGGGGGGGGGGGCTTATATTCCTATTGCGTATTGTGGTGCATCGTGCATTGCATATTGTGGTGCATCGTGCATTGCATATTGTGGTGCATCGTGCATTGCATATTGTGGTGCATCGTGCATTGCATATTGTGGTGCATCGTGCATTGCATATTGTGGTGCATCGTGCATTGCATATTGTGGTTCATGGCGTTTTGCATATTGCGGTGCATAGTGTATTGCGTTTCCTTGGGTATTGAAGATTATTCGGCGTACGAAGCCTCATACGCCGCCCAGGGCCGTCTTAAGAGCATCATGGGCCTCTGGCGCCGAGTGATATTTCTGAGGCCCTACCTGGCAAATTCTTCAAAATTTCAACCGTGTCTCATCTTTGTGAGGCCCCTTTTCTGTTGAGGCCTCTGGGCCGTGCCCGGGTGGGCCCATGCCTTAAGACGGCACTGACACCGCCCCTAATGGTGACGCTGACAAGGCTTCAGTGAAGGGGACCTCGAGATGAGCCTGATTTTTTTTTTTTTTTCAGAAGAGAGTCGCACATCATTTTTCACCATGCAAAATGTGCATGACCATACGTCCCGCTTTTGAAATAGAATTTTCCGGGTTCTTTTCCTTCTTTTTCCAGAATTGTCTTACCATTCTTAACATAATGCCAGATAAGTCAATCCTTGAAACAACACTTATATTTTTGTGAGCCATATCATCACTTATCCTGTAAAGATGATTTTATAACGAGGTTATTCTTATTAAGAAATTTTTTCAAAGGTGGTTTTGGTACTCCAGGGACCGGACAAATGAGAAGCCGAGTTTTATTCTTTGACCGACATTTCACTATTGTGGGACAAATTCTGGGTGAGGGCATTCCCCCCCCCCCCTTCATCCTAGAGGAGGGCCCTAGTCCGGAATCTTTTGCACCCCCCTCCCCCTCCTCTCCCAGTCAGACTTCTCGCGGACCCTTCTATAGTTAATTTATAGCGTGAAAAAGCCAAAACATTATGAGAATTGTCCCTGGCCCTGTCAGCCCCGCTCTTGTGGGGGCCATGGCTGAGCTAAATCAGAGGTGAATGAGTAAGAAAAAAGTTCCATCGACTGAAAAAATTCACAGAAAATGTTTTCTGTCTGCCCTTGGAGGGGCGAAAAATCCGAGATGAAAGGGCAGCGAAAGTTCTTGTTTTTGTTAGGAAATGTTTGTGAGGGAGGGGGCATCATACCTAATGGTAGGGCTGACAGGGCTCCAGCTTGGAGGGCAGGGCCGTAAGTAGAGGGGTTGGAACTGCCCCGTGCGGCAATTGTAGGTGGGAACAAAGAACACCATTACAAAATGATCGAATTTTAAGGTTGTGGGGGGCAGCAAAATAATGTTTGCCCAGGCAATCAAACATCCTAGTTACGGCCCTGGGACTAAATTCTTTTAATTTTTCCTTCCCCCCCCCCTCCGCACTATAAATTAACTGTAGAAGAGGTCCCATGGAAAATTTGGTTTGGGGCCCTGACACAGGATGTAGGGGCTATGAGGGGGGGGGGCAATAGAAAGAAGCCACAAAATTTCCCACATGGGCTGCCACCCCTTACAACCTACAGCCTCGGGTGCACTCGCGCGCGCTTAAGCCGACCCCGACTTGAAATCTGTGGGAGGAGCGGGGGGGGGGGGCTTTTGAGTAGCACTCCGTTACGCATAAAGTTTTAAATTGCAGAAGTTGAGATCCAGGGGCGACTCGAGCTTACCCGCCGCTCGGGTGCAAAGCCTTATGTGCCGCCCCTAAAGATCATCCTGGCGGGAAGCTGACGGAGCTGTATCCCAGGAGACCTTGGGAGGGATAAACCTATTTCGTTTTCAGGAGAGACGCACACAATTCTGCACCCAGAAAACGTGCTTGACCATACGTCCCGCTTTTCAAGAAAATGTTGCGTTTTCACAGTAGAGTTGTCTTTTTCTCTCTCGTACTCATATAATTCACACAAAACGGCACTTACATATACTGATAGGCCACCATTACTTACGCCTATCCTGTAAAGATGATGTATAACGAGGCGACTTTTATGAAGAAATTTGTTTCAAATGCTTTCGGGGCCATTCAACTATTACGTCAGCGTCGATGGGGGGGGGGGGGTTCCGATTTGCTAACTTTTGATGACAAGGGGAAGGGGGGTTGGATAATGCTCGTCATCAACCACCCTTAATGAAAATATGAAATATTTTTAATGGCAACTTGAGTGATGTAGAACCGCACTGGGGGGTGGGGGGCACTTAAGTGCTCTGAAACTACGTCACATGTCACTAAATGTGTCACGGATCGCTAAAGTGTTCTGGTACTGTGTCTCGGGTCATTTAAGTGATCTGAAAATGTACCACGGGCCGCCGCTTAAATGATCTGGTGGGGGGAAAATGTGCCACGGGCCGCTTAAATGCTCTGGAATTGTACCACGGGACACTTAAGCGATCTGTAAAAATGTGCCGCTTAGTTTATTTCTTACAAAATTAGGTTTGAGGGGGGCAGGTCGCATCAGATAACCCCCAGGGCCATATTTGGTCCAAGGGTCTTTATGCGATTTACCATATATAATTTATTAAAGATAAATTTTTTCGAGTCAAACCCCCCCCCCCTCCCCTATATATGCGTTAGGATCCAGAGGGGCAGAACTGACGTCGAAATTTTGCTGACAAGGGGGGGGGGGTGTTAGAGTTTTGTTGGCAGGGGGGAGGGTCAAAAATTTCTAAAAATTTGCTTACGTAATACTTGAACGGCCCCTACCCTGATGCTTCAGGGACCGGGCAAGTGAGAAGACGAATTATTTCCCCTGCGTTATTTGAATTCCGAAAAAACAATGACTGTTTGCCTCTTGTGATAGAGCGCATTTTCATTTCTGGTAATACTGTCCCGGGCCCTGTGTCTTTTTTTCCTCAAGTTTTCCTCATCCCCCTTCGTTGTCAACGTGTGTACATGCGAATTTTTGCTGTTGGAAATTTAAAAAAAACTTTTGTGTCCAACGAGAGAAAGTCCAAGACGCCCCCCCCCCCAACAACCTACCGCACCCCTTGAACCTTCGCTCAAGCCGCCCCCTCTCTGCTGAGATCACACAAATCAAATCTTTGAAAATAATCCACCAACGAGGCCCGTGATGTCGTGCGTGTTCAGCCATTACCGCACAGGTTTTGTTTTTTGTGATAATGATGATGATTCTTCTTTTCCTTCAATCAACAAAACAGGTTTCGAGCACCCTTTTCCCCATCTCTTGCCGAATCTTCCTCTTGAGATCGACGCACCGTCGACGAGCGTATTCATGTGACCAGCAGCGTCGAGGAAACTGCTCAAAATCAAAAGAAATTATCATCACCCGATCCCCCCCTCGAATTGAATCATGGTGACACCAGAAAGGAGGAGAATGGCGACGACGGAGACGATGCAACATGGCCCGGAACAGGTGGCGACGCAACAACCGGGCCCGAATGTGTCGGCGAGCCTCGTGACCTGGTCGATCGTGCTATTCGAGTTCGTGTCGGTGTTGGCGCGTTCGACGCTCCTGCTGCTGGTGGCCCTGTTCAGGCAGTGCGTGCCGGAGTCCAAGAAATCCGTGCGCAGCCGGATCGTGTTGGTGACCGGAGCGGGCCACGGGCTCGGCCGGCATTTGGCCTTTAACTTCGCGTCTCGCGGGGCCAGGGTCGTGCTGTGGGACATCGATCAGGTGAGTGGCCGACGATTTCGTTGTTTTTTTTGTTCCTTGTGTTTCCGCCATTGTTCGGACGGACGTACGCAGTTGTTTCAAATGCTTCGATGCGTATTATATTGCTCAAACAACCTTCGCTAAATCATATTCAGCGCCCCCTCCTACCCCGGCGAGGAATTTTCACACAGGGTCGCAACTGGTTGAGGTTCTTCACTAAGGGGGAACAGGCAGGTCTGTGTGGTGCCCCGGGCGCCGGATCGGAGAGGGGCAGCAAATTTCACGCTTTAACCCCTCCCTCAGCATTGCACGGGGCGCCAAAATGCGCACTGACTAAGTATCTATTTGCGGCAAGCGGGTCTGGTGCCCTTTTCCAGCATGGCCCAGATCTTCTTCGACCACCTGATGCTTATATCTCTTCCTTGAGACAGTGACGGGGTGCACGATCTGGTCAGGAGAAGGGTGTGCTGCCCCGGGCGCCGAACCAGAGAGGGGAAGGGCGTAAATTTCATCCTTCAACCTCTCCTTCCACAATACAAGGTGTTGCCAAATCACGTGCTTGTCCCTGCTGATCATGCATCTAGCTGTGGCCATGTTTTCATGAGCCCTTTCCATATTGCAGGTGCGTTTCCAGAACTGTGTGCAGGGAGTGGTGGGGGGGGGGGATTTATCGTGTAGGTTCGTTAGATCGTCCCGTATTTTACGTGACAATTTATCCCATATTATGGAGGTCACAATCGTCCCTGATTTGGGTAAGGAACCCGTAAATGATTTTGTTTCCGTTATGAAGTTGTTTATTTGAATCCAGATGGGTGTGCGACCGCACGGGTGGGCCCCCGCCCTTTTGACAGAAATAAAAAAGTAATTTTTCTTTTCTAATAACGGTATGGCTAAATAATAAACGAAATGTTTCAAATGTGGAAAATCAAGGAACAAATAATAAAAACAAAAAAAAAATTAGGAGAAATGCATGAATATCGAGGAGGGGAAAAGAAGCGTTGCCCCCACAAGGGCAGGGCTGACAGGACCCGGAACGATTCCCATCACTTTGTTTTTTCACGCTATAAATTTGGGGGAGGGGCGTGATAAGTCTCAAGTCTCTCTTACCTGGGGAACACCAAAGATCCCTTCCTAGGGGGGCCCTGCTGCAGAATGTGGGGACCGTGAGAAGGGATTATTTTCATACAGGGCCTTTGTGTAGGGTACGTGCAGAGCAGCCCTGTTCAGATCCCGGGAACCGCAATGATTTTGCTTCGTTACGAGAAATTGTTCATTTTATCGGCAAGGATCAGCAGCAGTTTTTCTTCAAAATAACGTTTATCCCGATCTTGATCATTATCGGGGGGCGGGGGGGGGGGCACTGGCAGAGGCGACGACATGATAACATTGAAGGGGTTGAAGATTAGAACTCGTCCCACATATATACGGGACTCGAGCCCAAAATGCAAGGGGATGGGGGGGTGTTGGGAAAAGGGTTTCATTGTATATTCATAGCTTTAAACACCCATGTTCCGGCACCATGATTCCCACATGCTAGTGCTGGGGCCTCCCTTCCCCACCAGGATATGAATACCGACCCTCACCCCCTACTCATCCTTTCCAGGAGGAGAAGATAATAAAGTAATATAGTTAGATAAAATAAAATGACAAATACTTTACATCAGGACTTGACAAATCAAGAAAATATTTAGACACCAGCGGAATTTCCTAAGAGATGAGCATGATTTTCAGTCGTGAAAAGATTTTCTCAATATATATGTATATATATATATATATATATATTTTTGACATTTTTGGCACCTTATGGCCTCCTCTTCATATGTTTAAAGACACGCTGGAATGAAATCACAAAACTTGTTATTCTCGGACTCCAATTCCGCAATCACACGCATAAAATTTCAAGTGCCAATGCCGATTTCCTATAGTCTGTTTCAGGTTAACTTTTTGCAGTGCAGAGAAAGGTAGGGAATGTATTCGTTCGTCGCAAAATATAGTTCCCATGTATCGGAGGCTTACGTACGATGATCATTTATGCAGAATATTTCAATTTTTTGAATGACTGAAAAAAAATACTGAGAAAATATCGTTCTGAACCGATCTTTGTTCGTTTAAAATTTTTAAATTAGAAATAATATTGGTTACCATTATACGTAAAGAAAAGGTTTTTCCCTCAGTGAGATTGGCGATAATCAGCCATACCTTACGGATACCGCGCATCGATACATTGGTTGAAAGGTTTTCGTTGTCATAGCAACGTGTGATGCGGTCCTCTCGTAGCTTCCCCTTTACTGCAAAGTTAACTTGAAACGAACTATAGTCGTCATGGTTATGGGGGGGGGGGGGGTTCGCGAGCGATTTTGTGGAATGAAATTTTCCGAACACAAAAAAAAAAAAAAAATTTCGCAACGTAAGTAAAATTGTTAAGAGAATAACACCGGGTACTGTCTCGCTACATTGGCGTACGCAAGGGATGTGTTTGGGGTTCTAACGCCGCCCCCCAGGCCCGTCATTTAGGGACTGGCTTAGGCCTCCTGGCTTTTGAAAATACACTAAAAATGGTGTGTGTGTATATATATATACACACACACACACATATATACATACATTGTGTACATGTGTTTTGCCCCCCCCCCTGGAAAAAGTTGAAATGACGGCCCTGCCGCCCCCTCCCCAAGCCGAGCTTAGTGTTATTTTGCAGGAAAAAACGTAAACATCCCCCCATAGAAGAAAAAAAATTGACCCCCCCCCCAGGAGAAAATTCTGCGTACGCCTATGACTCGCTATAATAGAAAATACTCCTGTAGTTGATAATTAATTTTGGATAATGAAGCAAGGGTGGCCCTGCCACAAGCATGGAAATGATATACTAATATTTTAAATAATATAATTCAACTAAAATCATTCTCTGTACAAAAATGAGCCCGAAAATATTATTCCGCTAGTCAATCCTGCCCAGGGTCGTAAATAGGATTTTTGCCGCGCGGGGCAAACATGATTTTGTCGCCCCCCATAACTTTAAAATTCGGCAATTTTACGGTAGTTTTCTTTGTTTCAACCTAAAATTGTCGACCTCCAAATTTCGTCGTCAGGGCAGTTGCTCCCTGTCCTGTAGTTCCAGCCCTGACCCTGCGTTTGGTAATGGTGGCCTTGAGATTGGTTACCCCCTCTGCACTATATTACGGCGCGCAAGATAGGCATTCAATTCTAACTTGCGGCTCTGGTAATGAGACACTCCGCAGGATTCAAAGCTAAAACACGTGTGGGTAGTTTGAAATCTCATAATAAAACAGTTCTGTCAACTAAATGATAAAAAAAATAATTTTCGATTTCATTCATCGCCGATTACGGAAACTAAAGCACATTCATTAGGGGTCATTCAGGTATTACGTCAGCATCGGGGGGGGGGGGGGTTCGGATTTGCTGACTTTTGATGACAAGGAGGAAGGGGGGGCGTTTGAAGGTTGCTTACGTCATCAACCACCCCTTTTTGAATATATGAAATATTCTAAGCTGCTGACGAGGTTGTCAGTGTTTTGCTGACTTTTGCTGATAATGGGCGGGGAGGGGGGGTCAAAAATGGCTGAAAATCTGCTTACGTAATACTTGAATGGCCCCCTTAACAAAAAAGAAATCAAGAATGTCCTGGAAACTGGCACGCATGGTCACCTTATGTAGAGGGATCGCGCCAAAATAAAATTCTTGTGAAAAGCGGGTGGTTGCGCTTGAAAATGTTTGGGAACCACTGTTGTAGAGTCGCAATTCCCATCGGCTTTGGCCACACCTCGGCCTGCAAAACGAGACTGAAGTAATTCTAACTACTCAACTTGACAATTCTGTTAATCTATAGAATCTATATATATAAAATTGATTTTCTGTGTGTCTGTGTGTGTGTATGTTCTCTATACAAATCTACAATTTTAGATCGATCGTCGCCAAATTTTGCATATATACCAAATGGGACCCGACTTGAACGATAGGCTACTTTAAAATTTCGTCAGACCAGGGCAAATGCCCCAAATGGGCAAAAAACTGTCCGGCAACAATGGTTTTTGGGCCTCAACAATCACTTTCCGAACGTTTACTTTGGTTACCGTGGTTCCCTAGCGATGAGTTTCAGACGTGTTTATGTCTTTACAATGGTTTGTCACTTCTTTAATGCTGCCAATTATGTATAATAGTTTATGCCTTTATAATGGTTTGCCACATTTTCAATACTCTCAGTAATGAGGCTTTTTGAATAGACGTCATAATCATCACCATCATCGCTTTGAGGGTCAGGAAAAGGGTGATCCTCATAGAAATCACTATTAAAATTGCCGATTCAACTGCATAAATACGGAAATTTAGTGGGGGGGGGGTTTCCTGCCACATCAATAATTTTAAAAATTAAATTGAATTCTCGATTTTTGAAATATGGAATTCACTTGGAGATACGAAGCCCAGAAAATTAAAAATATGAATAATTTGCCGGATCTACTTTCGAGTTGGATATCCATGTAATAACATTGATTTCAACTTTTTATTTATATCTTCTCAAGCATGAAAATTAAGTTCTCCGTATTGTCTTTTGATATTTATTTGCATAAATTCATATAGTTTAGGATGTTTTTAAAATTAGTTTTGGGCCCCGTAAAGTGCATCGAAAAAATTCCACAGCTTTAAGTAAGCATTTTTGGAAGCTGAAACAGGCAGAGATGGATAAGTTGAAGTTCAGGGGGAGGGAATCGAAATACCTAACACCCATAAAAAAAAGGGGGGGGGACTATTCATTTCTACGTTTCTTTAAATTTAGATTTATTTCTTTCATGAGTCGCGCAGGACGTCGCCATATTGGTTAACTTAGACACGGTTTGCATGTCCCTCAAAGAAAGAGGGAGATATCGCATGACCCAAAAAGCCTCATTGAAGAAAACCCGGGCAGCGCCGGGTATTGTAGCTAGTACATAATAAAGTGCAAAATGCTTATTTTTAGATTATAAAACACAATTAAACAATCATCGCAACAGGACCTCAGGGTCGGGCCTTGACTCTTTGGCAGTAGGTTATAGTTGAATCTCGAGATGCTCAAAACAAAAAATTTATCAAAAATGTATATTTTTAGCGTTGCTTACCGTTCGTTTTTGGGGATAGAAGAAAACATCTCGAAGAATCGTCAACATGGCAAAAAAAAAATATTTATGAACGCTATTAATTAGCGTCAGTATCGTTGTGATTGATAAATGAAATGCTTTCAAATTTATAAAAAAATTATAAAATTCGCATTTTTAGTAATTTTCGCGTATTTGAATTGCGAATTTCGCGAACCAAAGGGCTTGGTAAAAGCCCGAAAATGTATACGTTTTCAAACGTATTTCGGGCTTTTACCAACTCGACTCGAGGTTTTACCACTCTTCGGGCTTTTACCAACTCGACTCGAGGTTTTACCACTCTTCGGGCTTTTACCAACTCGACTCGAGGTTTTACCACTCTTCGGGCTTTTACCGTAACATACACTTCAAGTTCAATTGAAACAATTGACGATATCGAACAGCCCAATAACTCTGTAATTTGCCAGACGTGAACTATGAATATTTTTCGGTTCGACTGATCTATATCGATGTAGTCTCTTTTCTTTTCAGAACCAAGGAAAAGAACGTTCCACGTTGGGAATCACTGATTTAAACTAATGGGGGAAAAAAATCGTAAATGAGTGCTTAACTAGATTTATTCCAATTAGTGTGTACTCGTACCTTTCTTTTCGCCCGTTTCGCTGATAGCTATTTCATCTATGTATGGTACAAATACAACGCCACAACAGGCAAATTGCCTAACGAGGTGGATGACTTCAGAACATCATGGATCCCCGAGCCATTTTTTGGAGGCCCTACCTACTACTACTACACCACACATGCACCCCGCCCATTAATATGCATTGGTGCAATAATTTATTTCAAAGTACTGCATTAATATCTGTGTTTTTGATCATAATAAAGACATTGTAATCTGTATTTTTATTACTATTTGTGTAATTACTAGAGTAGATGAAGTTCATTATTTTCGGTGTAACAAAAACTTTTTTGAAATGATGTTTTGTTACTTTTAGGCACTTCTATTTTCATTTTTTACTAACCATTCTTCGTTTTTGATGATGAATTTATAAATTCTGTACACGTAGTTCTGCCTCAGTGTCAATATGTGGCATTGTATGTTTTTGTTTTCTATTGGAACATTTATTAATTCCCTTAATTTATTGTAAAGATTGTCTAGATTGCGTATGTTTTCATAATATGCTCCTCCCCAGACACATATTCCGTAATTTGTATTTGAATAAACCCACACATAGAAGATATCTTTTTTCAAAAAGTTATTATCAACTATGTATTTATAAGTTTATAAATGACACCTGAATACATTCTAAGTATTTTTTTTATCATTTTTTCACTATGTATGTTCCATTTTAGATTATCTTGTATAACTATTCCTAAGTATTCATAATTGAACACTCTACCTATTTCTTCACAATTGCATACTGATATAGTTTGAGATTGGCAGTGAGTGTGTAATTTTACGTGGATTTCTGTACTGTCATTTATATCTCTCGTTTTCATGCACATAAATTTAGTATTTTGTGTATTTATTTTAATTTGTGTTTAATTAGCCAGTGATTTGTTTTTGTTAGGTCCTTCTCTGTTCTTTTAACCAAACTATCTGTTTCCGTATCCTCAACATATAAAACTGTGTCATCTGCAAAAGATATAATGCTACCATTTAGATTTTGTTTACTCAGTTCATTTATGTAAATTAAAAATAGTATCGGCCCTAAGACCGAGCCCTGTGGGACGCCTTTTTTTACTTATACAAATACAAATACAAATACAACGCCACAACAGGCAAAATGCCCAACGAGGTGGCTGATAAAAAGATGCCCATAAAAATATGGATGTCATATGTTTCAAAAATACAGCAACCCCATTAAAAATGCAATTAACACAAATTATAAACAATATATACACATGATAAAATATTATACAATGCCCATAAAGAATACTTATGGTTGTCTTATTCTAAGAATGGATAGCTTCTCGATTTACCCCAACATGTTTATCGTATTTCTTTTTAAACGTGTCAATTGTGTTACAATTTACTACCTCCGGGGGTAAGCTATTCCATTTATTAACAACCCTATTACAGAAAAATTCCCTGCGACACCATAACCTTGCATTGTCCCTCACCAATCGATACTGGTGTCCCCTTGTAAAAGCGGTTGATTGGCGGTGTACTAAAAGTTCATGGTCCATCCTATCCATCCCATTGAAAATTTTGAACACTTCAATCATATCTCCTCGACACCTGCGTTCATCCAATGTAAACATATTCAAAAAATGAAGTCTCTCTTCATAACTCAAGCCCTGTGTGCCAATAAGGACACGCGTAGCTCTTCTCTGCACCCCTTCAATCAAGTCTATGTCCCTCTGTAGGTATGGTCTCCAAAACCTTACCGCATACTCCAGTCCAGGACGAACTAAGCCTCGAAAAAGCGGAAGAATGACTTTAGGAGAACGCGAAGAGACCTTTTTGAAAATGAGACCAAGCATTCTATTCGCTTTTTTGACAACCGCTGAACAATGTTCAGAAAACTTAAGTCGCTCGTCAATGAGAATTCCCAAATCGGTGACTCTAGTTGCATCCGGGATAGTGACACCATTCAACTCGTAAGAGAACCGTGGGTTGTTCGAACCAAAATGAGCGACCATGCACTTATCTACGCTAAACGTCATGCTCCATTCATTTGCCCATGCTGCAATCTTGTCTAAGTTGGTCTGGAGCAACTCCCTATCGCTTTCATTCCCGATTACCCCCATTAGCTTCACATCATCTGCGAATTTGCTAGTAATTCCATCGATACCCTGATCGAGTTTGTCGATAAAAAGTGAAAAAAGTATGGGGCCAAGGACACTTCCCTGAGGAACTCCACTTACTTCTTGAAAATTGTTAATTTTTTCCTCTATTATGACAGCTTGTCATCTAGTGTAATATAGTAGTATGATTTAAACCATTGCAAGATATTTCCTCTTATACCGGCTGAATATAATTTCTCTGTTAAAATGTTAAGATCCACATAATCGAGTGCTCGTTTTAGGTCCAAAAAAACTATTATCGAATATTTATTTTCATTTATTCCATTGTTTATCAAGCCCGTTAATTTTAGAATTGGCATTTCTGTATTTTTGTTGTTTTTTTTTGGTATCCATATTGATTGGCTGCTTTTTCTTTTATGTATTTATACCTTCGCATCAGCCAGCTATTGAAACCTTCTTAGAAATAGGAGAGAGTGACTTCTATATCTTCGAAATACAAGGGAGGCTGTTATACCTTGGAACATCATTTGTTCCAACTAAGTTTTCACTGTAAAATTTCACTAAATTAATTTTTAGTATCTTTATACTGTTATGAGACATCGAGGATGTTTGTATTCTGCTCTACTATAACCATGAGATATACATATAAGAGCGGGCTAACAAGTTATTTTGGGGGTCGGGTCTCCATGTTTAACATCATGTTGGTGGACGCTGAATGAAAACGACGTTCCTCAAAAAAACCTCGGAAATCGGATTCACAACGTTGGAAAGCCACCAAAGCAGAATGTTTTGCATTGTTCTACAACGAGCCCTCGGTTGAGTGGAAATGTTTTTCTGCTGTAAAAACAGTTTTACAGCAGTTTTTCTTAAAATTCCTCAAGATTGTTATACGACGTACGTCGCAGGTTTCGGCATATTCTGCTTTGGAAGCAGTATTTATGGCGGCTATTTTGGGTAACCAAGGTCGATATGTCTCTCCGCTTGATGTGTCTGTCTTGAACATTGATGCGACCTTGTCGTATCAATGTTCAAAGCTGCTTCCTCCACGTGCAGTCGACACCCCCGTCGATCCAATTATTGTGTGATTCCCTTTGCAAACATTAGAGCACGCTGTTGAAAACATTCTCAGAATTTTTCAATCGAATATCCCACTTTGAGCTGCAGGAGTTTTTTCTTAACTGGAAATACCGTATTCTTTATTTGGCGCCTTACCGATTCCAACCCGATACACGGAACCGAAATCCGTGAGGGTCACACTAGTCGATTTCTGTAGGGGAAGGCCAAGCACGAAAGTGTGTGGTAAGGTACAGGTGACTGCCGTGAAGATGCATCTTTTGTCTACCACGAGAAGAGACTTGCCAATGCCTACATCACGTGATACTTGCGCTTCGTCAGCTAATGATTGACAGTCCTAAGTGGTTTATGATTCTGAAACAGATCATATGAGTATACAAGATTCATTGAAAGACTGGTTATTTGTGGAGATGAAGATTACACACAAGGAAGAAAATTCATCACTGCCCTCACGGGGACTCGAACCCCGGTCTCTCGCTTGCCGGACGAGTGCTCTACCATCTAAGCTATGGAAGCAGATAAAATATTTCCCCCTTGGAGCGTATGAGGTTGAAATATTCTATCTGCTTCCATAGCTTAGATGGTAGAGCACTCGTCCGGCAAGGGAGAGACCGGGGTTCGAGTCCCCGTGGGGTCAGTGATGAATTTTCTTCCTTGTGTGTAATCTTCATCTCCACAAATAACCAGTTCTTTCAATGAATCTTGTATTGACAGGGGGACATTTCTACATGCAGATCATATGAGGGTGTTTCCTCCCACGACCGAACGTCTCATTTGGCGATTGAGTAAAAATAATTCGCCAAAAAAAGTGTTTCAATTGGGTTTTTTGGCTTGAATTTAACTTGTAGACGGGGTTTTTTTTTTTGTGCCAATGATTTTTTTTCTTGGTTGATTGTGGTGATGGCAGTAATAAGTGACTATCAGGCACCGTGTCCCGTTTTTTTCGTTTCGTGAAGTCCGTTATTTAAACGCATGTACAAAAAACTTGCTTAGTTCAAGTCGTTTTCCCCCCTTTTCGACTGTAATTTTTTTTGTCAATAAATAAAAAACCAACAAAAACCCCTGGCGGAAAATCGATGAATTCTCAACCCAAAGAGGCTTGGCCAAGTATCTTCCCTCGTTTGGCGAGCTGTAAGACCGATTCTATAGCTGAATCATTCAGCTCCGAGGAGCTTACTAAGCTGAATTCTTTTGTTTGTCAAATAACTGCGATGCTCCGTTTCCACAGGTTCGATGCGAAGACGTGGCCGAAGAGATCCGCGCCGAAGGTGGACAGGCGTACGCGTACAAATGCGACGTCAGTGACGAGAAGCAAGTCGAAGAAGTCGGCCAGAAGGTCAAGAAGGACGTCGGCGACGTCCACATCCTGATAAACAACGCCGGCGTAATGTCCGGGAAGCCCATCATGTACCTCAACAGCTACCAGATCAGAAGGACGCTAGAGATCAACACGTTGGCGCATTTCTGGGTGAGGCAAATCACGTTTGGTTCGATTTTATGGCGAAGATTATAGCATTCGTCAATGATTATACCACTTTGTTTCACCCGCAGACAATAAGGCAATTTCTTCCAAGCATGCTGGAGATGGGCGAGGGCCACATCGTCGCCGTGTCATCCGTGGCTGGTATACTCGGATGTGCCAACCTCACCGATTATTGGTAAGTCGATTCCAATTTAGCATCGGCTGCGCAACCTTTTCAGTCTGTGGGCCAGATATGCGGTAATTCTGCTGCTCACGGGCCTAGTATATGTAGGGTGACCTGCATTTTATGGGACATTACCGTAATTTTGATCGTCCCAACCTTTTCATTAAATGTCCTGTTTATTTCTTATTTTTAGGGGTCGCAACTATTGGGAACAGCCATGTCTGGTGCCCCTGGCGCTGGACCAGAGAGGGTCAAATTCACCCTTCAGCTACTGCTGCTGCTGCTTCGTTACACGGGGCACCAAAATGCGTGCCTGCCCCGGCGTACGAAATACATGTATTTAGTTGCGGCCCTGTTTATTTTCAACTAGTTAAGATCAAGACTTCAGACTATATCATGACATAAATTATATTTTTTTCGACGATTTTTTGGCTGTAATTGGCAACTTTACTAGCATTTGATTATTTTTTTGCAATAATTTGCAGTTATCCCTATTGAATCGCGATTTTCCTTTTTTTAATCTCAGAAATATGGTCAGCCTATACATCTATCGTGTTTGTATCAAAATTTTCCTACCGTAACACGCCTTTCGCGGGCCGGATGAAACCTCTTGGCGGGCCGAAGGTTGTGCACCACCTACAATATAGTGTCAATAATTTATCGCCAAACTTTAGACATGGAGAAGTTTATGCATCGTTAACCATATTTAATCGACATACTGTACAATACAAATTTCCGCCAAAAACAGTTCAGTTGGAAGTTCATTTTTGTCGGTGGCAAATAAATATTTGGGGTGCTCGGGCCCAATACAAGTTTACTCCTGACAGTTACAATGCGATTAACATACACTGGACATAAGTTGACTCATCTTTCATTTTCTTGCAGCGCATCAAAGCACGCAGTGATCGGCCTCATGTCAGCTCTGAGAGAGGATCTGTACTCGCAAGGTAAGGAGGACCTCATCAACCTCACCGTGGCCTGCCCATCCATAATGGACACCGGAATGGTCCAGAGACCTAGGAGCAGGTAAATATGCTGTCGCGAAAATTATGTAAATAGTCCTTATTTGTTATTTTCCGCGTGTAAGTGGTCATTACTCTATGCAGAAATGAAAATTAGCTCATTTCTCTGCGAATCTACCGGAAGTGACCGGCCACGGCTCTCACTTATAGGGATCATCTTCAATATTGATTCACACAAAGAAATCATAGATGTAATATAACTACATACCATTGTTAGTCTTAACTGTAATCTTACGTCATGAGAAAGAGCAGCTCCGCACATTTGCTTTGGTCTGTTTACTTCTCCATGTCCCGGTCCGTAGAATCTTGTGCTGTGAATCCCATTACATAGGACAGCGTTGACCAACTTCTCTCTGTTCGAGGGGCAGTGGCGGATTAAGGTCGGTTGAGACCCCGGGCGTAAAAGAAAATATTGGGCCCCCCCCTGAATTAGGAAAAAGCGTAAATCTGGGGTTTTTCGGGGGCCTTTCAGAAGTCGGAGCCCCGGGGTGTGAGCCCAGTGCACCCGCCTTTAAATCCGCCTCTGTTTGAGGGCTAACATAACGGTTAACCGTAGTGTCGCGGGTCACACTGGGGACAAAACTCCGGTATACAAGCCGCATATGCACATGGGGAGAGAACTCCGAGACATCCTCGTATAAGCCGCACCCAGTATGATTGCTTGCTATGGTTTCGCGGGCCTCAAACATTTCGACGGGAATTTCACTTCACTAATTAACTCGACTGTTCATCTAATTATATAGAAAAATAGTTCAAAATGTGGCAAACTTACTAGGCAGTATGAATGACATTTATGACAAACGGTGCAGAGGCCTTCTCTCTAGGAGGTGCTGAACCTCTTTGGGGATATTACGAGAAGGTCCTCGAGGCTTCGCGATCTTTTCTTCCTCGTATATATATAAACGCGCCAAGGAGAAAGTTGAGAGAGAGAGAGAGATCTCTCTTGTGTACGCTTGAGAAAGCCGTCTGTCAGAATCTTTCCGTTTAGCGTGTACAGTGTACTCTGCTTGTGAGTGCATGTAAATAGCTGTTCTAAATAAATGTGTGACGTCCTGCATTTTGTTTCGTCCTTTACTCATTTCAAGGACTCCGGAGCAATATCACAGATGGATTCGTTGATCGAGATTGTCCCACGATCTCCACAGATTACTTCAAACTCTGAACGAAAGTGATTGTTCGATCAAGCATTATTTATGTGTCTTTTCAGGTTTCCAGCCATGTTCCCCATTTATAGTGCTGAAGATGTAGCGAAGGCCATCACGGACGCCATCTTGAGAAACAAGCGCATTATAGTGATACCAACGAGGACACACGCCATTTTTAAAATCGCCAAGTAAGCCACACTTCACCCTTGTTTTTTTTTGTCCCTTTTCTTGATTAACTTGATAGGTGATAGCCCTAAAGGCACCGGTGGAAGATGAACGCAAATTTGTGTGCTTCCGCTTCATAAACAATGACAGTGGATCAAAAGAAAACGGAACAGAGATTACAATTTGGTTCGTTTTTATACATGAGTGCGGTGATATTTTTCGTATGAGTTGAGGAAGGTAAGGAAGGCAACCCTACTGGGGAATCAACTTGCCCTAGGTAGTCGATATGAATCACGTGGTATGTGCTGGCGGTCGGCCAATAGATCCTCCGCCAGACAGTCTGTTTTAAGCCCCTTTCACACGGAGCGGATGTGGACGCGGGTCCGCATACCCTTTCACACGAAAAACTATTTTTTCGCAATTTTTGTAATTTTTCTCCTTCACCCCTGATTCAGTGTCCATAGGCAGCCTAGAGGCATTCTTTGGTGGTTTCATCTAGAGCCCCTATAGAATAAAGATGGGTAAAGATGGGTCGTTATACCCCCCATGGGTATAAAGATGTCTTCATTCCGATCCTCGCAAGTAGTCGATGGGAGAAAATATCTCAAAATATTTTCAAAAAATTTTGAAAAAAGATCTGTCTTTTCGGAAAAATATGGAATAAAAATGCCAAAAACATCCAATATTCGAAAAATCCAATCCAAAAACATCCAAAACATTCGATGTTCCCAAAAAAAAAAAAAAATCAGGAGATATCAAAGAATTTGCAACTAGAAAAAAAGGGAAAGGGGTGAAGACTTTCAAAATGGCTGTGTTAGAAATATTCACATCACAATTCTATCTTAAGCCGGGATTACACTATAAAAGTTTTATAAAACTTGAAAAATGCAACCAATAAGCGGATCAGTTAAGTTCGTCGCTCCTCGAATGTAACGTCGTTTATTGGTTACACTTTCAAGTTTTATAAAAATTTTTAATGAAAGTTTTATAGGGTAATACCAGCCTTATGCCGGGATTACACAATAAAAGTTTTGTAAAAGCTCTTCGATAAAAAGTGAAAAATTCAACCCATAAGATCACCGGTTGCATTTGCTTGAATGCAACCGATGCGCCTATTGGTTGAGTTTTTAATCTTTTATAAAAGATCTTTTATAAAACTTTATGGTGAGATCCCGGCCTTAAGCCCAGATTACACTATAAAAATTTTATAATAATTTTTTTGAAAATGCAACCAATTTTAGCTAATTATCTGGCCCACGTCTTTCACCAAAGCGTCAGTGATAACGAGATGACGTGGTCGCGCGTATCATCATTCACAGATCCCCTATCCCTCGCGGAAACGATGTGTTAGTCCTGCACACGAGTCAATGACAGTACACTGCCTTCGTTCGCCGATGCACTTCGTGAACTCTTTCTGCCGCTAAATAAAATAACATCACGTTGTGCTCTTATTTACTCGCAAACATGACGCAGATGAAAAAAACAACCGATTGCCTGCCGGCAGATCTCTTGGCCGACCGCCAGCACATATCACGTGCTTCCTAGTGACTACCTAGGGCAAGTCCATTCCCCGGTAGAGGTTGCCTTCCTTTCCTTCGCTTTACCTTCACTCGAAAATGTCGGCACACCCATACAAAAATGAACCAAATTATAACCACTGTTCCGTTTTCATTTGATCCACCCTCATATGTTGCCCCTACTCTAGTTCATTTGATCATTTTTGTCGCACCACGGTCATTTTCTGCACACGAGGGCTAATTAGACCGGGACCTACAATTTATTGCCGATTCCGAACGGCAGGCTTTTTTATACTCATCGAGAGGTTGGTGCGCTAAACCCTCGATGGGGGACTCCCTGCGGTAGCAATTTTTTGCTGCTGTCATGTCGCCGTTTTGTTTGTACCATTGTCAGGAAAGTTTTCTGACAAGGACGAACCGGGTATCGAACTCGCGACACCTCTATACATCTTTTGGTACTTTAGGCGAGTATCTTATCGACCTGGGCTACCCCGCCCCCCCCCCCTCCTACTTTAGTTACGACCCACGTATTTTTGGAATGTTGTGAAGGAGTGGGACTAAAGGGATTCTCTGCCTTGATCTGCGCTGGTAGTTTCTGAGTAGGGAAGGCCTTCCGAAACGACATAGTAGGGTTGACACTGGGAAGGCGATAGTAGTGGGTCTGCTGAACATATGGTGGGAGGGGGGGGGGATTTGCCCCTTTTAGCCATTCATTCAACATTACGAGGGACGCCAAAATGCATGCTCGAACCTGCTTACGAAGTCTAGTTGCAGCTTTGCCACAGACTATCAATTTCAACAACTAAGGCACATAATGATGAACCGCATAAAGGCCCTTGGACCAAATATGGCCCTGGGGGTTATGTGATGCGGCTTGCCCTCCTCAAACCTAATTTTGTAAAAAATAAACTAAGTGACACATTTACACATCGCTTAAGTGTTCCGTGGTACAATTCCAGAACATTTAAGTGTCCCGTTGTACAATTCCAGAACATTTAAGTGTCCCGTGGTACAATTCCAGAACACTTAAGCAGCCCGGGACACATTTAGAGATCCCTTGAGTGACATGTGACGTAGTTTTAGAGCACTTAAGTGGCCTCCAGTGCGGTTCTACATCACTCAAGTTACCCGCGGCACATTCTCAGATATTTAAGTGATCCGCGGCATATAGAAACTTAATAAGCTCGATAGAAACTTATTCTTCACTGTTCCTGTGGCAATGGTTCGTGAGGCAATGGCTGCTCCTATGGCAATGCCCCCCCCCCCCCACACACACACACACACTTGCTTTAGTTCATCGCTCAAGTCGTTCTGGAACGACCCCAATGGATCAAGGCCTACCGTTCAGAACGTAATATCAGATCGGCTGGACAGAAACTGACTGGGAGATTGTCCCAGTTGAAAAAGTGTCTCCGCAGAGAGCAGGCGCACTTTCAACACAATACTTGCATAACATGGAAAGTACATTTGCACACACAACACATTCCTGCATGTACCGATTCGTTAGAAATTCCCCGGAGGAACTGTACGAAATGCATGTGTGGTTAAGTAGTTGTGCCACTGTTGTGGTAGAGTAGTCATAGTGACAGGCTCGCACCTTGAGGTCCAGTGTTTGAACCCCACTGGCACCACAATAGTGGTCGGCTGAATTTGGCTTTCTGTGTTTCCCAACTTCGAGGCGCGAATGCGGGCCGATCTCCCAGTTTAAAAATTCTCACCGCAGAGAGCAACAGGCCTTCAACGGTAAAATTATTCAATCATTGCATTTCACTCATGCATAGTTGGAAAATTTTATGGCGGATGGTGCTGCCATCACAACCCGTACATTCCAACATGCACCAATTCGTTAGAGGTTCCGCACAGAAATATGAACGAACAAGGTGCATGCGTGGTTGGTTTAGTGGTGATAGACGAGCACCTTATCACTGCACCACTCGGGCAGGTTCGCAACTAGATACTTTGTCACCCGGGGCAAGCCGGAATTTTTTCACTCCTTGCATGTAGAAGAATCGGTGTTTCCCAAAGTGGGCAATATCGCCCGCTGGTGGGCGATAGAATAGTCCGGGGGGGGGGCGATGGAAGCTACGGTTCTACCATTGGATTCTATGGGCTTGTTTGAGTTGGGGGCGATGAGAGAGAAAAATTTCTGAAGAAGGGGGCGATGGAACAAAAACGTTTGGCAAACTCTGAGTTAAATGGTGAATTTGATTTCCCCTTCTGGTCCAGCGCCTTGTGCACCTGACCCGCCCGCACCCTCTAGTTGCGGCACTGCACTCGGGCGCTAAAAAAACATTGTCATTATCAGGACTAGAGTCATCCCCTAGGTTGGAATCTGTCAGACCCCCAGGCCATATTTTTCAACGGCCCACTCTACAGGGAATTTGTAGTGTGGAAAGCCAAAAAATTATGAGAATCGTCTCGGACTGCATAAGAGCCCTGTAAACCCCCACCCTTGTGAAGCGCCATGTCTTCAAGAGTAATGCCTACAAAATTGCTTTCAAGAAACACTTTTGATTTCACCAGAGCATTGACGACAACGACGATGCGTTTGGACCGCGGACCAAATATGGCCCTGGGCCTGATCTCCTCAAACCTAATTTTGTAAATAAAAAGCAGCACGTTTACAGATTGGTTAAGTGTCCCGTGGTACAATTCCAGAACATTTAAGCGGCCCGTGGCACATTTTCAGGTCATTTAAATGACCCGGGACACAGTTCTAGAACACTTAAGCGATCCGTGACACATTTAGAGATCCCTTGAGTGACATGTGACGTAGTTTCAGACCACTTAAGTGGCCCCCAGTGCGGTTCTACATCACTCAAGTTACCCGCGGCACATTTTCAGATTATTTAAGTGATGCGTGGCACAGTTCCAGAGCACTAAAGCGGCTCGGACACATTTCCAGATCACTTGGATCCGCGAAACATTTAGAGATCACTAAAGTGGCTCTGTAGGGGACTTATCAATAGGGAGAATGTTAATTCGGGTGCCCAATAACTATCGAAAGGTTTGTTTTTCGTTTTTGGCGCACCGAGTGAGATGCCATTAAGAATATTTAATATTTTGATAAAGGGTGGTTGATGACGTAAGCATCACCCAAACACCACCCTCCCCCCCCCCCCCCCGTCATCAAAAGTCAGCAAATCGGAACCCCCCCCCCATCGATGACGACGTAATACTTGAACTGCCCCTTAGCTCCGATTTCATTGGGGGGGTCTACATTCATAGGCAAAAAAATTGTAAACTAATGAAAGAAATCGCAATTCAAAACTAATGAAAATTAGTGCCTAATGATCTGTGAACTTGGGATCATTTTTTAGTTTTTAACTCCACTGCTAACATTCACCAATGAAGATTCAGGATCGGTCAAAGAAGAAAAAGCCCGATTTGATCAAAATTCAGATTTAATGAAAGAATAGATCTCAGAACGAAAGGGAAAGAAAACCTCAGAATTGATTTAAAATGCAGAATCAACGAAAGAATGAATCCCGGACGGAGGAAAATTTATAATTTATGAAAGAAATTCCGGAATTGATGAAAATTCCGGAATGAAATCAGTTGAAGCGCTGACACCTTATTTTCTACATAAAAAAAATTTGATACACATCTATATTTTTTTCACTCGCATCGTGAGTGCGCCCCCTACCCTTAAGAGCGGCTCTGGTGTAAATTACCCCTATTTTCATTTATATACAGGGTGGGCAAAAAGTTCGTAGAAAATTTTAAGCATGCAACTTTTTAAAATGCATAAAAACCGGGGAAAATAACCGAAATAAACGGTTTTCCAGGGTTAGCATCGCTAGGTCACGGGAATTTTTTTTTTAAGACAAGAAAGAAAAACCTCAAAAAACAGCCGATAGGTGGCGATAGTAGTACGAACTTTGAAATCCCGGGTGTATCGATCCGGTCGGTCCAATCTGTCGGAACTCAAAGATGCGATCCGCGGAGAGGTGTCACGAATACATCCGGACGTGCTGAAGTCTGTCGTTGCTGGATTTGTGACTCGCCTGCCTGCAATGTGTTAACCCCCTTGCAGCAGTGTGGCTGTAAGGGGCCATTCAAGTACATATTACGTAAGCAGATTTTCAGCCATTTTTGACCCCCTTCCCCTCGTCAGCAAAACACTGACCCTTCTTCCCCACCCCCCCCCCCTCGTCAGCGAAATTTCGTCAGCAGCTTAGAATATGAATATTTCATATCTTCACAAAGGGGTGGTTGCTGACGTGAGCAGCCTTCAAACCCCCTCCCCCCCCTGTCATCCAATCCCCTATCAACTCCCCCCCCCCCCCCCCGATGCTGACGTAATACTTGAATGACCCCTAATAAACGATTTGAAGGAATTCTGTTCGTTATTTGCGTACCTTTCCTTTGACATGGGTACGTCGGCGTCACCTATCGGCTGTTTTTGAGGGTTTTTACCCTATCAAAAAAGTTCCCGTTACCTTACGATGCTAACCCTGCAAATCGTTTTTTTATTTCGGTTTTTTTCCTGTTTTCATGAATTTATAAAGTTTCTACTGACTTTTTGCCCACCCTGTGTATATATTTTTTTTTTCATTTCTCACAGCCTGTTTCCGTGTGACGTCCCCATGATGTTGCAGCGTTTCTTCGACTATGGTATGGAATCCAACTTGCAGTGACGACCTCGAAAGAATCGCCTGTTACAGCGAAGATGCATTTATCGAGAAAAAAAAAAATCCATGTAATTATGTTTCATCTTAAATATATGCATTTGTGATATAAATTAGGAGAATTTCCAGACTGTGGCGCTGCCATCCAATCACATATAGTATGAATATTTCGTGAGAATTGAACGTATTGTAATCAGCGGATAGAAGAAAACAAGAAATCCGGCCCCCATACAGTTTGCCTATAACAAATAAGAACATGATTTGCCTGTTGAGGAAGGTGACGGTGACGTCACGGCTTTCAACCTTGATGTGAATGTTATAGCTCTTGAGAGCCATATTTACTGAATACGAAATTAAAAATGTGATGTTTTCTAAAAAAAAAGTTTGTTTCTTTATATTTTCATGTTTAAACCACTTTACGATCAAGAACGTAATATTGCGTCCAAACGCCTGTGTCCAAACTTAAAAGCAAGCTCCTGTGGAATAAACTCGAAAGCAAGCTCTCATTCCTCTCTCATCATCATCGCGAGGCTTTGTTGTGACCCTACGAAAGTTGTTCCTTTTACCTTCCCCCTTTTATTTCTTTACAATCATTAGTGACTTTTTCCCCACATATAGAGATGTATCTTTCTACTATATGAGCAAAAGGGAACAGACAGAGCCGTCTGTTAGTGGAGTGTAGTGGGCCAAGTGGTTTTTCTGAGGCCTTACCTGGTAAATTGTCGAAAATTTCAACCGGATCTTATTTTTGTGAGGCCCTCTTCTCTTGAAACCCATGCGTTAAGACGGCGCTGGGAACAGGTTTGGTGAGGGTGAAAAGAGAAATCTCTACTTCGTATACCCTCTACTCTTATCTCAATCCTCTCTTATCTATTATACTGTTTTCCTTAGATTTGTTTTTTTTTTCTTCTAGTTTTTCCCCTTCAACTTTCCCTTTCTCTAAGAAAGGGATTACTAGGGAAAGGTTACCATATTTATCGCCCATTCGTCAAATAGAGATGATCCGAATTTCTCACCAATACCTTGCAAGCGAATGTGGTTAACAAAGCTCATTGTGGTGTGAGAGCGATCCAAAAAGTCACCTTAACCAAAAAATCCTACAACTGTAAAATTAAGCTGTTAAAGCCTCGAGTGTTCCATCAGCCTATTTTTCCCCCATGTCTCGGACATTACCGACATCAATCTGCTTTTACGACCCCCCCCCCTCCTCCTCCCCACACTTACAGGCTTTTGGCAATAAATTTGTATGATCTGTAATTGAAGTATCTGCGGTAATGCTCAAAAAACTGGTTTCCTTATTCGCATGTTAGAAAGAGGAAAAACGTACTGTATATTTTTCTAAAAAAATCCCTAAACAGCAGTATTGAAAGAACGGGTAGGGAAAAAACCTTTCAATGGGTTACAGTGAAGCTTCGCGATAATGAGAAAGGTAAAAAAGATCAGAGAGCTGTGTGGGGAATGAATTTCTTCCATTTGCGTTAGGATATCTCGTCCCTGGTCGTTAAGAGATTATACGTGTGCGTGATTTGAGTGCCAAGGATCCTCTCTCTATTGCAGCGTTTTTCAATCTGAGACCATATGGAGGACACCCTTTGTAGCCCTGAGATATGGCAGGGGGGGGGGGACACATGGTTAAAAAAATCAAGTTGAGGGCGAGGCCGTCTTATTAGCATCGTGGGCCTCTAGGCCAAGTGATTTTTCTGAACTCAATTTGAAGCTTGCCTACAAATTTACATGCTTACTCTGAAAATTTCTACCAAATCTCATTTTTATGAGGTCCCTTTTTCTTTTTAGGCTCTCTAGGCCGGGTGGGCCCATGAGTTAAGACGGCACTAGTGGAAGGGGAGACAGGACACAGGCGGCAAAGGGAGCCACAAAGCTGTAAAAAATCAGATATAGAGATGTGAAACTTGCGTTAAATGTGGTGGGGAAAAATGTGAATACTTTTTCGCAATGAAGCACAACTACCTGTGGGAAAAAAAAGGTCATCTTAACGTTTGTGACACACTAAGACATGACCCCCAGTAGCAAATGCCTCGAGTGCATAGGAGGCTCTTGATAATGAGATTTGCCAATGCTGTGTTTTTAGATAAGTATCCACAAAGCCTCCTAGATACTCTATCCAGGATGCTTTGGTATGCTGGTACCAGGGCCGTCTTAAGAGTATGATGGGCTCCCGGGCCATTTGATATTTCTGAGGCCTTACCAAAGAAGTTATCGAAAATTTCAACCAGATCTCATTTTTGTGAGGCCCCCGGGCCGTGCCTTAAGACAGCACTGGCTGGTACTCCCAGAGTCAGACCTGCGCGGAGGCCGCCTGCTATCGATGGTTTTGGCATGAACCTGATGCGATGATTTACGAAACTAAATATGTAAGCTCTCTCTTCTAGAGCTGAGTACGGGGCCAGAGAACATCGTTTTGTTCGAGCGCCATGTTGCTGAGACGGCCCTGCATAAATCTCCCACAAGTACTCGAACTACGCTCAGGAGATCGATCTTATGCATAAAATTTAAGTTAACTATACATTTACCCAAAATATCAAATAGGAAGGGTCTCACACACCTTGGGGGAAGGGGGTGGATAAACAATGGTCCCACGAGAAGAAAGTGTACTCCATAGGGCACTCCAATGGAAAAAATAATCCCTCAGACAAAATACGCAAGGTGGTAGGCATGTGGTGGGGAGGGGGCAGAACATCACTTTTCTGTAGAAGATGTGACTTCTAGCAGATGTATCATGTCGCTTAACTAGTGCATAGCTTCCCAAACTTTTGTGGTTCCACCTGCCCCCGTCTACAGAAATTCTTTTTCTCCCATCACCCCCAACCCATAGAATCCTATGTTATACCTGTATACAGTGGGACCTCCCTTAACGGACACGTTTTGATCCCCGGTCCCCCTGGAATAGGGCTTTAATGTATTTCACTCCCCGTTAGCGGACACTCGATAGCGGACAGTAAAATCAGGCAAACGCTGATATTTTTTTTTTTGCAATCTCTTATTTGTAAATTTTTGTTCATAAATCGAGTTTTTATGTTTCGTTCATAAATTTATCATTCAAGGTGATCATGCATAATCCCAAGCTCGTATTGGTAGATACGATAATCCGTCAGTTTAATTACTTGATTAGCTGAACGTAACTATGGTCCAGGATGCCGATTGCGAATGGTAACATTGGTTTTGTTTGCACATGCTGATACGTGTGAAGAAAGCCAACATAACTGATAATGTTGTTATGAAGGTTCTCATTTTTTCTCATTTTTTTCCTTCACACTTAATTTTTATTGCAAAATACGTGTAATGCATGTATCATGTACGGAAAAAATAATTGATTTAATGAAGAGAGAAGAGAGAAAGGGGTTATAAATTTTTCCATATTTATCAGACTTTATTTGGAAATTATGCATTACCAACGGTAAGACATAAATGTAGTGAAGTGTAATGGAACTTTCTTTTATATATATATAATATCTCGAGACGATTGATGATCATTAGGGATACATAAATTTCGTATTTACGAAATAACCGCGATAAATGCGAAATTTGCCAATTTTGACGAGTAAATTCATTCGCCATTTCGTCCTCGTTCTCTGCTTGTAAAATTGTCAGGTCGTCCGCGGATTCTTCGGAAAATAAAAGATAAATTCTCCGTGTTATTTAAATATTAAACATAACTCCTTTAAAAAGCTTTATTAAATAAACATAAATATATAAAAAGAATAAAGATTTAATCTTCGGAAATAAAATCTGAGAGAGATATAAACGCATTATATCATTGAGAGTTGACCTCCATCCATCCCATTGAGAAAGAGGGGGAAAAAAAATGGCGCTGGCCGCGGAAGCCTATTCCCGATGGAATCATTTCCTCGAAGCGTCCCTATAATTATTTCGCTCGTTGAAAAACAGCGTAATTAATTACATTTTATTTATTTTTAAGAAATTGTTAATGTATATTGTCAACGGGAGCCGATTCGATGAGGAGGAGGATTAATCATTCCCCGACGAAAACTTATTTATAGGCAAGGTACGTTTATTCTCGGGGATCCATGATGTTCTTAAGTCAGCCACCTCGTTGGGCAATTTGCCTGTTGTGGCGTTGTATTTGTATTTGTAAATGCAAGAATTTGAATTTTTACTACTTTTCTGTGAAATCTCGATGATTTTTAAATTTTATCGTTAACTAGCTATAATACCCGGCGCTGCCCGGGTTTTCTTGAATAAGGCTTTTTTGGATCACGTGATATCTCCCTCTTTCTTTGAGGAACATACAAACCCTGTCCTAGTTAACCAATATGGCGACTTCCTGCGCGACTCATGAAATAAACAAATCTAGATTTAAAGAAACATGGAAATGAATATTTTTTTCCTTTTTTTTTAAAGGGTCACTAGGTATTTGGATCCCCCCCCCCCCCGAACTTGCAAGTTTCTGCTTCAAAAAATGCTTAATTAAAGCTGCGGAATTTATTCGATGTACTTTACGGACCCATAATTAATTTTAAAATATCCTAACCCACATGGATTTATGCAGTTGAATATTAAAAGACATTACGGAGACATTAATTTCCATGCTTGAGAAGATGTAAATAAAAAGTTGACATCAACGTTATTGCACGAATATCCAACTCAAAAGTAGGTCTGGTTAATTACTTCATATTTAATTTTCTGGGCTTCGTATCTCTAAGCGAACTCAATACTTCAAAAATCGAGAATTCAATACAATTTTTAAAATTATTGATGTGGCAGGAAACCCCCACTAAATTCCCGCATTTCTACAGTAAAATCAACAATTTTAACACTGATTTCTATGGGGATCATCCTTTGTCCCTCAAAGTGATGCTGATGATGATTCTGACGACTATTGAAAAAGAAGCAAACCATTGTAAAGGCATAAACTATTGTAAATATATACTGGCAGCATTAAAGAAGTGACAAACCATTGTAAAGGCATATACACGTCTGAAACGCATTGCTAGGGAACCACGGTAACCAAAGTAAACGTTCCGAAAGTGATTGTTGAGGCCCAAAAACCATTATTGTCCGACAGTTTTTCGCCCATTTCGGGCATTTGCCCAAGTCTGGCAAACTTTTAAAGTAGCCTATCGTTTTAGTCGGGTCCCATTTGGTATATATGCAAAATTTGGCGACGATCGATCTAAAATTGTAGATTTGTATAGAGAACATAGACACACACATGACAGAAAATCAATTTTATGTATGTAGATTCTTCCGTATTTCCAAGCTATAACTGACACCTTAAATGAATACGAAACTAAATACGAAAATAAAGGATTTAGTATTGGACTGCGCGTGTTACATGACCGCGTTCTTCAAATTGTTAGAAAACACCACTTGGTGGAAACATTTTGCACTACCAATGCTGCTGCTGAACCAGACCTGCACTACCTGTGCTGGGCGTATAAAGTGAATCTTGTGGGTGACGCATTCATTAAAGAATTCAAAGAATTTAATGCTGTTGTGGATAGCACATAACTCTCTGTCTCTCTCTCTCCCTTTTTTTTTTTTGCCCTCAAGAAAAATGAGCAGTGCGTATTTAAGATACCACTGTATAAGTAGGCTATTACTGGCAGCAAAATTCTTCCGGACACCTGTAGTAACCAGGCAGAATTCGTGGTTCAAAGGTGTCATTCATCTGAGCGAATATCATATATTGCTGCTTTTCTCAATAAATATGAAGACGATACTCCAGTATAAGTTTCTTAAGTTTTGACAATGAAATTCTAGCTCCTAAAATACGGGTTCAGTCGACTTTCGTTTCCGAGTTCTGTAGGAAAATTATGCTAATCGACAATTTTAAAGGATCAAGCTTTCCATTCGCACATGTTTTATGGAGTAAATTAGTAGATTTGAAATCTTTTGGGCTCAAATTTCTAGGGCATTTTTACGAAAAAAAAAATTGACAAAGTGTAGCAGAGTCTCGCTTATCCGACATAAACGAGCTGGCACAGAAAGTCGGATAATATGGAGGTGTTAAAGAAAAGCCTATTAAACTGTTATAATTTTGCACATTGCGAACCTAATCATGTTAACAGCAAAACAACAGAAAAAATTAAGTGAAGAAATGATCATTTTTATCGCACCACGGTCATTTTCTGCACACGAGGGCTAATTGGACCGGGACCTACAATTTATGGCTTGTTTTTTTATACTCATCGAGAGGTTGGTGCGCTAACCACTCGATGGGGGACTGACTCCCTGCGGTAGAAATGTTTTGCTGGGGTCAAGTCGCCGTTTTTTGTGGTACCCCTGTATCAGGAAAGTTTTCTGACAAGGACGAACCGGTTCACCAACACAGTTTCAACTGCAATCGCAGGTTAAATGATCAGCGATCGACACGGATTGGTTAAAATCCTTAATTTAACCAATCCGTTTCGATCTTCAATCCTTTCACCTGCGATTGCAGTTGAAACTGTGTTGGTGAATACGGCCGCAAACATCCTTTGGTACTTTAGGCGAGCATCTTATCGACCGGGCTACCGCATGGAGGAATGAATAACAGGAGGTGACATCAGGAACGAAAATTGAAGCCGTTGTGGCAACCCTATGGACTGACAAGTAAGCCCAAACAAACCGCTCTTTTCCCTATACTTAACATGTGTTTTGCCGGATCGAATTCTCTTAAAATATTTATATCTAAATAAATTTAAGCACCATGACTGTTTAATGCGTCTTCAGGTAATCTACATGATCCAATGATGGGGAAAGATAAAAGTTTATCCTTGTATAAGGGGTATTTATATTTTTAATTTATTTTTGAAAGGGGAAGATGATTTTTCAGTCTCAACTCGTCATAAGTTTTTAGTTCAGTGCCTTCAATTTATTTTAAAAATTCGATGTATGACATTAATGTCTATGGGAATACGATTAATTAAAATAATATGAAGCTGCAATAAAATGCAATTTCATAATTTTTTTCTTTTAACTGTTTATTTTGCCTTTTTGTTTCGTTCATCATTATGATAGATCCGGGACATTTCGAAAGTGTTTGAGGCCCGTGGGCGCTCGTCTTAAGCTTTACATGAAGAATTTTGATTTCTGAATCAATCCTGAGGTGCTCGAGCACCTTCTGACAGGGCCGTAGCTAGGATTTTTGGCACCCGGGGCAAACAGCATTTTGCCGCCCCCGTGCCTCAAACATGGGCGGAGATACGGGGGGGCCGTGGGGGAGGGGCAAAGGTGGAGTCGACTGATCTAATGTATATATGAGCTGACATCATCATCATCGTGCCCCCCCCCAGCAATATTGATCTTGCCCCCCCCCCCCCAGACTTCCAAGTCAATCTCCGCCTATGGCCTCAAAGTACTGGAAGTGCTCGAGCGTCCTCCGCCACTGTGTATTTATGGTTTTGCTGCCTGTAGGCTGTACGAATTTCGCCACCCTTCTTCCGTTCCAGTCTCATATTCTTGAATACGTATTACTGGAAATATATGCCACCCATCCGAACTTTCCGCTATGCAGATGTATTGAGAAAAAAATATTAAAAAATAAAAAACTTTTTTTTACGAGCCGCGATAAGTCATCTCTCTGGCCTATAGTGTTTATAAAAATAATCTGGGCTTTTTTTTTCCTCTTCATTTTGTACCAATTACTTTGCTTTTAAAGTGGTACGTGTACGAAAATTTGACAAAAAAGTTTCGAATTGAATTCTAAATTGAAATCTAAAATTGTGTCTGTGTTCGTCGAGTTTTTGCCTGGAATGGAGAAATATTTCTACAATATTTTAATATAAACAGCTGAAAAGCGTTATATATGCTAATGTTTTGCATATATAATATGTTTTTCGCAAAAAAAGGCAGATTTTTTTTCAAACACCGCTTGTTCAAGTGTCTTTAAACATTGTATTTCTCTCAGCACTGAGGTATTACATGTTTTGGTATAATATTTTTAAAATTAAAATGCCAAGAAGAAATTTTGTGGCACAAGATATGGGTAAATTTTGGTTATTTTTGCAAAAGGTTCCATGTTGTAGAAGTTGATATTCGAAAACAAATAACAACTAAAATTGTAAAAGCTCTCGTTCAATTGTATAAATATATCCAAAGAATTTGAGAAAAAAAAATCGAGTTCCTAAAGTGAATAGTAAATTTTTAAATGATTTTTAAAAACGGGGATGTTTCTCATAGGAAAGCATGGGAAGCCACGGTTTGTTTGGGCTTACTTGGTCCCTTTAATAGAGCGATCACTGGCTTCATCTGGCAACCCAGATTCCCCATGCTTTCTCAACGGAGGCGCTGGTCGCGTCACCTCCTGTTATTCATTCCTCCATGGGGCTACCGCGTCCCGTGAAGAAATTAACTTAGTTACAGAATATTTTGAAGTTAAATACAGTACTTAAAAAAATTCAGCCCTGTGATAATTTAAAAAAATTTTGATCGTAGTCTGCTTTCGTGACGAGTGCCGTTTCTTCGCTGCCAAATCTCGCCATCTTTGCATTATTATTTCGTTGATTCCTGTAGCTGCTTCTTGTTGCTCAATGTATTTAATTGCAGTTTCTAGAGCCTTAACTCCGTTCGTTATGTGAAATTCTGAAAGCTCAACAGTTGGCATGCTTGATCTTTTTTTTTCGGTGGGACGTCGGATAATACGGAAGGCCGGATAAACTAGACTCTACTGTATGTTGTACTTGATGAACGGCATAGTATTCTGCTGAAGACACAGCACAACAGGAAAGAGTTAAAATAAATTGACTTTACACACATGACATCCAACCAGCGTCATCTTAATGCATGGGTCCGACCGAGCACCGCCCAGAAACCTCAAGTGCAGAGGGGAAAATGAGCACACGAGCAGTTGACAGACGAGCACTGTTTTTCGCTCTGGAACAGGTGTTTCATAATAGATAGGCTGACCATATTTCCTCGAGAGAAATACAGGATATTGATTCCAAATACAGGATATCGCCAAAAATGACGCCAAAACCGAGCAAAGTTGCCAAATATTGTTAAAATTACGGAAAAATCACAATGGTGGGAAATGAAGCGTTACTGCAAATTGCAGTGGATTAAAATGAATTTCACAAAAAAAAATTCACCAAGACAAATGTGGGAGATTATTATGATAATTACAATGATAAATGAGAATATTATAGTTTATTAGTTGAAAAATAATTTCAATCTTTGACTTCAATAAAGAATGAAAATTCAAGTAAACTTCTTGTAAAATACGTGTAAAACCGGGACACTTTTGCCAAAAAGTCGGGATACAGAAATACAGAAAATACCGGGACTGTCCCGGGAAATACGGGACGTATGTCACCCTAATAATAGAAAAACTTCCCTTCCCATCTTTACTGAATCACCCTGTTTATGCTGATAAAACCTTAAAAAATACCGTGTGCCGTGATTTTCATGAGAAATGTTATAAGGAAAAGGTCCCAAAAGTGTCGTTGTCAAAAAATTATGAAAAAAAATTAAGTATATTCACATCTCACCTATCATTCACCGTTAATTTGAAGAATAAAAGGTCAGAAAATACGTGAGTAAAAAATTTTCGTTAAAAATACGTGAAAAAGTGGTATATTTTTGCAAAAAAAAGCCGAGAAAAACCAGGATTGTCGTAAAAAATACGGGACGTATGGTCATCAAACAACTTATGACTATTATGATCAATCACTGAATATAGAAATTTTTTTCAGTGTGTTCAATCTAGCAGATCTCGCAGCGAAATCGGTATCCTATCTATGTAGTCCCTTTATGTATTCATAAAGGGAGTCATAAATTATGATCGTCCTCTCCCCCTCGAAGCTAATAATAAGATTAGATATTTGCGTTGTAAAAACCGATTTCTTAATTGGCGTCAGATAGATCTTTATGATTAAATCGGGATCCGAATTGATGATACCGGGGTGGGGAAACCGGTAGTTCTATCGGAAAAACTTCGTGCGTGTTCAGCGATCGTGTTGGCCCGTTAAGATTGCGCATGGCAAATTATCGGCGTGTTTTGATGTCAGACGACAGACAGCGGAGCGAATGGAGGCTGGTGCGGTTGGAACATCGAGAAGTATTTTTGATGTTGAGTAAATTTTTATGTGCTGTGAGAGGAGGTTCGGTTTATCCTCGATAAACGGCTTATCATCCGAAAGGAAACAATAATTATAAAGATAAGTTCGCGGTATGTTATTTTATTATTAATTATGTCTCATTTTAATTCTCCCCCTGAAGTTTGTTTTCACTGTAAATAACGTCAAGATGCGTCGAAACGCGCTTCGAATTCCATCTTATAAGATATCCTCTTAATACGTTACGTTATTCGATGAAACTTCGCTTAAGAAAAGAACGTACTAAAAGGAGCCGTTCGTTAAAATCGATGTCCCGTTAACTGGAGCCGTCTTATATGCGTGGGACCTTTTTTTTCTATTGGAATTCAGTGAAAATCCTATATATAACGATACCCCCTGTATAACGATATTACTCTCTGGTTCCGAGGCATTTTCTTTGTGTTAATATATATTCCATCTATAACGATGCGTTTCTCCTGTCCTTTGAGTGCCGTTGTATAGGTGTTTCACTGTAATACACTTTTTTCTAGTGTTTGTCTTTTGAGGAACGTTCAATATATGGAATACTGTATTGCTGATGTGTATCGGGCTTTTGTTAGATAATTTTGGGTGTTGAAACTTTGATTTCACTGTGTTTTCGCACTCCTTCATTGAAATTTTCATTTAGAGGGCTCATGGGTTAATGTCCCTGTGTTGCCCATGCTGCAATCGAGATTCGAGTGATAGAATTCAGTGTTTCGTGATTGATACAAATACAAAGGCCACACCAGGAAAATTGCCCAATGAGGCGGCTGAAGAATCTGCATTTTTACGATGTGTAGTTTCGAACCCGCTGTGCAATTTCGAACCCGCTGTGCAATATACCATTACGCTACCAACTGTGCCATCAGCAGGTGTAGGTATTGGGTTATTATAAGAAATTGCTCTGAAAATGAAAGCATTGATGTTCCAGTCGCCAAATTGCAAATGTGTTGTAACCTAGTAGAGGTGCCAGCATGAAGATCGTATTAAGAGGGGAAGCCTGAAGGTGACCAGTCCTGTACAGAGGCAAATTCATGGTGGCTAAGATTCTGTAAGTGTGGTTACGGCAAACCCCATGTGATTGTGTTGGGGTTTTGTGATTGTATTTTGTCGCAAACTGAATTTTTTTTTTAACCGAGCACAACTTAGGTCTATCGCCATAGGCAATTTACTACCTAATGAGTTGTGCCGGAATTGTAAGTGTGTGTACCTAACAGTCTGAGTGCGTATCTAGTGTTGTGTATGATTTTTCAGTGCTGCCATCTATATCTCAGAAGTGAAGTGAGTGAATATTTGTAGACCTGTTGCTCTCTGTGGCGAGACTTTTTAACATGGAGATCGGCTCGCATTTGCGCCTCGAAGTTGGGAACCACAGAAAACCAACTTCAGCCGACCACCACTGTGGCGATGGTGGGGCTCGAACCCGGGTCCCCACAATGCGAGTCCGTCACTATGACCACTCGACCACCACAGCGGCTAATAAATATTGTTTGTCATGCAGGTGTTGCTTTATTTAAATCAGAGGTCCTAGAAACTAGCTTTTTGCAACGTATGGTTCGCAAACCGTAGGTGGCCCTTAAAAATGGGACAATTAGTCCACGGGTAAATTTGAAAATTTTAATCAAATGAGAGTTATTAAATTCTTAGTAATTTAAAGCAGTGAACTGAAAGTTGAAGGGGGAGGGGGTTCATCAAATTCTTTCAGGTATTTTACTGGTGTTTCAGTTCCGAATTGTTAAACATCATATTCTAGCATCTTCAAAATATGTGTGGAAAGATTAATATCTGTAAGTAATAGTACCGCCTTGATTGATTTGCTTCATCATACGAACCTTTGATGTGCCTGAAGTATCAGTAGCTTACATCGTCACAAAGGGAATACTGGGACGGGCGATCGCCACCCCTTCAGTAAAAAGTTTTGTTGGCATGGGTAGAGGCGGACATTTGACACCCCTCTCCCTCCAACATTTCGAGAAGTCTGTATCTGCTTATGTCACAAACAATGTATATATGATCCATTCCATGTCTTAAGTATTCGATAATATGTGAATATTTAGTAAATTCCAAGATCAACTTGTTGATTAAGGTATTAATATCGTAAGCCTCTCACACATTTTTTTAAATAAGCGTGATCAGATAATGTGGACCTTTCTTATTTACTTTGACTTCAGTTGGAAACTGCACATTGCTTAATTTTTTTTTATTCAGCTTTATTTCATTTTTATAGATCCCCACCATTCACCATTGTTAAGCCAAAGCATTCCGTCAGCAGCTGCAACATGTTTTTCTCACATTTTGTTTTGGCCAAGAAGGGCCCATTGGCGAGGATTTGGCTAGCTGCTCATTGGGACAAGAAGCTGACGAAGGCTCATATTCTGGAAATTAACATTGAGAGAAGCGTGGAGGGAATTCTCCAACCGAAGGTATGTGCAAATTGAATTTAGTATTCCTTTTTCAAAAACAATCTTTAACTCCTTTTGGAATAATTCAAGAAAGATCATTCTTCAATTATTTCTATTACATAGGTGCCAATGCTTCCGATTTACCCAGAAGCCTTACGATTTTTTTTTTTTGTCTTATCAAAATCTTCTGGTCGGAAACCAGATTCTTCGAATTTCTTATATTTTTATAGAAAAATCCCTAAAAACCCTCAAATTGGGATTCATTTGAATAATAAAATTCCTAAAGAAAGATACTCTTTCAGTTATTACAATTCCAGGCTGACTGTTTTCTCAGGAAAAATGTGGAAGCTTACGATTTCAAGTATGGGAAATTTGATGTTTTATTATGGCTGCCATTATAATGGCTTTATACTTGTGATGGCATGTTGATATGCTCTTAGGTTGCCAAGCAATTGATTTTTTCCAACATGAAATATGAAACAGGTTTGAGTTACTAATGAGAGAGGAAACACTTGAAAGTAACATGAATTGCTGTATATTTGAGCTTAAAAATGATGCTTTATTAATTTATAATATGGCAATACACTTGACACACACAAATGTTTGGTCACATTCTTGAGAAGTAATGTGTGTTTGTGTTTCAGTGTGATTTTTCATGGTATCTACTTTTTTTTTTTTTTTTAAAGCTGCGCGTTTATGACTTAGAAAGCATGTTGAGAAAGATTTTTCTTTGAGATCATCATTCATAGTTTGCAGAGTTTTAAATCCTAAGTATGGTTTTTTTTACTCTTTATTCAAATAGTTTTCCCATCCAATAACATTAATAGTAATTGAAGTATATATATTTGTACTTTTAGATAAAACTAGCCCTGAGAACATCGGGTCATCTCTTGCTTGGTGTTGTTCGCATATATTCTCGGAAGGCAAAGTACCTATTAGCTGAGTGTAATGAAGCCTTCGTCAAGATCAAAATGGCCTTCCGTCCTGGCATTGTTGATCTACCTGAAGGTAATCGCGAAGCTGCACTGTCGACCATCACACTTCCAGAAGTTTTTCACGATTTCGAGAATATGGATATGGTGTAAGTAGCCATCTTGTTTTCATTGGCATTTCAGTTACCTTCCAAATAGAATTGGCTAAATGTTCATTGAAGTCATGTAATAATTATAATTGCACAGTAAAAGCAAGTTATTGAATGTGATTTTTATTTGAATTGCAGTTGAATTGCTTTCAAAATGAATAGTGGTTTTCTTTTCCAGCATGGACATGAATGCCACCACATCGCTTCACCAGAGCAGGGCTGAAGACATCACCCTTAAAGAAGACTATGGACCTACAAGTTTGATGGGTGAAGATACTTTTGGTAAGTGTATTGTGAGGAATAAAAAAGTCTTCTATAAGGTTGTAGATATTAACATGCATTTAATTGTGCAAAAACATGTATTAAGAGCTATTTTTAATTTCTGTGAGTTGTGCTTTGATGAAATTTTCAGGAGATATGGGATTCGATGATCCTGATATAGCACGTGATGCCACCAACATAGATGAAGGCTTTGATCAGATGGGGCTTCGTATTGCATATGACAGTGGCCAAGAAAAATCGGTAGATGAAGGAGATGATGACACAAGGGTCGATGATGTGGATGTGCCCCTCGTCAATGGAGACATAGAAAATACTGCCGAGATGTCTGCTGATGATTTGGGTAAGTCTTAAAATTAATAATTTAATAATAGTCTTTTTAAATATTAATGAATTCTGTTTTGTGGCATATTGTTTTACAAACTTAGTGCCTCTTTTATAAGTTGATTCCACTTGTGATAATGTTGGTCGCCTGCATTATCTGCTTTTGATCATCATCATAGCATCAGACACTCTCTCTTGTTTACATTCTATTGAATATAATCTTTCCAAATGGTGCTCATGTAGCAATTTTTTTTAAATACCTTTAAAACAGTCTTTAATATACACAAAAAATTTTCTCTCCAGTTTCTTTACTCAATTAATAAGTTGATTGTCACAGAAGTTTCCCATTTTAAATATCTTGGCTTAATATTCTTTGTCTATCCCTGTTGGTACCTTCATATCAAGCACACTTTTAAAAAATGTCTTCAAAAATATATTTTTACTTGCAGAAACCACAACCTTTAACTGTGAACTGCTTCCAAACATATATATTTCCAGTTCTCTCTTTATGCATTTAAAATTTGGGACTGTCATATGTTTTCTAATATTGAAATATTAAGGTCTATGCAAAATAAGTTAACCGCTTCATTTTAAACTATAGGTCTCCCTGAGTCTCAATTTCAGAACTATAACGCCAACTCAATATTCAACCTCTCATTACTCATAGATTTATCCTACTTTTCAAAATCCTCCATGGCAGTCAACACGTTTAATATCTCATTAAAACTTCACATTTTTCTAATAGACTTGAACATCCCTCAAAAATGTAAACCTATTTTTCCATCAGACTGTTCCAAATTCAGTTTCATTCTCTGAGCACTGTAACAACCTTCCAACTTATGGAAAGTCCTATGATTTCTGATTTTATCTCTGTCACCACTCAAGGGAATTTGGGGAATTGGGGCAATTGTTTTCCCTGGCTTTTATAAGTAACTAGCTATAATACCCGGCATTGCTGGGGTTTTCTTCAATGAGGCTTTTTTGGATCATGTGATATCTCCCTCTTTATTTGAGGGACATACAAACCATGTCTAAGTTCACCAATATGGCGACTCATTAAAGAAACAAATCTAGATTTGAAGGAACATAAAAATAACTATATATTTTTTCTTTTTTTAAAGGGTGCTAGGTATTTCGATTCCCCCCCCCCCCCATTTGAACTTCAAGTTATCCATCTCTGCCTGTTTCTGCTTCAAAAAATGCTTAATTAAAGCTGTGGAATTTTTCGATGTACTTTTTACAGGACTGTAATTAATTTTAAAACATCCTAAACTATATGAATTTATGCAGTTGAATATTAAAAGACAATACGGAGACATTTTCTTGCCTGAGAAGATGTAAATAAAAAGTTGAAATCAATGTTATTGCATGAATATCTAACTCAAAGTAGGTCCGGCTAATTACTTCATATTTGATCTTCTGGGCTTCGTATCTCTAAGCGAACTCAATATCTCAAAGATTGAGAATTCAGTAGAATTTCTTAGATTACTGATGTGACAGAAAACCCCACCAAACATTTCCGCATTTCTACATTAAAATCTGCAATTTTAACACTGATTTCTATGAGGATCACTCTTTTCCTGACCCTCAAAGTGATGCTGATGATGATTATGACGTCATTCAAAAAACCTCATTATTGGGAGTATTGAAAACGTGGCAAACCATTATAAAGGCATAAATATTATATATATACTGACAGCATTGAAGAAATGACAAACCATTGTAAAGACATATACATGTCTGAAACGCATTCCTAGGGAACCACGGTAACCAAAATAAACGTTTGGAAAGTGATTGTTGAGGCCCAAAAACCATTGTTGCATGACAGTTTTTGCTCATTTGAGGCATTTGCCCTGCTCTGACAAAATTTTAAAGTAGCCTATCGTTTAAGTCAGGTCCCATTTGGTACATATGCAAAATTTTAACGATCAATCTAAAATTGTAGATTTGTATAGAGAACATACACGCAGAAAATCAATTTTATATATAGGTACCTAAATATAATGAGAAAAAATTGTTTTTTACACATGTTTAATGTGATTTTATGACTTTCTTCAGTTGCCTATGTGTCGAACCAGGATGAAAATTTTTAAAAGGTTCGCTAATGGAAGTCGGGTGTAAAAAAATTGTCCCCTTTCATGGCCTCTTGCATGAAAAGACAGAATTTCAGTTATTTTAGCTCATCACCTGGCTTCAGCGCTTGTAAGTCATGTAATTTTTATGGCTCGTTACAAATTTGTTTCATCAACAAAGCCAAAAAGCAGGCCGAGAAATGTCAAGTTCTTGATTTGTGTAATGTGTCTATTTTTTCAGCTGCACAAAGTAAATCTTTCCCTTTCAAAATCCTCTACAGATATACCCAGTTGCCCTGCCATTTACAAAGACATCCAGTCTCGTTGAGCTGTTAACACTACCTGTAAATATTCGGAACCGTTAGTGGAATAATTTGGTACTTTCTATGAAATTCATGCTCAACAGAGATTACTGACTGATATGCAAACGAAAAAGCACAGAAAGCTTTCTGCTTACTAGACATTCATTTCACAAAGAGGGCTTCGGAAATGACACTCCCTCATGGATTGTTCTTGATCTAAAACTTGAGGCATTTTCCCTTCATGTTTATGTGTTACTTATCATTGTGTGGTGTTAATTTTGAAAATGTAATTTTAAAATTGGATGAATCAATCTTTCTAAATCAACCTGCATTATATGAAATTATAAGCTAGGTTCTCGTTTGGTTTTGTTAAATCATGGTTTTGAAACCCATCAAATGTAAACAATTGTCAGCGAGTGTTGTCTATCTTCAGAAGATGGTTATCTATTGGGAATGGTGGTCTTTGCTTTTCTTGTGTATGGGTGTGGGGAGACAAAATCTTACCAATGAAGTTTTTAAATTCATTGAATTTCATTAAAATAAGTTGCATTCTTGTTTTTCAGCTGCTGCAGAAGGTGTCTACGAGTCTGGTTTGTTTACAGATGCGCCTATAGCTCCACTGCCTCTGGATGGACCCAATGATGCTTCTAAAATCGTTGAAGCTGATGTTTTGGCTGATCCTCCCCCAGGAGACATGTCTGATGAAGATACTTATTGTAACTATAGCTTCATATTATTTTATTAATGATTATAAATGTGTAGACTGTAAATGAAAAAAAAATTATGTAAGTTATCTTTCTTGCTGTACCAAAGACATATTCAGAGAAAGTTTGCTATAACAAATCCTCTCTCTCTCTCTCTCTCTCTCTCTCTGTAGGGCTGGTCTGATTAATCGTGTCAGTTAGTTGATCAATTGTTGATTGCATTTGAAAATTTTAAATTAACTCGATCAATCTGATTAAAATTCAATTAAAATTTTTATTAAAAGCTTGTAAATTAGTTTGATTTTTATTTCACAAAACCGATTAGGCGTTTTACAAATTATGTTCCTATACTATTTTTAATATGTGGCCATATTTAAAAATATTTGAATCAATATTTTGATCAAATGTTCTGGCATGGGGATATAAAAGTCAATTTGTGATGAAAACTGATGATTTCAGTTTCAAGATGAGTTTGATGGGAAAGTTAAAAGACAAGATTAAAATTTATTGTCTATACTGTGAACCAGTGTTATCTGGAAACATAATTTCACAGAGTAATTTCACACCTTTTCAAAATTTTAAGAGGTATTTTTTTTATTATCAGCGAGAAATAACTCTACTAAAAAAATTACTTAAAATTTGAATTAGCATTTTGTTATGCAACAAAATTTGGAGGAGTAAAATTTAATTTTTTTGTGTGAATCATGCATCTAGATGCATATTGGCAAACACTGCTGTGAATAGCAGTTTTTGTATATAGGAAGCACCAACTCCTCTCCTCACAAGTACCATTTGGGAGGAGTTTCTGGGGAAACAAGCAAAATTATGATAGAAAATAGTTTTGAAATCAGTGACACCTAAAGTAAGTGATTTAAAAAACATGACAGAGGGTCCAAATGAAAAAAATTCTAGGTTATAATATATTTAGCAGATTAAATTGCTTCAAGTAGACAGTTCAAATTTCTTAATCTTTCCTATATAGCTGAGGAATAGGTGCATGAAATGAACAAAATATATTTTTGTAGCATGAAATAACAATGCATAATCACGAAAGAATTGATTAATTGATTAAAATTTTGTGATTAACCAGTTGAAATTTTTAATCAATTCCCAACCCTACAAATCTGTAATTTATGCTGTTATAACGATTTGATTTAGCCATGAAAGTAGGAAATTTTTAGAGTCGTTTTTAAATTTAATGCATGTTTCTCAAGTATCATGTTTTTGAGTTTAGGCTTGTAACACCAATCTTATTTGGATTACAACTAAATAAAAGTGATATAGAATTTGAATTTGTGTCCACATTGAAGAAAATAACAGTTCTATATCTCTTTTAAAAGGAAAGTGAATATAAGAATAGCTTTCTTTGTCAATTAAATTTGATTTTATTTTTGCTTTGAACTTATTTCTAACAATGTAACTCGTTTTAATACTCGTTGTAAGGGGGTTTTAAAAATCCTCGCTAAAAAACCTTCAATGACTCAACTGAAACCTTGCGAGAATGTTTTGAGAATATTGTCTAATCAAAAAATGTCATTATAAGATGATTTTGCCAAAAATTGTTTTGTTTTAAATGTTTCAGACAATGGAAAATTTATTATATATCATTGTATAAAGAAATTGTACTTTTTTTTCATAATTAAAAAAATATATATTAATCAATTTTTCACTAAATTTTGCATCTAGGAGAATATTCTTGCCTCATATCTCTAATCCTAATGTGTGTTTACACATTTCCTTCTTTCACTGCATTATTCATAAATCTTTCACCCAGTATTTTTGAGAAGTGACCAGTTTCCATGAGCTTGTCACTGTTCCATTATATTAATTTTTTCAAGGTCAAATGTATATGTTTAAAATATATGTTGATTCTTGTTAGGTTGCCCACCGTCGATGGGTTTGCCATCAGGACCATCAAGTCCAGAATCGATTGTAGATCATGAGCAGCAGGACCACCTCATAATTAACAAAAATGATGATTTGGGTGGGCCAGAAGCCATAGTTCTTGACATGCAAGGTGGACCCTTGCCAGAAATTGAAGATGAACCAAGAAGCAGTCGACGAGCACCTGTGATGCCAAATGAGAGCGAAGCTTTTACTTTGGCTCCTTTGGATACCACCATTATACACAGAGGTAAGTTTCTGTTAACATATCTGATTTGTTTTCAGTTTCCTGATTTCATTCAATTGAGCATCAGAGGAAATTTGTTGGACTTGAAGCATTTCTTTAAGAATTTGGAAGTTTGTGTCTGAGTTAGCCAAACATAACACATCTATAATTGATGTTCAAAATTATCTTTTTCCTTTATTTTTTGTTCTTGATTCAGGTGTCGAGAGAACCAAGAGTAAACGCAAGAGGAAATTGATTGTTGATGAGGTGAAGAATATCTCTGGCGAAGAGATGAAATCACAACTGTCTGACACTCGTGACATCATCAGTACTTTGGACCTTGCACCACCGACTAAGCGTCTCATGCACTGGAAAGAGTCAGGAGGTGTAGAGAAATTATTTGCTTTGCCTGGCAGACCAATGCCCTCAAAGGGTCTTTCTCAGGTGAAATAAAAATGTATTTTTATCACAAACAGCCGTTATTCTCTAAGCAGATGGAAATTCAAATTTTACATATATATATTAGTGCGAATAAAATTCCTATTCATCTGCAGCTTTATTTGCGACACCTAACCACTCGCTCAGTCGAAGATGAAGCATTTGAAACTGACAGTGAATATCCTGTTCTGGAAGACATTGATGGCAAGGAAGAAGAAGAAAATGGTAAATTATGGATCCAAATTTTAATAAAATATTTCACATTTAAATGCATTTCTGGAATAGCAGAAATTCCCTGGACAGATCATGCTGATCCCTTGGGAATATGTGAAGATGACATTATTAAAAAAAAAAGCATGGGTAGAAGCTTGATTCCCCTCTCACTCATATAGTTAAAAAACAAGAGATTTTAATATCACAATTCAATTTCATGTATAATCTTAAGTAGTAGTAGCCATATGACTATTTTATAACACTATTTTATCATAGGGTTCAAACCATCATGAAGATTGAGTAATGAGACTTTTATATAGCCTTTTTATAGCAATGTTACTAATTTAAGCTAGAAGATATGTCCCGCTTACCATAAGCACTAATGTGCAAGTTTTGCCTGAAACGCGAATGTGTATCCTTATTGAAACATGTTACAAAACATTTTCGAAGAATATCTTCCATAGAGTAAACATAGGTAGAGTAAACATTCAAACGTCATTTCCCATATTCTTTTTTTTCCCAAGGACATTGCACATTCATGCTGCTGACATGAGGGGGGGGGGGGGGCAATATTTTCTCCAAATTTGGACTTGGAGGAAATAAAGCAGAAATGTGAGGATATTACTGATAACATAAAGATAGAGCTATAAACATGTTTCCTGGCTATAGAGCTGTGGTCTAGGAAAAATGAGATGACATCTGATGTCCGGGGACAACTTAGTAGTTCCTGAACACCTGAGATCACTTAGTTTGCCACTGAAGATGTTGACTTTCAGTATAGATGAAATGCTTGGTTCAGTTTCACTTAGGCAACTGCTGTTTTGAGCAGGAACGTTTTCTAATGACAAAACCGGCCAAGAACGCCTGCATTTCTTCATTATGCTGGGATTGTTAATTATGCTGATGTGCAGACTGTTCATAACACCTGGAAAATAGAGATAATGTGTAGAGGAAATTTTTTTTTTTTATGTTACTAGTTCCAGAAACTTCAAGTTTTGACAAAGTTGAATAAATTGGTAAGTTGACCCATGAGAAGAGGGTGGTTCAAGTTCCATAAGGTTCATTTATCTGAAAGTGTTTGTGTTAATCGTGTATTTAGCAGAAAAAAATATTAAAATTACATTAATCTGATTAAACAGCTTGTAACTCTCTAATGGAATCTTATACGTTGTAACATCTGTGCAGAAAAAATAAGAAGTTTTAAAAATCCTGTTTTTGATCTGAATTGGTTGGTTTCGAAGTGACCTGGTTGTTCTGAATTTTGCTTGTATTACTTTATTGTGCAAATTCATCCGGATTTAAAAGAATTTTTTTTGTGTGTTTCGTAAGTAGAAAATATTTTAGTATTTTTAATATCATTAATCATGGGATATTGAATATTATTGTGTAATATTATTGAGTATTGTTGTTTTTGTACACTTTCTCTCTCAATGTTGCAGAGGAGATTGTCCCATTCGTGTTACTGTTTATGACCCATGGAAGGATTATATCCCTTTGGGTCAAATAGTGTTTGTTTCGTAGTTTTCTTTTTGTCTTTCTGTCTTGTATGTTTTTGATTTTGTCTTGTCTAAATAAATAAATAAATGGGGTTTTTCTGAGGTAGATCTATTTATGATTTGAAAGGTTTAGCTGAATAACTGCTTATGTTACATTTTTATGAAATTGGTTTTTGGACTAAATAACATTCCACATATAGCTTCTGTTATATGTTCCTTAAGTCAGTTACTGCACAACTGGTCGCGAGGATCTGGATTCAAACCCCACCATTGCCACAGTGTGGTGGTTGGCTGAAGTTGGTTTTCTGTTTTTCTCAACTTTGAGGCGCGAATAGGTTAATAGGTGCTAATCTCTCTGTTAAAAAGTCGTGCCACAGAGAGCAACAGACCTACAATGGTAAAATCTTCAATCATTACACTTCACTCATAGTTAGAAAAATTGATGGCAGACGGCGGCACTACACATAACAAGCATTACACAGAAACAAACTTTACATTATATTCACAACACGGACACACGTATTCAACATGTACCAATTCATTAGAAGTTCCGCAGGGGAACATGGACGAGGTACATGTGTGGTTTAGTAGTAGAAGCCAACATATGTCATTGCTATGCCACTTTACGCAGATGCAATCTTGAGTAATATAATTGGACCAACAGTTTATATCACCATTGAGTTCATTGTTTTTTTCAGTTACCTTCCCAGATGGAATAACACTCTGTTACTTTCAGGTAAAAAATATTTCCCTAATTCAGTGATAACTTTCATTGTCTCCTGTAAAGTTTGAAGAAAAAAAAAAACCTGCAGACCATTGGTTGGCCAAATCCTTCATTTAATTTTTACAGAAACATTGTGTTCCAAATATATCCTTTGGATTAGTGGAGAGCGCATTTCAATCCAAGTGCTGGTGAAGTAGCAGACAAAATTGAAAGATAATTATTGGGTGATTAAAAAAAGCAGGAACACTATATAAAACTTTCAGTTCTATGTCTTATGTTTAGATTCAAAATAATGAATATTCTATCATCTTAGTTGAACTATGTTAATATGTTCAAAACATAGTAAAAATAGTCGTTCACAACAGTAAATCATCAGAAAAGTTAATTTGTAATTGATAACACAAGGGTGCCACAAAGCAGAATATGCCAAAATCTGTGACATACATTGCAGAACAATTTGAAAGAACTTTAAGAAAAGTGTAGAAAACACTATTGTGGGAATTTTTACCACACAACATTTCCAGTCAGTCAGCCAAGAGCTTGTTGCAGAACAATGCAAAACATTCTGCTTTGGGGGCAAGGGTGTCAAGATTTTCATTAAAACTAAAGGAAAAATTTCCTGTGATGATTAAATGGTTGTACAAAATTCTTCCTGCAACCGTTCAACTTTTTTTTCTGCATTATTCCTCATGAAAAATACATCTGAAAATAACAAAATTTTGAGTACTTAATATTGATAGAATTATTCATTGTTTTCCCCTCTAGTTTCAGCTCAGTCAAAAAGGCAGCACCTAGATGAAATGGAACAAGACTCTCCACCAAAAAGATTATGCCTGGAGGAATCTGGTGAATCAGCAGAACAATCGACAATTGCAGAGGCTGTTAAGGAACCAGTTGTCCAACTTTCTGCTGAACCTGAACAAGTGACAGATGGTGAACATATGAAAACAACCATGCTCGCAGATGAGGTGCCTGAACCAATTCCAGAATCTGTATGTTATGATTTTTTAAAAAAATTTTTCAAAGACTTTTACTTGACATTTTTAGTTGTATGAAAGTAAATTATCTTAATATTAATCGGAAAAGGTTTTGGGAAAGTCTAATGGCTGAAAAAATTATGAATTCAGTTAACTTTTAGAATGACCAAAAAATTATATAGGTTCCAGTCTTATTTTCCCTCAGTGAGTAAAATGGCTGCAATTAAAACCAAAATTGAACAAACAGTATTAAAAACTTTTCACTAGCTTAATACCTTAAATATTAACAGAATGTGTATAACAAATTTTTTGTAAATCGAGGAAAAGGATGAATAGTAATCACAGTTTAGTTTTTATGTGCAAAAACATATTATTACTAGCTATAATACCTGGTTTTCTTCAATGAGGATTTTTTCATCAAGTTATATCTCCCTCTTTCTTTGAGGGGCATGCAAACCGTGTCTAAGTTAACTAATATGGCGACTTCCTGCGCGACTCATGAAAGAAACAATTCTAGATTTAAAGAAACTATTTTTTTTTTCATTTTTTAAGGGATGCTAGGAACTTTGATTTCCCCCCCCCCCCCCCCGAACTTGTGCAAGTTCTTCGATGTACTTTACAGGCCCATAATTAATTTTAAAACATCCTAGATTACATGAATTTATGCAGTTGAATACCAAAAGACAATACGGAGACATTAATTTGCATGCTTGAGAAGATATAAATAAAAAGTTGAAATCAATGTTATTGCATGAATATCCAACTCAAAAGTATAGGTCCAGCTAATTACTTCATATTTAATCTCCTTTGCTTCGTATATCTCTAAGCAAACTCAATATTTAAAAAATCGAGAATTCAATACAATTTTTTAAATTATTGATGTGACAGAAAACCCCACCAAATTTCCGCACTTCTACAGTAAAATCGGCAATTTTAACACTGATTTCTATGGGAATCATCCTTTGCCTGACCCTCCAACTGATGGTGATGATGATTATGGCATCTATTCAAAAAGTCTCATTACTGGGAGGATTGAAAAAGTGGCAAACCATTATAAAGGCATAAACTATTATACATATACATATACTGGCAGCATTAAAGAAGTAACAAACCGTTGTAAAGGCATATACACGTCTGAAATGCATTGCTAGGTAACCAAAGTAAACGTTCGGAAAGTGATTGAGGCCCAAAAACCATTGTTGCCCGACAGTTTTTTGCCCATTTGGGGCACTTGCCCTGCTCTGACGAAATTTTAAAGTAGCCTATCGTTCAAGTCGGTTCCCATTTGGTATATATATGCAAAATTTGGTGGCGATCCATCTAAAATTGTAGATTTGTATGGAGAACACACACACACACAGAGACAGAAAATCAATTTAATATATATAGATTTAAAGGTTTGCTGTAAAAAAAAGGTTGTCAAATCATTTGGTGGGGGGGGGGGGGCTCCCAGCTTTTGAAAATACGCTAAAAGTGTGGTATATTTATAATTATAAATACATTCAGTACATGTTCTTTGCCCTGCCCCCCCCCCCCTGGAAAAAGAGTTGAAATGACAGCCCTGTGTCAAATCTAATTTACATTCTTGTGATCTCTGTAGTTTTTCCTGTATATATCAACTAAAAGCTGATATATATATATATATAACAATTAGTATTATAGCTTCACCTGTAGGATATTTAAATTTCTTCTCCTGTCATCTCTGCTGAGTTTGCATAATGTTTTAAGTAATTTCTGTTAAATAATTTGAAAATGTTTCCAGAAATTTCTTTTATCAATGTGAAACAGTCATAGTTAATGCACTGATAAGAGCCTTTTGTACATTTTGATTTTTTTTTCCCCTTATATAAGGCTAAACTGGCAATTGTGGAGCCATCAAAAGATTCGCCACAACCTGTCGAAAACCCCAAGGAGTCAGAATTTCAAGATCAGACGGCTCTACCCATTAATGAATCTATCGTAGAACCACAAAATGAGACAGTTCCTGAACAAGATTTAGAGCACACTGATCAAAACGACAAAGCTCCCACGTCTGTCATGGATGCTCTCTTCAATGAGCTCGCTGCAGATAAAAAAGATGGTACGGTACCATCATCCTCGGAACAAGAAGAGGAGGAACCCGCTGATCAGGATGAGCATCAGAAGATTGTTGAAAACAATATTTTTGCTTTGGAAGATGACGATGATTACCATAATCCTGGCAGTGTCGGTGCGGTAAGTTTTTTAAAAAATCTATTCATGCCTGGAAATGTGTTTCAAGTATAAATCATTATTTAAAAAAAAACTTTTTTGTTTTTATCATTAATTTTGGTACCAGTTATATTGCCTCTCTGCAGAGAGCAGGCAAAGCTACAAAATGATACTTAACTTGAAAATTCAAGCATTTACCATCTATACTTCAAAATATGGAAGACAGATGGCTGCACTAGCAACAATACTGAACAAGCACGATGTAGAAGAAGTATATTGTATATATATATTTTTTTTGTTCCAGCATCTTGAAGAGCAACTGTCTGATGAGACATATGAGCAATTCGAAGAGCGAGTTCATAGCAAACGTGCTGCACACATGCTGCGTATCATGAAAGCCAATTTGGAAGCTGGTAACAAGATACCCTTTTCGGCTCTCACAAAGGGCAATAAACGGAAACAGGTAAAAATTTTCTCATTTTCAGTATATCATTTACTTATTACAGATATTTAAAATTTGTTATTCCTTACTAAGGAATCGAGTTTCTACTAGAATGAAAACCTGTGCACAAACTATTAAGGGGAATGTAGATAGTATTTACTTGGCTCGTAATTAAAAGTTGACTTGTGACTTTAAGCTCATGACTTCCTTTGAAGAACTAGAAAAAGAAGTGGGTATTATCAGTAGTGTCAACAGATGGAAGCAGTTTAGGATAGTGATGTCTGTTTAGAGGTTCCATTCGGCCCACCAGAGATTTTAAAAGTAATAGTGTAGAAATTTTCAGTTTCAGTGTTTTAAAAAAAAATTCATTTATTTCGGCGGGGAGTGTTCCTTTTTTTGCACATGGAAAATATACTGTTGAGAATTTTTAAATAGAAACTGATTTTTACATGCAGAATGCTTTGTAAGTCCTAATTCAATCTTTATCTCACCAACCAATCATCATGGAGGTATAATTCTAATTAAAAAAATGCTAAAAATATGTTCAGAAATCACTCTGTACCAGTTTTGAAAGTGAAATACGGTGTGTCACAAAATAAATAAATTTTTTACATTTATACCCCATCTTAAAAAAACCCAATTAAAAATTTTTTGCCCTGTCTTGCCCGAGAACAACAAAAAAGTTTCACTTTACCAAGTGCAATAATATTCAGTGAGATATTTGAATTCAAAATCAGAAGAAAGTTTGGAAAAAACAGCATAAAAAGGTAATGGACAATGCTTGTTTCCCTCATTTATGCTGTTCTTTCACAACTTTTCTCATTTTTGAATTCAAATATCTAAGCAAATATTTCACTTGGAATGGACATGGAATTTTTTTTTTTTGTTGGCCTCAGGAGAGACATGGCAACAAATTTCCAATTGGATTTTAAGACAGGGTGTCCACGTAAAAATTTAGATTTTATTTTGTGACAATATTTTCACTTTCAAAACTGGTGCAGGGTAGTTTCTGAAAAAATTTTGAACAGTATTCAAATTGGCTCTAGTTTTAGGTATGTATGGTTGCAATCTGACAAAACCAATGCCAGATTCAGAATCAGTGCCCCAAAATAACTCCAAAATCACAGAATTATCTTTGCCAATGATTTACTCTATTTATTTATAATGCCAAGTTTCAATGTGATTTTTACTCCCTTTATCTATTACCACCGAAATTTTATTTTCCCCTTTCTCAAAATATAGAGCCGATCTGACAAAACCAATGCCAGATTCGGAATCAACATCCCCATTATATTCTAAATTCATAAAAATTTTCGTAAGAACATGAATTGTTTTTTTTTTAGTAGCGTTGTTATTAAATCTTGATTGCTTTATAATTTAAATCATGATATTTTTACCCTTCTATTTTACTAGTTAATTTTTACCAGAGTTTGAACTTTTTCACTTAAAAATGTTCTATTAACTGTATTTTCTACCAAACTTAGCCTTATTTATACAAATTAGATATTTAGAACAACAACTGATGAGATCCGGAAACCAAAGCATGTATTCAAAACATATTTGTGTGTCAAAAATTTTTATTTTTCTGGTCAATGCTAATCTAGCCTGTCCAGTGATGTGGTGTTTTGGGCATGCTTCCTACAAGTGTAAAATGGGAAAACAAATGTCACTGCATGTCTATGAGGAGAATTCTATACTATTTAGATAGGGTATGTGCCAGAGTAGTGAGTCTGCTGTGTGTGTGGTAGTTAATGAATCATATAAATCTTTTGTTTTTAAGAGGTCATCTTATGAAACTGCAAATTTCCTTTAAAAGCTCTGAACTAAATATGTTTATGCACAGGTGGCCCAGAAATTTTACACTTGTCTGGTTCTGAAGAAACAACATGCTATTGAATTGGAACAAAGCGGTGCCTATGAAGAAGTTTACATTACTCGAGGACCACAACTTGAAGCCTTTTTGCAATAGACTGGAGAAGAGAACAGCGTTGTTTCTTTTCTGATTTATCAAACATTGTTTTATTTGTTCTCGCATCAATGATTTGCAGTTATGAGATGCCGTGATATATTACTTTTGTGCAATTTTATTACGTTATTATTTAAACTGGAATGAAAATTCTGTGCATATTTTAATTTTTATTATCACTCGAATACTCAAAAGTTTCAATTTTTTATTCCGATGATAAGCAGAAAAGTATTCGACCAAAGATGTTTTAGTGTTTTCTGTTATACTAGATGGAAGATTCTATATAATGTTGCAGATTTTTATGAGCTTATTACGCTTCTCTATCACAAAACAAAAATTAAGTCGTATTATTGTGTTATATATATATAAATGAATATCAAGGTCTTTTTATTGACTGACCAAATACCAGTGTAAATTTATATTTTTTTGTTTTATTATCATTCAATGTAGTCATCATATTAGTGAGAAGTATTTGCATTTCTGTGTCGTAAACTGTGTTTTAAATGTCTGGAGCGAGTAGCCAAGATGGTATTCCCACCGTAATATCCCCTATGCCCAAATGACCCAGGAATGCTGATATTTTTATTCTATTTATGGCATCTTCCTTTTCAAATCGCAGCTGTATTGAAGGAAAAAATGTTGTGAATTGTCTCTTGCTTTTCAAATGTGTTTTTAACCAACACTGTCGTGACCAGAAAACACTCTAGTCAATATTAAAGGTCTTTCTAAAGAAATTATTGCTATTGGGGGGAATCAACAATTACCAGAAACTTTTATGAAAATAGTAATTAAATTCTGGCACTCTTTGATGAATATAATTTAATCACCCCTAAGAGAAATGTGTTGTTTAGGTGTCATGAGTCAAATTTATGCTGGCATTTCGTTTTGTTGTGTCCTAATTGTTGTATCCTTAATGTTGTCAAAAGTACATTAGTTATAATTTTGAGATGTTATATATTATGTTACTCGAGCTACTATCCATGTAAAATTTCTACAGACATATTATCAGTTATTGAATAAACTATTCCCCCTAGCTGGCATGCCATAAAATTTGGGAGGATGCAGTATATTTAAAATTTTGGAGCTAGGTCTTCAGCATACTGGGGAACGTTGAGGTATTTATGAGTATAAAAACAAATTCATTCATGACTGGTGAACATTATGTTAAGTAATTGAAGATAAAAATATTGAATTTATTTTTTTTAATAAATTCCAAAATCTGTCAAGAATGAACGCTAATTTAATTATTTGCAGTATACTGCCTATCTGTAGACTCTTGGTATTGTAGGCCTAATGAACAGGCTATTTCAGGCATGGCTGTGTTACAGCATGGGGGGCCTCCTAATAGGGAGTCATGAAAATGAGATTTTGTACTATAGTAAGCATGTGTGTGTGTGAACAGGCAAGACTTCTAGCCAGGTAAAGGTGCTAGAACATCACTTTGCCTGAGAACCCATGTTGAGACGACCCTGATTTTTAGATCATGTGAGAATGGAAATCAATGGCTGCATTGAAAATTGAACGGAAAGAAACCAGCATGGAAATTTCATCTTTTATCAAGATGATCTCTACAAATGAGTGAAACTGAAATAAATGCATTTTTTTACAATAAAAAAAATTCATCTATTTGCAAATGCATATGCAGGTATTTTCAACTTATTTTTTTGTGGCGGGGGGGGGGGGGGACACAGTATGTATGATGATGTCCTATAGTCATTAAGTCAAATTCACAGTTACTAATCGAAATTTCATTAATTTTCTTGCATATAATTTGATCCTGTGGTTTAGATACAAATTTTGTTGCAATGGACAACAAAAGTTACCCAGATCTCCACACACTTTCTCTGATGATTTTCATATTTATCCTGCCAGGAAATTGTTTTCTCTAACCAGGACCCTAGTGTGCCATTTTGGGGCACGGGGCAGACTTTTCCTTGGAGCCCTTCTCATAGCTGCCAAGTCTCCCGAATTTTAGCTTCATCTCTTGACCTCTTGAAAAGTTTTTAAATTTTCCGAATTTTTATATATAAAGATTAAAAAATCCCCAATTGTCCTTAAAAGTTCCCTACTTCATTTAAAAAGAATCCCCACTTCTGAAAACAATTTCTAGTTTTTTGTGGGGCAAAAAGTCTTTTGCCTCTGTTTTCTTCCCCGTTTGAAATGACGTCACACGTCGTAAATGGGTGAATAGTGGGAAATTCCTTTTTTAAGGAAGTTTTACAAACCCTCTGATGGTAACAAGAAAAGTTGTTTGTCTTATCGTGCAGGGAAATAGCTTAACAGCCAATAGTCCTGGATAATAATTGAAGATTATAGTGACGTGCAAGTGGTCAAAACTTCCTCTTTTGTTGAAGTTACGTGGACAAAACATGAATACTGATAAGCAAAAAAATATTTAATCAATTTTAAAGGTACTTATTCCGATGAATTTCCTTTCATCAAACGTTCCAGAAAAAGACAGACTTTTTCTTTTGAGTACAAGTTGTGTTAAGGACATAAACATCGGCATGGTGGAAAGGCAGACACCACCCATGTAAAATCAAAAAAACATCAAGCAAGTGTCACAAAAAGTGTGTGCTTGAAAAATTGATGCTTTTTTCCCCTTCATCTTCCGATGATTTTGGAGTCATTCACGCAGAATGTTTGTTAACATCATTTCTGATTGAATACAATATATATATTTTAGATCACTATTGAAGTTTTGGCCTCCAATTTCACTTGTTTTTTGATTAGGGATTTTATTCCCTACGTTTTAACTTCTATGTGAGGAAAATCTCTATTTTATTCGGAAAAATTCCTTTTGTATTTATTAGGGAGTGGTTTTAGTATAAAATACGGGTCCGCATGAAAATCTTTTAGGTTCCCCCTATTCTGCTTGGGGCAGTGCCCTGGTTGTTATAGCCCTGTCTCTAACCTACAAAGTTGTGAATTACAGCTGCAATATAACCTCTTCATTTGATGTAAAAAACAATTCCAAGCCAAACTTTCAAGTTTAGAAACGGAAAAAGTCACATGGGGCCAAATTTATAGAAATTTAGTGGATGAAAGATTGGTGTAAAGCCTAATTTATGCAATTGGGCCATTGCAGTGATGAATATGTAAAATGGAACATTGTTGAAGTAAAATAGGGCTTTATTTAGATTTATTATTTGATGTAGTTCGAAAGAAAATTCACATTCCCCACAGAGGAATGTGAATTTTCTTTCGAACTACATCTCGATCTCCACTTGGTTATCCAGGCTTTCGTACTTCGTATGAACAGCAGATAGTGACGTAGTTTTTCTCTATATGTCGCCATCTGGCGGCTAACGTAAGAGCTATTAGCGGAGCTAGGAGGCTGTCCATGCACAGTCCCGTTCAGCATTCATACATATGCTCTAAGGAAAGAAAATGTCTGTCCTCTGTAGTTCAATGGTTAGAACACTCGCCCGGACAGTGAGATTGGTGGTTCGATTCCCCACAGAGGAATGTGAATTTTCTTTCCGAACTACATCTCGATCTCCGCTTGGTTATCCAGGCTTTCGTACTTCTCTTATTGTCTGATCTTTCTGCAAGCAGGCTATGTAGGCGTTGCCTTAAAATCCTTAGAAATTGTGGCCATCACTTTTCCATCAGACAAAAACAGCCTTTGCTTTGTTTGGTGCTATTTCACCATTCTCCATCCACTGTTTTGACTAGTGTGCATAGTGGTGAATCTGTGTTTCATCAACAGCCAAAAATTGATGAAAGTCTTCAGGATTATGAGCCAATATATTGTCTTTTTTAAATGTCTTTTGCATTTACTTTTGGTCAATCGTGACCAATCCCGGCACCCATCTTGGGTAAAGCTTTTCATTTTTAATGTCTTGTGCAGAATATTTTGAACCCATTCTATGGAAATGTCCACATCAGCAATCTCAAGCAAATGCAATTTTCCATGACAATTCCGTGGACTTTTTCAATGATTTCCATGGTGGTAGCCTAAACCAGATACCCAGAATGTCCTTCTATGGATGTGCAGCCAGTTGAAATATGTAGATCCAAAAATAAATGGTCTAATGATGGTGCAGAGTCCCCATGAACTTATTAAGATTCAGCTTTAATGTTGGCAGCTTTCAACTATTTTTTTTTAACTTGCCCGATACTTATACATTTCCAGAATAATTGCTAAAACTCAAACTTGGAAAACAAAAAAAAAAACCACATACACAAAGCTCTGTGCTGTAACTTATTGTGACTGGTTTTGAACAGTAATTCTTAGCAGCACAATCACTTTCAAATTATTACAACTATCTCAAAGATTTTATATCTTATCAAGCAACCTATGCATTTTAGTCAAAAAAAAGTCTTCACATCAATATTTTTGATATATCAAGGGGAGTGCTTGATTTTCATTTAAATTTTTGCAAAATGAAATATGTATTTGAAAATAATTTTGAATCTTTCCTTCATAGAGGGAAGTGGGAACAGTGTTATTTTTCACAATCACATTAAAAATTAAATTCTAGTCAGTCAAATTGTTTTTAATATTTTCATTCAGTTTGAAATTTTTATTTTGCATTGTTACTTCTGGAGTGTCAGTGCAAAAATGAAATTGTCTTTTTTTTTCAGTTAACCACCATACTATTTCAACTTAACTATTGTTAACTTCCTTTGTTATTAAATCTATTTAATGAAATGTGTTATTGCAAGCATCCCCCACTTGCTTATCAAGATGTCTCATTGCACCATTTGGGATTCTGTGCTTTAAGTTAACAACTGGAATAGCTATAAGCTTTAACCATACAATGAAAGAAGATTGGTAAATAAACTTGTTCAGCAATTACAAAATGAACTAATTCTTCACAGCACAAAAGTGTTATTCAATTTTATTATTACGAATATAATCAAAATATAGAAACATTACAATGATGATCGATGAAGGCTACATAATTTTTTTCTTTCCTAATTATAAGAATGTGCAAAACAAATTTCAATTTACTTGTATAAGTTGCCATTCAAGTATTAAGTCAGCAGATTTTTTAGCCATTTTTGCCCCCCCCCCTCCTTTGTCATCAACTTAGAATATTTCATATCTTCAAAAAGGGTGGTGGATGACGTAAGCAACCCTCAAACCCCCCGTCATCAAAAGTCAGCAAATCCGAAACCCCCTTCGATGCTGACGTAATACTTGAATGACCCCCTAATGTGTGATTATACAGGTTGTCCTGTAAGTGCTAATGCGGCTTTTATCAACTATCCGTCATAGAGGTACGGTTCCAGTTTAAAAAATGCTCAACAGGCATTTTAAAATTTCCCTGTACCGGTTTTGAGAGTGGGAATAGTATGTAACAAAATAAATCAAAATTTTTACACGCGCCCTCATCCCGTGCTCTAACTTCCGGTTAGAAAATCATTACCCTGTCTCGCCTGATGCCGAAAAATTCCACGTTTCCAAGTACAATATTCACTAAGATAATTGAATTCCAAAATCAGAGAAAAGTTATGAAAGAACAAAAACTAACCACCAATGCTCCTTTCCTTCATTTATGCTGTCCTTTCCTGACTTTTCGAATTGAATTCAAACATCTCGGAGAATATTGCATTTAGAAACTTGGATTTTTTTTTTGTTTTGTTGTCTCGAGAGACAGGGCAATAACTTTATAATTGGAAATTAAAAGATGGGAACAGTATAAAACATTTAGATATTTTATTGTTACATACTGTATTTTGGTTCAGGATAGTTTTGAGCATTTTTTTAATATGAAACCACACATCTACCACAGATGATTCATAAGGTAAAGGCTGCATTAGAGCACTTACCTGCATTGATCACATAATTTATTGCACAACAATCTTTGTACAGTTTTAATGAATCGTGTGCATTATCTTATAATTACAGGGCTGCAATTTTGAATGTCCTTGTGACAAAAACTTGTTCTTATCCATGAAGCACCATTGATTTGAATGCATGATTACATATTTATTTTATTGGCGCCAAATTACAATTTAACAAGGCCTATAGATTCCTTATCAGGCAGGTTCCCGATAAGCATGACAAAAACTAATGTTGAATTTTGTGCTCTCAGTCTATGTAGAATCTAATTTAATCTTATTCTGAGCAGGACAAGTAAGGAATAGTTTTCAGATGATATATCCAGCAAGTTGGAAAGATTCCCTGCACATTTTTTTTAATTAATCAGTAACTCGTTTATAGATGGTGTACGAGATAGTTCACATACAAAACTAAATTGATTTAAAAATAAATACAGGGCTTTTATGTATTCTGTGGGGAAAATGCATTATGTACATTCTTGAATACTGTAAATACTATGTTGCTGTATATTTGTAATTCTGTGTGTGTGCTAACATAACATGAATGTGTCGAGAGTCATGTAATCATTGAATATGCTCTGGTAAAATAACGCGCACATAATTACCATTTGAGAACATATTGTATATATAAATTTTGTTATATGTATGAAAGTTTTTGGTTTCTCATTTGTGTTTTGAAATCCTTTTGATTTTATCCATAAAAACAGTCAAACCCGGATTTAAAAAGAAAAATTGAAATAGGTGCATCTCTGCTCATATTTAATGACTAGCTTTAATATAGATAATGAAACTGTTGATCCCATCTGATTTGTTAAAACGAGTTTGATTAGATGCTTCAACCACATAAGTCCAAGTAATAGTAACTGGATTCTTATGGTCTAGTAAATGTCTGGTACCATCACTTAATAAGGAATAATTACACAACCAATCCTGGCAGCAACTCATTTATTCATTTTTTTTCACCTTGTGCTATAGCCTTGTTTGTTGCAGCTTCAACAGCATCCATGAATGCAGATCTAACGCCAGCTCTTTCGAGTGCATGTACACCACTTATTGTGGTACCAGCTGGAGAGCAGACAGCATCTCGTAGCACATCTGGATGTGATCCTGTCTCCAAAACCATCTTACCCGCACCCTGAAATAATACAAGTTATGCATGTGTAAAGGTAATATTGCAAGTAATGGTTTTTCATTAATGTTTTCGGTGTTTATAGTTTATAAAAAAAACCACTAAAACCATAAGTGCAGTTCACGTTGCTGAATGTAGTCACACTTGGAATCAGGTTTGATAGCAATTGCTGCCATTTCACCCAATACTGCAAAACTTGTGAAAAAGGTGGCTATACACATAACTGAAAGCTTGACAAATATGCACAATTTTTCCCCTTTTGACACTACATGGTACAAGTATGTAAGAATATGTTGAGTTTAGGCAATAATGTGCTCATTTTTGCTGTTTTTGTGTATGAAAGAAAAACGCCAATAAAAAATACCAATACTAAGTAGAGCTTATTGAAGAGTGAAGACTGGTACAAGAGTTACCCACATGGTTCCATTTCACACCTTCAGTTTTGCCTGCACAAGCATAGCTTTTAGAAACATACATGAGCAAAATTCATTCAATCTTCAAGCCCCCTTGTACAATCGAAATGCTTGCACAAATTCTCCTTCAGATCCTCGAACATGCTTGTAAAAAAAATACTGAACATGCATGCTTGTTAACTTTGCAGTTACACATGTAGCTGCCTCAAGACAGACACTACTGTATATGAAAAGGAAGCCTGCCTTGAAAGGAATTGAAAGTTAGTGCTTTTATGTGCACCTTTATAAAACTGAAAAACTTGTCTGAAACAGTATAGGGATGTGGGACGAATATTTGGCTACTCTTTCACCCCTTTTGCTGAATATTCAGTTTGGCCAAATATCTGTGTAAATGTAAATCAAAAACTAATTTTAAAAAATTATAGTAAATGGAATTTTTCCCATAAATTAAAAATTTACTGATCATATTTTATTGTGGCCCTTTCTGCGAGAGAGGTTATGTCAGGGTGAATTTCTAGGATAAGAAAAACACGAAACTTACAATAAAATTTTCCTGCAATAAGGTGGAAGTGAGCATGAATTATACACAAGCTTACTAACTGAAAGATGTACCTGGACAAGATACATATTGAGCTACTGAAAGGGGCAAAGAAAATCTAAAGAGGAAAAACAAGAAAATGAGTCGTAAATTTTATGATGCATTACTAGTTGGGAGTAAATAATGGTTGAGACATTCTTTTGATTCAATGTCAAATTGTAACAAGTGTTGGAAAAAAACTTTATAAATAATACAGTGAAACCTGTCTTAAACAGAACAAAAATAGTCTTGTGAATAATTAATGCTTTTTCCATCATAGGAAGCCTCTTTAAGACTGGAACTGCCTAACGTGGAAACGTAAATACAAAACCTGCTAAAACAAGGAATTTTTGGCCAAGTGCAAGTTTTTGTCCTTTGGATGGGAGGAAAGTTAGGTCGTTCTGATCCCCCCTTTTTGTTAGGCAAACTCTCACTTCTTAGAAAAACCATGAATGCTTATTATCTATCTGAACTGGTTCTGGAGGTCAGAATTTGAGCTATTTAAAATTTAATAAAAGCTTGTTTAGCATTTCATTTATGATGGAAATGGTGACTTTTGTTAGAAAACACTCCTATTTCTTAGAAAAAGTTTGATAATTTTGGAAGAGTAACACGCGAGGGAGACTGAAATATACCTTTTCCAACTTCTGAAAAATTTCCTCTTTGGTGAATCTGCACATCCTTTTTGCTGTTTCTACAGCAAACATAAGCACTTGGATCTTTGCGGAACAAAGAATTTATTGGACAAAATTATAATACTTGACAACAAAATCTGAGATACCTGCTGATCCTCATCTGCAGATAATAATGAATGTAAAAAAGTAACGAATGGGGATGATTACGTATTAGATGAACAAAAGAAGAATTTTGAGCATACAAAAATCAATTGCGACATTGTTGGTAGTATTATACGGTGAATGTGTTCTGAAATATATGGGAGGATCAGTGTGACCCCCCCTTCCATCTTTTTAGGTATACTGATTCGTATCTCTATTGCTATGAAAGATAATGAAAAAAAGTTTGTATTTCAGATGTTTCCATAGAAAATGAATACTAATTTGTATTTTCTCTCAAAGTACTATAATTTCCAGTTCTGGGCCACCTATTGTTTATGAGACCAAGAAATACATACACAACAGATAATTCATCAATTTTCAAATGACAATATTTTTGTAAGATGTCAGAAAATGGTCGTTCATACCATGACTGTCTGAGCTGCCAATTCAGTCGCTAAGCTTCTAGGTAAGCCCATCTTCACGCCTCCATCTGACAAAGCTTGGATCACAGTGTATACCTAAGATTGTGATTAAGATTAAATTAGAGTCTGTGCAGTCCAATTTTATTTATTTATAATGATGAAAAAAAGTTCACAACTGCACACACACACACAATACCTAGACATTTCAGATAAATCACATGCACTGATTGTGAGAAAAATGTACGCGTGTATACAGGCATTTCCAAGACAATGTCTATACATAAGCTACCTCTTGACATGGAACAGGTTTGACTGCCAATGGCACACCACTGTAACCGAATGTTGTCTTCAAATCAAGCAAAACAAGAAAATGGAAATTGTGATACATATGTTATGTTAATCATAATTTTTATATAAAATTGTTATTGACAAGAGAACATCAAACTGGTCGAAAAATTGTGTGTTGAAACAGCTAGATCAGTATTCTTCAACCTTTTTTTCACAACTACGGACCACTGAAAAAGGTTGAACAGTTCCATGGATCAGCAATAATGGAAGAACTAATTTGCAGATCATCCAAAACGAATTAATTGAAAAAATAATTTGAAGACTGAAATTAAGGAGAAATAATTTGAGGACCGGCAAAAACTAAATAGGATAAATAGTTTGCAGACTGGCAAAACGATTTCTTCAATTTAGTTCAAAAAAATTTGAACAAAAGTTTGCAGACTGGCAAAAGAAGGAACAGGGGAAATATATATAATTTACAGACCTGCAAAAATTAAATGATGGGAGTAATTTGAAAACTGACAAAAAATGAACGTGAGAAGTAAATTGCAGACCAACAAAAGCTCAATACAGAAATTGAGAGATATAAATCGTGGGAATAAGTTGAGGATCGGCAAGAACTAAATTGGAACTAATATGGAAAAAATAATTTACTGACGGGCAAAAAATAAATGGTAGAAATAATTTCAGGACCAGCAAGAACTAAAGGCCCGTTTACACGAGGCAAGCGCTTTAGTAGGCAACTTAATTTTAACTTACCGATTCTTCTTGAAAGTGTCCACACGTATAAGTGGCAAGTAGATGCTCATTGGATAATTTTTACGGAGGCGGGCGCAGTTAACGCATGCGCGCTTCAGTCTACTCAAATCCACGGAGAGAGAGAGACGCAACGTGCGGGAGTATAATGGTAATAATTTTTTATTTATCAGGCATTCAGAGAGGTGCTTTTTTTAAAGCTCATAGCTTTCGTAACGATGGATGAAGATGATCAGGTAGAACTTAAGAATACTGTGATCAGAGCCACATTATATGATATTTTTTTTAAAGAATATAAATTTATTCACTTAAATAAATTTATTCAATAAAAAAGGAGAAACTATATCACTTGCGCGAGAGGAACACACTGAGCAAGAAGTAGGTCACGCAAGGGAAACAGTTCGCTTGTCCCCTTTTTTCGCCTCTGCACCCACGTAAGGGGGGCGAGAGATGACGCCACAGGGGAAAAAAGAATACACAACATATTATAAACTTATGTAAGTCATCGAGAAGAAATATAAGATTTATCTATTTCTCTTCTAAGTTGTAAATACCGATTATATGATATTTTAATCTATGTTAAAGAGGAGATAATTATGAATTATGTAAGCCGAAAATACGGGAGAAGATTCTTGGCATTCGTAGGAAATTCTAAGGGTTAAAAATTAAATAATAAAAATTCATTAAACAAAAATTATTTCCAAATTTTCAAAATCATTATTATTTTTTTAATTTAATCTATAGATGACATCTTTATATTAAATATTTGATCATGTATTTTTACAACAGATGGCAGCAAATTCGTTCTGGACGAGAGAAATATTCGAAACCCCCCTCCAGTTTTTAATATATACCCACCCGATATATATTTTTGAATCTTCAATTTTTTTCCACTCCTGACATCACGTCGACAGAATATTCTATAGCTTTTTCCAACATCGAATAATTTTTAGCTTGTTTGTTAAGGTAATTTTCATTTCTATAGTTCAACAAACATTCATGGCGAATATATTTTTCAACAAACTTGAAGCTTGTGTCCTCTGGCCACCTCACCATCCAATATTTCTGCGGAATTCTAGCGAAACTTCAGGAGACGACGGAGTATGAACAGGTTCACGCTTGAGATCAAAATAAACCCCTCCGTGAGAGAGCAAAATGACCCCTCCAGCGCGGCAGGCCACGCCCACTGGCGCATGCGCATACGTCTACTTAACCGGAAAAAATAGAACCGTTCTTATCTGACTTTCCAACTAAATCACTTCTGCACTTGCGCACTTGTCAACTAAAGCCGTGTAAACGGCCCTTATCGTCTGCATACATCGTATCGTACTTGGCAACTAAAAATTAAGTTACCAACTAAAGCGCTTGCGTCGTGTAAACGGGCCTTAAATTGGAGAAATATTTTGCACACCGGCAAAAAATAGAGGAAATATAGACAGAAATAAAAGCTAATAAAGGGATGGCAATATATATTCAATAAATCTAAAATTACTTAGCAGCAATATTAATTAGGCAAATATTTCGCAGACCAGTGGTTGAAGAACACTGAGCTAGATCATCTGCAACTGGCAGCTGATTGACTGGTGCATCAACCTCTAATTTGACTGGTTTCTGGTCAAGAACAAAACCTTTTCACAGTTGTTTAGAATTGGACTGAAAGCGATCGTCCTGACCTAAGCATAAACATTTCGGCAGGTGTTTTCAAAAGTGTTCTTGCAAATTTTTGTGAAAAGTTTCCGTTAATGCCCCCATTTTGTATGTTCCCATGCGTTATCCCTTTTTTGTTGGTGTTGTGTATAATGTATATTCTCAAATTATTACATCCATACTCACAAATGCGGGTCCACTCCCAGATACTCCAACCACGGCGTTCAGCTGATCCTCTGAAACTTTTCTGCATAGCGCTATCTTGCCAAACAGGCTTTGAATGATGGTTTCATCGCTTTCCAAGCATAACTTATTCAAACAGTATGCTAAAACTCCTGTCTGCACCTGCATAGGAGTATTCGGAACCGTCCTGATGATTCTGCAAGGTTTAATCAGCTGATGGATGGAAAAATTTGCAAAGTCAGTAGATGTGTATTATTAGAAAAGTGCGGCGACATTTGAATGAAATAACACTGATAATACAACATTTCTATCCAGCAATCAAGCATGATTGCGCACAAATAACTCTGTACATATGTGCTGCAATTCAGTATCATGTTAAAAATATGTTCGATAGTCAGCATGCATACAAATATCGTTCATCAGCTTCAGCTATATTTCTTCTCCCAAGTATATGCCAAATATGCCTAAAGCCTCTCAATGGTCAGATCAAAGAAATTATTAATGCGTTTTGTGAGCACTGTACCGTTTTGAATGGGTCTGTTTTGTGTTTGGCCGAGATGAAGATTTCTTTTTTCTGTGATTTTGAGAGTATTAATAGCAAGTGATTTAACCTATGGTCAAATGATTATCAGCAATTGTTTGTTTTTCCCAATGGCTGGCGTGATATTTGGTTTCTGATCTTATAATCCATTGATAAAGTCACAACCACACCCCTAACAAGGACAACCTAGGGTAGTTTATGCTAGAGACTATAAGCTAACTAACTAGGATTTTTATAAAGAGAGAGAGGGGCAAACATGATTTTGCTACGCCCCACCAGTGCAAAATTTCATATACAAAAATTGTATTATTCTTTCCTAAGATTTACCGTCCCCGTAAAGTCTGATGCTCAGGGCAGTTGCCCCCCCCCCCTCTAATTGCAGCCTTGCATAGGCAGATACAGAGAAATGCCATATATACTCGTGTATAAGCCACGTGTTTTTGTTGAAAAATTAGTTCATTAATTTGGTGGAGGGTGCAGCGGCAGCTAATATAAGGGTCAGTTTTCGAAAAAATATTGACCCCCCACTTCTTTACCAGCTCATATATTTACATGGTCTTCGCACAGCTAGCTTGAAGATCAGCGACGTCATTGGACTACTTTAGATGGCGACACTGATCAGTATAGTGGTTTTTGTAGCTATGGTCAAACCCCACGGAATCAATGATGTTAAAACGTCATTGGCTTTGATACCCTTTGCACTTGCAACAATTTTGTAGCCTTTAGATGCGAGCATTAACAAGCCTTTTTGAGATTATTTAAGGAATTTATAAAGCGAATGGATGAGTTCCAAAGGTAAAAGAACAACAAAAAGCGGTGCCTAAAAGAATACCAGTATTTGCCCAGTGGGTTCACGAGGCATAGAACTCTGTTTCCACCGAAACCATCATCAAATCCTTTAAAAAGTGTATCAGTTATATGATGGACAAATCTGAAGATGACATCCTCTTTGAAAGTGACAATGGCAATGAAAGGACAGTTGAAGATGAAAAAGCAAAGATGCCACACAGCATAATGACTTGGCTTTTTCGATGTAAAGCTTGGAGAATATCGGAAAAAGTAATGGATTAGAAAGTTTGAATCATTTTTCATTAACCTTTTTTGCATGAAAAAAATAAAAAAATATACAAATTCTTTACCCCTCTAAATTGCTCTGATTTTGGGGGGGGGGGGGTGAGGAGGGTTGGCTTATACGCAGGGTTTCAATTTATTGCGGTTTTGGTGGTCCTGAAATTAGAGGGAGTTGGCTTATACATGATAACCCAAAAAATTTGTATTAACACAGGCGGAAGGTGGAAAATCAACATCTGAAGTCGACAGCAGACCACAGATGAATGAGGAAGTGTGAGTGCGATCACATCGTTTTCAACAAAGCGGCAGGAAAAACTTGAACCCATGCTACTGCATTAAATTTTGTGTGAAGCTCAGTGATTCTTGAGTGAAAACAATCCGCAAGATTCAACAGACCTTCGGAGATGAAGAAATGGTCACTACACCGATAAAGGAGTGGTACAAGATGATCGCACATCAATGGGGAGTGGAGCACGTTCTGGCAGGCCCTCAGCATCCAGAAACGAGGTTGTTATTGACCAAGTGAGGTCTCCGGTGATGCAGGATCATTGAATCACGATCAGAGAGCTTGCAGACAAGGGGAGCATTAACATTGGACCTGTTCATTCTATTTTGACTGACGATTTGCTCTTCAGAAGATGCAATGTCATGCTGTCAGTCTTCTTTGACTGCAGTGGTGTGGTTCATCATACGAGCACACACTGCACGGCACATCCATCACCAAGGAATACTACCAAGAATTTCTGCGTTGCAATTGGCAGCTCCATCACAATTAATGCAGTAGCGTTGTTCATGATAGTAACGTTGTTCAAGTTTTCCCTGCCATTTTGTCAAAAAATAAAAAATGTGGCACCTCACTCATTGGCTGTCTGCCAGCGACTGGTAGATTTTGCTGGCAGGAAAAAATTTGTGCTTGCACACTAGGATCGTCTACACATCTACGCTAAACCATGCCTCCCTAGCTTCACGCACAAAAAATTATGGCCGGATACTCTTTGAAAAAACTTTGTAATTGATTGACGTGGACCAGAAGCGGATTGAAGTGCAGTAGAAAATATTGAGCCCCTTAAATTAGTAAAAAGTGAAAATTTAAGGGTTTTGTGGGCTCTTCAGAAGTCGGGGGTCCAGGGCGTGCCTCCGTGAAATCTGTGTCTGACATGGAGTGTGTGTAGCATATACAGCATAAATATCCTCACTTGTGATTTAAATTTTTTTTTATTTCAATATGTACATTTTTTCCACCAAATCCAATCTAACTTGTTCTGGTTCCGCACAGAATGACCAGAACGTTTCAGGATTAGGAAAAAAACAATTACCTCTTCCAATTGGCTGATCCTGATTCCACTCACCACAGATATGACCAGTTGATTCGAGTCCCATTTACATTTCTTCTGCAGATCTCCCATAACCTCGTAGACTTTGAACGGCTTCACGCATAAAAGGATTATGTTTGATATTTTCACGACCTCCACATTGTCGTGCGTGATGTGGCAGCCCATGTTCTATGAAACGAAGCAGATAGAAATGTAAAATTGATTAGAAATACTTAAAAAAAGACAAATTTTTTTCTCAGTTCATGCAATGTCTCGCTCCTCGCTCTGAATGGTCATTTCTATCTTTCTATCCTACGTGCCATAAGTCAACGGTTGGTTATGGGCAGAAATTAAATTGCATAGTGTATATGTCAAGGTAAAAGCCTGGAGATCGGGAAAACCTTACCAAGGCAAGTTGGTGAAATCCCGAAATGCACTTTTAAACGTTTTTATTTCTCAGACTTTTATCAAGCCAAAGCCTATTTTTAATTAACGAAGTAAGTAATAATTATCATTATATAATTAATTTATCTAAAAAACATAACATTCATAGCTAATTAATTAATGATAATTTACTGCTTAAATAACCATCAGGAACTAATACAGGGTATCCCGTAATGGCAAAGTGAAATAACTCTGAAACAGTGATCGACAGAAGAATAAAACGAGTGGTATGTTTACTTTCAAAGCTGTAAAAATCATATACAGGAATTCCAAATAGTTACAAATGTTGCCGAAAGGTGGCACTGCCCTCTGAAGTCACAGTGCTGATTCGGAGAAACATGCTATAGACTGTCCTTCACAAGCAGTTGCTGCAATTGTATCACAATCGATTCAAAATGTGTATCTTTCGCAGAAGAGAGGTGACACAAACCATCACTAATGAATGGCACGTTGCGGTTTCAGAACAATTTATCGTCTGAGGTGGAGGATCAACAAGGCACTTTGTGTTTCATGTATGGTAGGTCCTAACCATACTCCAGCTCCATACTTGCAACAGTTTTGTCTTTCTCGAGGAGCTCTTCGGGAATAGTCATTGCTTTCTAGATACTCCACATTTACTAGAACAGGCATCGATTGGCCACCATACTAACCCCCTACAAGTACTTTCTGTGGGGTATATTGAAGGACACTGGATGAGCTTCAAGATTTTATCTGCAGGGCATTTCCGTCGATTTCCGTGGAGACACTTGAGAGTGACTGAAAACTTAGTTCTTCGTTTGTGTCATCTCTGTTCTGAGAAAGGTACATATTTTGAATCGATATGATTGCAAAGACTACGAGGTGTGAATGCAAGTTGATCACCCCATTAAAAAGTCTTGCAGCAAAGAGCAACAGGCCTACAACGGATACATTTATTCAATCATTACACTTCACTCACACAAGATTCCTCGAAAGGCTGGTTAAGAGATAACGGCTTTTAGGAAGAAAATTCATCTCTTCCTCGACGGGGAATCAAACCCAGATTTCTCATTTGCCGGATGATTTTCTACCCTCAAGCTATGGAAACAGAACATTCTGTCCTTGGAACATATATACAGGGTGATCCAAAAGTCACGCAACCCGTTATAAAAAAAATTAATTTGACAAATTCTCTACTGATTGTAAATGAAAAGTTTTTTCATAGACAGCAGTACTATACTGTTCAAGATGGAAAGTTGTTTTTCTTATCCCGTTTTCCATGCTCACTGATACGCTCTGTTTGTTGTATGATCAAGATGTTTTTTTTGACAGAAGAAAAGAATTTTTATGATTAAACAATATTTTTCAACTCATTCGTTTGAAGCCATTATTGAGGCGTTCAAAAGTGAATTCCCAAATTTTTCTCTGCCCAATAAGGCAACAATCTTCCCATTGGCATCCCATTCTCGAGAAACTGGAAATGTGTTGAAGACCGCAGGTGAAGTGGGAGTCTGTCTGTACTGAGCCAGAATGGAATGTGCAAACTAAATGACAAAACGTTAAAATGTTGTACTGTTCACACAGCCATGAAGAAATTGGAGTTTAAGCACCTGTCGTGTTCGGGTTGTTCCGGAGTTGGAAGCTCCAGATCAGATCAAATGTCAGAATTCAGTGCACCGAAAATTTGTACGTCTATCATGAAAAGCCGCTGCATTCGATCGAAATCAGTGTGCAGTGCTCGATTTCACGCAGTAGGAAAGTGTCTGTCCAATTTTTTATTTCTCTAAAGAAACGATGGAGGGGAAACTGCATAAGGATATTATCTTGTAATTTATTGCACTGTTGGATGAAGATGAAAGTTTTTGCTTTTTGCAACTAAATGGAGCAACTTGTTAATACATCTAGATAAGGCAATGAATTACTCCACGCACTTCTCGATGATCACCTTATTTCCAAAGGATTCTGGCCACCAAGATCACCGGAATCTGAAAAAATTCCCTGATTTTTTTTTCTTCTTGTGAGGACACCTGAGGACAAATGCACAAGAATAACCCCTATTTCATTGAAAAAAGAATGCACGCTTGCATTCACGCAAAATGTTCACAATTTGAATACATATATAACATTTTGAAACATACTTTGTTTTTGTATCCACAAATGTTGTCTTATTCAAATATAACGCCACAACAGGCAAAACGCCCAACGAGGTGGCTGAGAAGCTGAATCTTATAGTGGGGAAGCTTGCATGGAATACAGAAACAATTCAAGTTTTTTGTAACAGCAGTTACCAGTAGATGGCAGTAGGCCTACGCACTCAACTGAAAGCAATCATTGAATTAAAATGACATTCACACAGGCAAACAAAAAAGCTTTCTCTGTGTTAGAATTTGATAAATTTCAGTCAGTGGTATAGGTGCAGCGGAAGTTTTGTACGAAATATAGAACAGACGCCCACTGACAAGACAGTTCATGTGTGACACGACAAGTTCAAAGAAACAGGATGCTTATGTTATGCAAAACAACGTGGTCAGCCCGGTCCATTTGCAGAGACTAAGTGAAGTGTGGGAAACATTTACGAGAAGCCCAACGAAATCAACCCATCGTGCAAACCAAGAATTGAGGATTTCACAACCAACAGTATGGCGAATTATATGCAAAAAAATCTTCATATGATCCCATACCGATTGCAAATGCTGCAAGTGCTTACTTTGGAAGATTGATACAAATGTTTGTACCAAAACACGCAATGTCCAAGCGATTATTGCGATTTAGTGACGAAGCCACCTTTCATCTGTTCGGCAAGGTAAACCGCTACAATCTATGAGTTGGGGGCACCAAAAACCCTCGTGCAATAGCTGAACACCCCCTCCCCCCAAAGTTAATGTGTTTTGCGCTATCCCTGCCTCGTGTGTACAAGCCATTTTTTTTTACAGAGTGAACTGCAGCCGGTGTAGTGTACCTGGTTACAGTGTTTGCCAATATGTAGCTAGGCACATCATTCACACATCAAAATTCAATTTTACCCCTCAAAATTTCAGAGGAGTCAAAATACTCCTTTAAATTTTAAGTGCGTGTATTTCTTTTCTTTAATATAGTATTTATTGTTTTTCATTTACAAAATTACTCCTTACAATTTTGGAGAGGAGTGAAATTACCCTTCACACTTCAAAAACTTTTTCGGATAACACAGCCCGGATATGCTACAACTATGGTTAATGCCACAATTACAGGAACATTGTGATGACTTCATTTTTCAACAACACAGAGCTTCCTGAGGAATGTGTGCGAGTACCTTAATGCTGAATTGCCTAGTCGTTGGATTGGACAAGCTTCTTAAGATGACGTTCCTCTTCTGCCATTGCTCCCATGCTCACCAGACTTGACACCGTGCGACTGTGTCAAAGATCCTGTGTTCGTATCCCCCCCCCCCCCTTTGCAGTGTGATTTAGCAGAATTGTGTGGACAGATCATGGTTGATGCAGTGGATCGTGTCATGTTGGGGAGAATATGGCAAGAACTGGATTATCAAATTTATACTTAGTATACCCTAGCAAGGCTTCACATATTAAACACCTGCGAGGTCTGTCAATAAACTTGAATTTTTCCTATATTTAGTGCAAGGCTCCCGTCCATTGTACCCACCATAGCTTCCCCCATAATAGCATTCTGAAACCCCAAAGGGAATTCTGAATCGCCCCGTATATATATATATATATATGCTCCAAGGAAGCAAATGTGAGACCAAGGTTTGAGTCCCTGTGCAGGCAGAGACGAATTTTCTTCCAAAAATCATCTCCAAATATGACGTCTTTCGAGGAATCTTGTACTAACGGTTGGAGAAGACTTTCTTAACACTTCACCCATAGTTCGAAAAATAGATGGCAGCACTATAACAAGCATTACACTGAAACAAACTTATGTTCACAACACGTACACAAACATTCCAACATGGCTTCGAGCTCGTACCATAAGATGAAGTTAAGAAAATTATTCTGTACAGATTAAGCAACCTGCGCCCCACTTTTTATTGATACCAAATCAGGAATTAAGGACTACTCTGCTTTCTGCAAAATTTATGCTCTATTTGGTCGCCTAGAAAATATGACCAGAGGTAACGAATAACTACCATATTATCTTATTGACGTCTAGAATTTCAGAAAATTATGCCGCAGTGAAATTTAGATTAAAAAGTGACTCTAAGCATTACAAACCTTGAATTTTTCCAAATTGGTTATGGTCGGTGCGCTGGCTATAATGTCATCTGGTTTGGCAGTGCCTACAACAAAAATGTCTTATTAGCCTAAGGAAAAAAACCAACAATTCTCACAGACATTGATGCTGAAACCTGGGAAGTCCCCCGCACTCGGGACCTGTTCCTCTTATATATGGTGCTCCTTAGGACAAGGGCGTAAACAGGAGGGGGGGGGGGAGTTCTGTACCTAATATACAAACAGCAAACAATTTTAGAGTCCTGGGCAGATGTCCATTTGAAGGTTTTAACAGTTGGCTGATGCAAAGATATATTTACGAAAAAGAAAATTTTTTAAACTGTCCTTGCGAGGAATTGAACCCACGTCCTTTCACTTTCCGGGTGAATGCTCTAGACTACATAGGCAACGAATATCTTGATCTATCTTTGGAGTTTGTGTGCACTGAACGGTGTCACTTTTTAATCTAAATTTCAGTGCGGCATAATTTGGATGACATAAATAAGATAATGTGGGAGATATTCGTTGTCTAGTGGTCTAGAGCAGTGGTTCTCAACCTTTGGAAGCCCATGGCCCGGTTTCATTTATTTTTGTAAGTGGAAGGCCCAGTTGAACACATGATTAACGGAACGTGAATGGGGGAAAAAGTAAACAGCAGATCAATCGCGGCCCGATATGAATGATGTTATGGCCCAGTACCGGGCCGTGGCCTGGCGGTTCAGAAACACTGGTCTAGAGTGTTTATCCTGAAAGTGAATGGACGTGGGTTCAATTCTCTGCAGGGGGCAGTTGAATTTTCTCTCCCTCTTAAATATATCTTCAAATTGGCCAGCTGTTGGCCTTCGTATATGATATCAGAGTGACATCATTCTCGAATGTGTCTGTTTGCCCATGCGAGAAACAATGGCCCCTCCTCTCCAAATAGACATTGTAAGTGGCTTAGGGGGTTGCTTCCCTCATTACAATAATCTATGAATATACTACTACTAAATCAGACATGCACCTCGTCCATATTCCTCTGCGGACGTTCTAACGAATTGATACACGTTGGAATGTGTGTGCACATATAGTGAACCTTCCGTGAGGTTTATTTGTGTAAAGCTTGTCATATGTGTAGTGCTGCCATCTGTAATCAGTTTATTTAAAGTGAGTAAAGTGTAATGAATAAATAATTATACCGTTGTAGGCCTGTTGCTCTCTGCGGCGAGACTTTTTAACATGGAGATCGGCTTGCATCCACGCCTCGAAGTTGGGAACTGCAGAAAACCAATTTCAGCCAACCACCACTGCGGCGATGGTGGAGTTTGAACCCGCATCCTCGTAATGCGAGTATGTTATGACCACTCGACCATCACAGCAGCTCTATGAATATACTGTGGTGCCTTGTAATTCCATGCTTTAGTTACCCAGGACTCTGTGATCATGCAGGAAATTGCTAGATGGACTTGAATGCGAGAATACTTTCCTCGCAATACAACACTTTTTTTTTTTTCATTCCGAGCACGACTCAGGTCTATCGCCATAGGTAATTTACTACCTAGCGAGTTGTGCCGGAATTGTAAGTATGTGTACCTAACAGTCTGAGTGCGTATCTAGTGTTATGTATGATTTTTCAGTGCTGCCATCTATATCTCAGAAGTGAAGTGAGTGATGTGTAGTGACTGAATATTTGTACTGTTTGTAGGGCTGTTGCTCTCTGTGGCGAGACTTTTTAATGGGGAGATCGGCTCGCATTTGCACCTCGAAGTTGGGAACCACAGAAAACCAACTTCAGCCGACCACCATTGTGGCGACGATGGGGCTCGAACCCGGGTCCCCGCGATGCGAGTCCGTCACTATGACCACTCGACCACCACAGCGGCCGCAATACAACACTGAATACAGATTGGTTTTGGATTGCAAGGCGACTGTATAAAGTCGGCCTGCTTAACTTTTTCTGGGTATTGCGGGCCACTTCATTGGCTTGAAAACATGGTGCAGGCCACTTAAATGGTCTGTATATGTGCTGCAGGGGTCCCATAGGCATTCGCAGAATTTTCTCAAGGAGGGTTGTTTTCCCTGCAAAATAACACTATAATCTTGGCTCAAGGGGATTAGAACCCCAAAACCCCTCCTTTACATACGCCAATGGCAGGGGCCTGTAAGTGATCTGTAAATTCATTCCAAACTGTTAAGTGATCTGTAAATGTGGCATAGGCCACTGAAATGATCGAGCAATATTTGAGGTCATGGCCATATTCACCGACAGTGTCAAGCTACAATCGCAGGTTAAAGGATTAGCGATCGACACGGATTGGTTAAAATCCTCAATTTAACCAATCCATTTCGATCTTCAATCCTTTCACCTGCGATTGAAGTTTAAACTGTGTTGGTGAATACGGCCATTAGAGAGCCACATTTGGCCACACACTTGCACTTATGCATCACTGGTTGCTCACACGTTTTGCATACTATGTATCACTCTTTTGGTCCCACACATGCTTGCACACTTTGTCTTTCACTATTTTAGTCACTTACGTGCTAGCACATTCTACATAGGCCTACAACTCTTCTTGTCATTCACATGCTCACACAAATTTTTGGTCACTCACAGGGCGGCAACTTGGTCAGCCGGGACAAGCACGCATCTTGGCACCACCTTGTAATGTTGAAGGGTGAAATTTGCGCCTCTTCTCGTGCAGCAAAAAGGGCATTTTTGCTGCAGCCTTCCGTCCCTTGCTATGGTGGCCGAATGGTCATAGTGATGGACTCTCATCGTGAGGGGTTGGGTCCGAACCCCACCGTTGCCATAGTGGTGGTCGGCTGAAGTTGGTTTTCTATGGTTCCCAACTTTGAGGTGCGAATGCGAGCTGATCTCTCCTTCAAAAACTCTCGCAACAGACCTACAAAGAGTACAAATGTAAATCAATCATATCACATCACTCACTTCACTTCTGAAATATAGATGGCACCACTGAAAAATCAAACACAACACTACATACACACTCAAATGTTAGGTACACACACAGTAACACACAACTCACTAGGTAGTAAATCGTCCATAGATGGTGATAGACCCGAGTTGTGGCTCGGTTCGAAAGAAAGCCTTCCGTCTCCCGTTGCAGCCCTAGTCACTCAACATGCTTGCACACTCTATATATCGCTCACTGGCCACCTTCCCATCCTCTCCCAACTTTCTTGACCACTCATTCATCAAATTTGCCGCCCCCCCCCGGGGGTCATTCAAGTATTACGTAAGCAGATTTTCAGCCATTTTTGACCGGTCCCCCCCCCTTTCCCGTCAGCAACAATTAGAATTACGTCAGGCAGCTTAGAATATTTCATGTCTTCACAAAGGGGTGGTTGATAAGCAACCTTCAAACCCATCACCTCCCCCCTTGTGCAAATCCGAACCCCCCCCCCCCCCGGTGCTGACGTAATACTTTAATGACCCCCTTCGAACTGACGGGCTTCCCCCTCTCCTCTAAATACGCCTCCGGTTGCGGCCCCCTGTTCCCAAGGGTGCCACAACTGTAAAAAGTCTGGAAAATTCCCAGTTCGGATGTTGGTTGGTTCAAATTTTCCGGCCTCACACTAGCGTAAAATAAATAAGAGTAGCGCAGTTACTTCGTTCAAGCGGATAAGTGGTATCAGTGCCTTCAAATGCGCCTAATACACGTGTTATTTTTTTCCATCGCAACTTGCGGATTACGAAACGAAACCTTCACTCACCCGTAGATATCATCCCGGAACAGATAGAAAAAGCCATGTTCCCGGCACCGATAAAACCTATCATCTCGATTTAATTATTTCAAGTAACTACAGTATTCGAAAAGAAAGAGATTAACGTGAGCAATCCCCGGCATATGGATTTGTAATCAAACAGTTCTAGTTGAACTGGGTAAATAATGGGAGAAGGCAAGAAGCTATATAGAAACCTTTTAAACCTTTTTCTTTAGTAGAAGTGTAAGAAATGGCAAACCCACCGGGCCCGCGTCGTTTCAAAGCTAGAGAGCATCATCATCAACAATATATATGAGACCACTGAACTATAAGGGACGTTTAATTATAATATGAGACAACGAAAACTCTCTGTCGTCTGCTACCAATGCCCTTTGTTTTGGACGTTTCCTTACTCACCCAAAAAATAACTGAACTGATTTTCCCATCCAGTTCTGTTTGTGGGCTCTGTTTATAAGGAACTGAGCAGAATGAAGAAACCGCGTTCAAACTTTACAATCACCGCATGAGTCGTCTGCAATTTTAACGCTAGAGGACAGCACCAACAATACAGATGAAACTGCCGAAAAACCTGTCGTCTGCTATCAGTGCCCTTTGCTTTGGATGTCTCCTTACTTGTCTAAAAAATAACTGAACTGATTTTTGCATCCAGTTCAGTTTGTGGGCTCTATCTGTAAGGAACTGAGCAGAACGAAGAACCCGGACAAAAACTTTACCATCACAGCATGAGTCGTCTGCAATTTCAACGCTAGAGAACACCACCAACAACACAGATGAAACAGCCGAAAATTCTGTTGTCTGCTATCATTGTCCTTTACCTTGGACGTCTCCTTGTTTGCCTAAAAAATAACTGAACTGATTGTCGCATCCAGTTCAGTTTGTGGGCTCTATCTGTAAGGAACCGAGCTGAGTGAAGAATTCAACTCTCTGGACCACAGACTAAGAAGCTGACCATATTTTCTCGAGAAAAATACGTGAAAGTCCCTGATCACCAATGATGCCAAATTTGAGCAAAGTCATCGGTCGTCGCCAAAACTACAGAAAAATCTCAATTGCGGTCACTGAGCTATAAATAAACTCGTAAAGTAAACTTTACTTATAGCTCAGTGATTGCGGTGAAGTGATAATACTGACGCCACAAGCTTTGCACACTAATGGCGGATGATGAGGAAGCGGGGGTTTTCTTGTGGCTACACCAGTATAGATCTGAACTGAATGAAAAACTCATCTGATTTAGAACTCACTCATCACCACATGAGTGTAGTTTTGATGTCAGATGGCAGCATTAATAGAGTGTCAGGTTTCAAAATCTAATCTCCCCTTTGGGCTTTTTCATTCCAAAGGGAATAGAGACATCGATAGTAGTTGACGAAATACCTCATTCGAAACTTTGAACACGCAGAGTAATAGTGTTGTGTCATTGTACGATCCTAGGAACATCCATTTCCTCGGAGTAAAAAATAAGCATTCGACCCAAAGCGTATTAAAGACGCTTATTATTGATACGCTTTGATTCGACCTGTGAAGTAATATTAAATTGATCAGTTGCGAGGATGACACGTCCATTTCTGTTCGGAGGAAGTTCTTCGAGCGGCTCGCAGAACAAGTACTTGGTCGAGTTCAGGGCGGGCAAGATGACGATGAAGGATAAAACAGTCAGCGCCGATAAGAGGAAAGGCCTCGTCTTCATCAACCAGAGTGAGGACTCGCTGATGCACTTCTGTTGGAAGGACCGAACCACCGGAGTCATCGAGGACGTGAGACAAAAAATTCATTAAAGTTTCATTTCCCTATTATCCATATCGGCTAATTCGGAAAGTGATTTGTATTTAGCGTCATTGGCCAAATACAAATTATATACAAATACAATATTGTTTGAGTTATGATTCCGGATTTCTGGCGACTTTTTTTTTTCGGTGCCAAACATGTCCGACGACCGGATAAAAAGTCGCCAAGGCCGTTAGACACTGCGGACGCCGAAAAAAAAAAATCGCCAGCATGGAAAACAATAATAAAAACCCATTGAAATATGAAAAATATCATGAAACATAAAATATAATAGTATATTTAAATAAACAACGGTCCTGCATGTTGTATAAATAAGTAACAAACTTATTTATGCAACACGAAACGAAAATTACATAAAATAACGAATATTACTAAGAAAAATTAATAAAAATGATAGTCTTACCGGTCGTCAAAAATGTAATCCAGTTCGTGTAATCCTAACGCTCTGAACGAAAAAAACTAAATGGCTGTTCAAACATTTGAAAAGACACGTTAAAAACTACTAGCGAAAGGTAATCTGGAATGATCCAAGACAACGACACTACTGCACAAAGGGAAAAAATGCTGTTATCCGTTTGAATCGCCTGCGCTTTAAGCGCCATCTATAATGGATGGGTAATGGAAGCTTCTAGAAAGAACAACGACAACCCGGCAAAATAAGTGCGAGCACTGATCGGCGCCCTTGGCTATCTGGATTATATTGGATTTGGTGGTCTGGATTATTCAGCACCTGTACGTGATTCCGTAAGCGTGGCTGCAGTGGAATTGGCGGTGGTTTTTTTGTTCTTCACCAATAGTTTGCCTTGGCGATTGGCTAGGCTCTTTCGTTAGTGACTGGAACGTTTCTCATGCCAACATATTATATTTTTGGCATCATTTTCAATTCTTTTATGCCACGCGTTGGGTTGCAATCTGAAGTCTTGATGCAGGGGGGGGGGGGGGGCTATTTACTCAGAATTCCAAATTTATTTTTTTTTAGGGAATTTTTTAGTTATCATGGCAACTTGGCTCTTTGAATTTTAAATAATAAACTGATCAGGCTAAAAATAAAACAGATACGGCAGCCTAGTGTGCCATTATGTCAGCCTTGGCGACTTATTGTTGGAGAAAAAATATATAAGGGAAGTGGCAGAGATTATACCAAAGCTGTTCCATTTTTCCATTTGGCTGTTATGATGTTATGATCACTGTTTTCTTGCTCGAGCACCTTCTGACAGGACCGTAGCTAGGATTTTTGCCACCCGGGCAAACATGATTCAGCCGTCCGGGGCAAACAGCATTTTGCCCCCCCCCCCCCTGTGCCTTAAAGTACTGGAAGTGCTCGAATGTCGTCCGCCACTGTGTATTTATGGTTTTGCTGCCTGAAGGCTGTACAAATTTCGCCACCCTTCTTCCGTTCCACTCTCATATTCTTGAATACGTATCATTACTGGAAATATATGCCGCCCATCCAAACTTTCCGCTATGTAGATGTATTGAGAAAAAAAATATTAAAAAATAAAAAACTTTTTTTACGAGCCGCGATAAGTCATCTCTCTGGCCTGTAGTATTTAGAAAAATAATCTGGGCTGTTTTTTTCTCTCTTCATTTTGTACCAATTACTTTGCTTTTAAAGTGGTATGTGTACGAAAATTTGACAAAAAAGTTTCGAATTGAATTTGAAATCTAAAATTGTGTCTGTGTTCGAGTTTAATTTTGTGGCATAAGATATGGGTAAATTTTGGTTATTTTTGTAAAAGGTTCCATGTTGTTGAGGTTAATATTCGAAAACAAATAACAACCAAAATTGTAAAGGCTCTCATTCAATTGTATAAATATATCCAAAGAATTTGAGGGGGGAAAATCGAGTTCCTAAAGTGAATAGTAAATTTTTAAATGGTTTTTAAAAACGGGGATGTATCTCATAGGAAAGCATGGGAAGCCATGGTTTGTTTGGGCTTACTTGGTCCCTTTAATAGAGCGATCACGGGCTTCATCTGGCAACCCAGATTCCCCATGCTTTCTCAACAGAGGCACTGGTCGAGTCACCTCCTGTTATTCTTTCCTCCATGCCTGCCCCCAGACTGAAATTATCAACTCTGTTTTCACCACAACCATGGCAATGTTATTTCACTAAGCAGGATTAAAGCACTAGCAGACTGAGAAGGCAGTATAATTGAGTTGAAGCAGAAGGTAAACAAACCTTACAGAGTTGCCACAGTTGGCGACTTTCTGAAGGGGTCTAAACTGCATCCCACTCATGTTGGCTGCAAAAATCACAGAATTCTGAACTTTGCAGCCATTTTGACTGTTTATCCATTCTGTTTAATGTTCTTCACACCCAATTCATTCTCTGTTATAACTATTATTTATTAACTTCGACAATGTGTTTCATACTTTTGGTGTCTTTGAATCCATGAGTTACGGTAGTTTTAATATGTGTCTTTTTTTTTTTTGTCTTATCCCGCACAACTCAGGACCTGATCATTTTCCCAGATGATGTTGTTTTCAAGCGTGTGCCTGAATGCACTACCGGACGAGCTTTTGTCTTGAAGTTCAAATCTTCATCCAGGAAATGTTTCTATTGGATGCAGGTTAGTTCAAGTTTTTCTTTTTTCATGGCTATGCTGGTCTGTCCCAAGTCAGCCGTTTTCTTCCCCACATTCAAAAGATGGTCAGTTGTAGAGTAAAATCTGTTATTCATGCTATCCTGACGAGAAATCAAAATATGCAACAAATAACCGAAATTGATTCAGTTAAAAAAGGAAGTCGTGGCATTAATAAAATTGTCAATCGTAGTGTTGTGGGAAGTATAATTTATAAACAAGGTTAATTTTTCATAAGCGTGGTCACAGTCAACGTGGCGACATATTAATTTCGGAACTTTCCTCTAACGCATCTGATGATATCCCAGATGAAGGAAATAAAACAGCTTACTGCATGGATGATGACAAAAATGATGCTGATAGAAGAAACAAGCAAGAACCGAAACCCAGATTTCAAGGAAGTGGGGCCATCTCTGGAAATTCTATCAATGCAGATATATCACCAATCGCGATGTTCTTATTCTTTTTTTTTTTTTTTTGTCAGTGTCAATGATGGAAAATTTGGCATTTCGAGCAAATTTATTTGCCACTCAAAAAGGAAAGCACACTGCCATCTCATTGGAAGAGATGTACCAGCTATCAATATTCTTATGTTGATCGTTTTGGCTTAAAAAATCTGTGGACTGCGAATTTTTCTAAACAAAATGTTGCTTTTCCTGCATTACACCCTAGGAAAGCCTTCAGTGTTCTAGGTTGGTGGTGTCACCACCTGTTGTTCACTGAATTTTGATAAAAATAAAAGAATAGTTGCAAAATACATTTATACAAGTCCTATGTACCGAGTATATGAAGTTAGTTTGGCCAAAAAAATTTTTTTTATGTGGTACCTCTCAAGGGGTTTCTTATACAATATCTATATATCCAACCTTTATTCATAAAAAATACTTGTATTCATTTGCTATGATCCTACGCTAATCTCCTTCAAAGTGGTTATCTTGGTCTACCACACATTTCTCCCAACGGTTCTGCCACTGTCCGAGGCAGCATTGGAACACCTCTTTCGACATGGTGCATGGTGTCAGGTCACATTATGTCTTCTTTGGACTTAAATCTGGTTATTTTTTAAATTGGGAAAGAGCCAAAAGACGCACACGCTGAGCCATTTCGGGCGGATTAGGGATCCTGATAAAGCATGTATGTGTGTTGTGTTTGGCCAGAAAACTTATTGTCAAATGTGAAGAATAGGCACATGTGTGTTATCGAGATGGACTGGTAGTTTCCTCTGGTCCATTTGTGTCTCACAGAGGCAATGCAGAACTCCTTCGCACAGTACTCCTTGGTGAGGGTAGTGCAATGTGGTACATACTCATGATGAACCATGCCATTGGAGTCGAAGGATAAGGTTAGCATGACTAATTGCTTCAAAATCATCATCATCACTTCATCTCTTCCCACCCCTTCAAAGGAGTTAAAGGAAGACAGCATGACTATGACATAGGTAACAAACTGCCTTGTGGTTTTTATTTCTGGGATGTTGCATGCTTCCATTGTGATGACTGAAACTGGTTTCTGGGTCGTACTAGAACTTACTGCCATTGATGACTGTGTTAAAGAAGTTGGGATCACTGTTCATAATCTCCAGCTTGTGTGCAATCTCAAAAAGGGGCTTTTGCTCTATCATTGGTACAAGGCTTTGATATGAACTTCGCTGAGATTCTCCTGAAGCCCAAATCGTCAGTCCAAATGAAATGAATGGGGTCCAATGCTGATGCTCGCCTTGCCTGCAAGTTCTCTGATCATGTTTTCATGATCCTGCATCACCAGAGTTCTCACTTGGTCAATGACGATCTCATTTCTGCATATTGAGGGCCTACCAGAATGTGTTCCCACTCACCACTGATGTGGTGAGTGGGATCTTTGAAACGGTTGTACCACTCCTTTATCTTTCTTTTTTTTTTCAAACTGAACACAACTTGGGTCTATCACCATCTATGGCCGATTTACTATCTAGTGAGCTGTGTGCCCGAAGTGTAACTGTGTGTGTATATCTAACAGTTGAGTGTGTATGTAGTGTTGTTTGATTTTTCAGTGCTGCTATCTATATTTCAGAAAGGAAGTGAATGATGTGTTATGATTGAATTATATTTGTACTGTTTGTAGGTCTGTTGCTCTTTGTGGAGATCAGCTCACATTCGCGCCTTGAAGTTGGGAACCACAGAAAACCAACTTCAACCAACCACCACTGTGGTGGTGGTCGAACCTGGGACCTCGCGGCGTGAGTCCGTCACTATGATCACTCGACCACTGCAGCGGCCACTCTTTCATCTGATTACGTGGTGCCCATTAATTTGTCCTCGGAGGCCTTTTAAATCTTTCCAATCTGGAAGTGCCAAGCTTTACCCAAAATTTAATGCAGTAATGCTGCTTAAGTTTTTCCTGTCATTTTGCCAAAAAAACAGAAATGCGATGGTTTATCTGTAGACTGACAGCTTCAGCAGGCAGGAAAAACATTCAAGCATGTGATTGGGATAGCCGAATCATGCACCGCATCATCAGAGCATCGTGGGCCCCCGGGCCAAATGATTTTTCTGAGGCTTTACATGATGAATTCTCGGAAATTTCAACCACATTTTATTTTTGTGAGGCCCCCGGGCCGTGCCCAGGTGGGCCTATGCGTTAAGACGGCACTGCGCATCATGCCTCCCTAGGTTCATTGTTTTACACGCGAAAAATATTATGGGCAGGTATTTTTCGAACAAACCTCATATTGTGATGATTTTGTAGTAAAAATGATTTAGGTAGTTGCCATAATAATATTGCGATTTCTAAGATTATTATCATATGAAATATGCTGCTGTAAATGTCTATAATTATAATTAGTATTCCAGAAATTTGTTATCAACGAATTTCTGTATAAGCTCAGTCTTTTGTTTTCCCTTCTCCCATCTTTTTTTTTTTTTTTTGGTAGGAGCCCAAGACGGACAGGGACAATGAGTTCTGCAGTAAAGTCAATCAGTATCTGAACAATCCGCCTTCGAGTTCTTCCAGAGGAGGTGGAAGCAGCGGGCTAGGAGGCTCGTCATCTGGCCTGGCCGGAAGTCTGCAGGCAGAACTCAACAACCTCGGAGAAGGCGATCTGCAGAATCTCCTGAACAACATGAGCCAACAGCAGCTCATACAACTTCTCGGTATGTAGATCCGTGTAATGAAATTTCCTTCGTGTAAAATTTTGGGTGACACGATTAGACATTTTGGAGTTTTTTAGTTGTTTATAGGGACAAGTTTCAAATATGAAATACTTTATTGTACCTGTTTCCTTAAGTATATTTTTATCTATGGTTCTTCCTGAAGGTGGTGTCGGCGGAATGAGCGGCATGGGCAGTTTGAGCAGCTTGCTGGGTGCGAGTCGCCTGTCGAGTGCTTTGTCTGGTTTATCAGATTCTCAGAGGAGTGCACCGGAAACTCCCCAGCCAGTGGTTACAACAGCTGCAACAACCACTGCCACGACTACCCCACGCACTACTACGTCACAGCCAACTACCACTGCTCCGTCAAGCTCATCTCAGTCAAACCCGTCGATCCAGTTAAGTGATCTTCAGAACATATTGTCTGGACTGAATGGTGAGATAGCATCATTTTTCTTACTATTGTTTTCTATGTCATATTGACTGGTTGTGCTGTGCTAATAATATATACATTTTGGTTATGAACTTGATATTCTGTAGTCATAAAGCAGGAATTAATTGATAATTTGTTCCTGTTTGCAGTACCTGTGTCTACTGCTGTATCGGCTGAAGCTGCTCCCGGCCCATCAGGTAATATACTTTGTGTGCATAACTTTCTTATAATGAATCTCTGTCATTCAAGCTAAGAGAGTTCTGTATGTTGGATTGTTCGAATAAATTATTATAAACAGAAGGGAGAACCATTGAGCTATGAATGACCAAGAGGTGGCAGTACTGGTACCTGTAGTACACAACCTTTTTCAGCCGAGTAAAGATAATGGTTTGAGTAAGGGTGGTGTATAATAGGCGAATCACAAGCACAATTGCTTGCAACATTGCTCGATTTGATTTTCATGCAAATAAGATCTAAAGGAAAATTTGTACTGCAGCATCACTCGTCCTATTTATTGAAATCGAGCTAGTTAGTTGCAGGGTTAGTTAAAAAAACAGGATTTATTGGTTTAAACCAGTTTTTTGTTTTATAGAATATTAACATTAAAAACAAAATTTCTGAAAAAATCATTCAACTTCTAATAATTAAAATAACATGTTTATTAATATAATTAACACAATTCCATATTAATTAATCTATAAATATTTTTGGCATTTTAATAAAAGCCAACTTTTGCAATTTAATTATTTTATAGCTTAAACTCAAGAAATTATTTTGTGTTTGAGAATTCTTAATATTATTATTAATCATATAATAAAGATGTTTTCCCCCCTAATTATTCTTTCAATGTATTTAAAGATTATGTAATTTAAATTTTGCTTAATTAGGAGTGGACTCTATTTTGCAAAAACTATATATATGATAAAAACTAAGCAATTACAGTGTGTTTAAATGAAGCATAATTAATGCAATTTAATTATCAATGATTTGCAGTAGGGTGATTATAACTAAAGTTCTGATTTCAAAACACTAAAATACAAACCACTGGTCAAAATGACTTGAAAATTTGCATGAATGTTCCTGATGCAATGGAATTTTGTATGGCGAAGGGGGAAAAAATACTTAAAAATGTATTGTTGCCATGGAAAACATGGGAAATTTGCTCGCAGAATGGATATGATAGCCAGTCAAGGCAAAATGATAATGCAATTAGCATGTCACGATTTCGTAATTCATGGAAGCATCACAAAAATGAAGTCGTTTAAACAAACAACTACAACTTACACAAGAAATGTTAAATATGTTGTCCACTGTGTTCTGGCTGTGAGGTGAAAGAACAAAAGCTGCTTGTTCAACAACATATCAGACTAGGCCTATGTCATGGTAGTGATGCGAATGGGCTTATAATTCAGCAAAGTTTGTGATCCGACCACTGCACATAACATTTTGGCGTATCCCCAAAGCCAAAAGTTGCAACGGTTGCTGTAGGGCCAGGTGTCGTGTCATCTTGTTATTGTCAAAATGATTCTTCAGCAGTTGCTTCGCTGGTGTTGCAATGTGCATCTTGATAAAAGTTGTGTTATCCCACCAGGGCTGTACAAATCAGAAAAAAATTTAGGTGTCTGCCAAATTCACTAAGGATGGAGTATGTTTTTCCCCAAGAAAAACAGTCCAGAGTAATTTTTAATTTAATTTTTTTTTTTTTTTTTTACTTTTCCGGGACTTTATGACCCATTCTCACGTTGGAAGACACATTATTATGAAATTAAAAAAAATTGTCTCGTACTCACAGTTCATTTTAGCAATAATGCATATAAAATTTTAGGTGTCAAAACTGATTTTCTAGTCACTTCGGCATTTCTGTGATTTGTCCAGCCTTGCTATTCACACACTGATTCTGTTTAAGTGCCAAAATTATATGGTATTGTCAATTGAGATTTTATTTTAGACGTAATATATCTTAGCATGACAAAGGACGCTCAAGACAAAGATTATTAAGTTATCTATTCTTGATTTCTATTGACGATTAAGATTTTATATACATCCGCCCATTGGCGGTGATTATGATTTATTTATTCGTCCATTGAGGCAAAAAAAAAAAGATTTTCCACGCGTACCCGACTTTTGGGATTGCTCTGATGTCTGTATCAGATGGGGAGCAGGGCGTATCTGGTAATAAAAAAAGAAAAAGTTCCAGATAATCCTAGTCCTATGACAAGAGATATGCTATCCTGAAGATGAAGTCTGTGCTACCATCTGTCAGTCACAATTTCAGTTAGTATTATTCCCAATGATTTGTTTTTTTTGTCTGTCCAAAAATTATTTTTCTCCTATTTACTTGTATTTATTTTTCCCAGTCTGCAAATTACTTCTCGCATTTCTACCAGTCCACAAAATTTTTCAACTTCTTTCACTGGTCCACGGCAGCAAACATATTGAAGAACGCTTTTCTGAGTGACTCACTGAACTGATTTATCATTTTCAATATTACTATGCTTTTCTTAATACTACAACTGTATGTAAACCAGGATCTCGAATCCCGTGAATAAAAAAATTATTGTCACCTGAAATTTCTTGATGTGCGATTAATTTGCGTCTGGTTACAAAAAAAATTCAAAATTTGTCAGCGTGTTATATTACGGACATGGGAAGGCGATCGCAGACTCTATGAAAAGTTTAAAAAACTACTTTGGGCTAATTCTGTCTTTAAAAAGTGCTGGGCTCCTAAGAAATTTAGCTGGCGCCAGAAATTTTTTTTTTCAAGTGACTATGTAAACAAACATTATAATCATTTGTTGTTGCCAAATCGTGTGCAGGGCTACATGTCAAGTTTTTTTTTTTTGCAGTTGACCTTTCATCTGCCATCACTGCTGAAGCCCTTCAACCTCTCTTCGACAATAAAGAGTTGATGGATCGCGTCCGTAATCTGTTGCCCCCTTCTTCAGATGCTGGCTCTGCTCCCTCTGGAGAGCAGCTCAAAACTACAGTGCGATCGCCACAGTTCCAACAGGTGAGAAACTTTTTTGTGAGTGTTCTCTACTGGTATCTGTGTGACAATTATAGTGAAACCCCTCTTAACGGACACCACTCTTTTACTGCCAAATTATAATTTCACACTGTATAACAAAAGTATGCATTTCTAATACCTGATTAATGGTCAACCCTCTTTTACAGACAATTTTTTTTTTTCCTACTGGTGTCTGCAAAGGAGGTTTTACTTTATTTTTCTCTTTTTTGTGACTAACGAATTGAAGCCATTAATTATTGTGGAGAATTTATTTAAATGTGTGATGTGAGATTCCCTATAGATAGTTATCACCAACTTTAAAAATAAAATGATGCTTACGTAAATATGACCAGATTCACCCTGCCTCACATTTCTTGCTATAGATATTGAAGCGTTACTTAAGTAAGCGACATACTGTGATATGTCTCGTGAGGCAGTCTGACTTGTCCTATTCTCGGTACATGAAAATAGCCATCAGCAAGGAGTGATGAGAAAAACTTGATTAATGTGAATCTTGCCGTCTTTCCGGTTTCGGTTGAATTTGGTTTTCTACAGTTGCTGGCCACGGATGTGTTTTTTTTTTCTTTTGCATTTACCATTGTGTTATACAGTCAAACCTGGGATATAGTGAACTTTTTCAGTGGTCCCAACTGAACACCTATTTAACTAATGTTATTTTAAACGTTTATAGTGAACTGAGAGAGAGAGGGAGAAAATGAAAGTCCGCTTATAGTGAACTGAAATGTCCCTTCTACTTTTTTTCCCAGTTTTTCGAAGGTAAGTTTACACGTATAAGGATCTTGGAGACAGCATTCCTTGACTTCCGTGTCAAATCCCACTTTTTCATCCTCTCCACCATTTCTAGGAATCAACCACTGATTCACTACAAGACTCCACTCTTTTCAAACTACCTTTTGAAAAATCGGAACAATAGTGGAACAAACCTAGAGGTAAGATCTGAAGTACATCAAGCTTTTTTTTTGCCTCTCAATACAACTGTGCTGCACCCGATGGATGGATCAGAGCATTATTCGCAGCCTCAAATCTCCCTACAGCAGTTTGTTATGCATATTTTGGAAAGGTATGATGAACAGCGAGTTCCCCCTCTTTTAGAGGCAGTCGTTTTGCTGGAGAAGTCTTGGAGACAAGTAACAGATGCAACAGTTCGCAACTGCTTTCGACACACAGGTTTTTCCAAGAATGTATTGGAGCAAGGAAGAGATAGTATTGCAGACGATGAAAATGAAAACCTACTTATCGCTGTATGACTGGAAAAGCATGGTGTCAATTTTTTTCCACAGATGAAATTGAACACTACAAATCTTGTGATAATTAGGTGTGTACTTCAGATATTCCTACCGATAATGACATCATATCCAAAGTAAAGCAAAGAATGAAAATTCCCTAGCCTCAGAAGAAGAAAGTGAAATGTTGTTAACTTCAATTTCTGAAATGAAAACGGCTGCAAGCATTCTGAATACTTTGATTCTACAGAAAATGTGGACAAAAAAACTTTGGAGTCTTTTCTAATCATCGATAAGAAAATTGAAATGCATTCAATCAAAAATAACAAAATTTTAAGTAAGTAATACTACTTTCAAATTCTTCCATTTTAATATTTAATTGTCTATTTGAGAAATTAATAAATTATTAGTAAATCGTTATCGCAGTGAATGTTTCTAACAAAACCACCATCAAATGCTAAGAAATATCAATGGTTCTACAAATTTTGATATAGTAAACCTTGGGTTATAGTGAACTTTTTATTTGGGTCCACAGACAGTTCATTATAACGGGGTTGGACTGTATAACTGATATAACTGATGTTTCCTTCACCCTTTTTCATACATATTTACTTGGACTGTGACGTGCATTGTACTTATTACACATGCTTAATAGGGTGAGTGGAAAAAAGTAGTAGACACTTATCTAATAGACACTTCGTGCTACAAAGGATAAACTTTGAAGTTACAGATTACACTGAAATAATTTACTGGAATACTTGACTGGTGCATTCCCCCCCCCCCTTAACGATACGGGAAGTATATGATGATAATGATCATTCATCGATTCCGACACTAACCATATCAGACAGCACCGAAAAGTTTCCTCCATCACACTCAGACAGTAGATAGATGTATCAAACTTGATATTGAGGCCTCACCTAAAGTATGTAGACATGAAGCTAGAGATGTACTGTACTTTATATCTACACTATTATCAAGATCAGTTATGCCTGATTTCTCCCAAAAGTCAATTTTGCATGCCAATTTTGGCAATTAGTTCTGAAATATAATTTAAATTACACACACACACATGACTAATTGGTATGGTTGATTGGGTAGGGTGTGGAACTCGATGTGCAGCCACCTCCTAGTGATGAATTATGAGTTTTGTTCTGATAAAACGGGTAAAAAGCTGCACAATAAAACTTGCAAAAGTATGGATAATTCCTGTTTTTCGAACACGTCACATGACCAATAAACATTGAAATATTAATGATGTTTTAATTTGTTTCATTTTATTGAACCATAAAATAAGCATAACAAACTATTGCGTTCGATCGTAGAATTTTAAGCAATATTAAAAATTCAAGAAAAATGTTCAATTTCATTGATTTCCATAAACTTCAAGTATAATGTGTGAACAGATGTCAACCAATTTTTTAAAATTTTACGTCTTTTTTCTCCTTAAAGGAACCAACTTTTCCGCACTATAGCGATCTGAAAATAAAAACTTCATTTTTTTCCGACCCACCCTAACACTTAATCTTTGCATTTCTTGTATGTTTACCATATTTGCATTTCTGTTGTTCCCCATTTTTTTTCCTTGGACTGTGCTTACCACAGATGTTTAAGTTTTACATTATTTTGTGTTTACTATACATTTTCATCCCCACCCCCAATATACTTAAAAAAAGTGTTCTCATGTTTGATCAGGTGGGGTGGATAGATTGATAGGCTAGTGAGGGTGTTGCTACTTTTCCAGCACATACCCTTTAAGTCCTGGAAGAAATTTTAACATGGGTATCTGTCTGGTATTTCAAGTTTCAAGCTCCATTACCATAACTCACCCACTTTGTACATTTGATACAGAAAAGAATGGACCTAGACTCGACCAGGCTCTGACGCTTATGTGATATAAGCTCATTGCCCTGGAGGGTGTGGTTGTTCTGGAGAAAATTCTGAGTTAGAAGGAGAAAAAATAATAATATAGAATTGGGTCCCTATCATGGGATCTAAATGACCCCTAAACAGAGTTTCTTGTCCAAATACACTGGTGCTTCATCAGGGTCGTTACTCTCCTGAAATGGCTTCGTGTGACTTCTGGCTTTTCCACAAGATAGAAATATCCCTGGAAGTGACCAGATTTCAGTCCAGAGAAGACATTGTGCAGAATGCAACAGAGCAGCCAAAAGCCGTGGCGACTGGGCAGGACTGAAGGGGTAGAGTCTGTCATCCCCCTCCTCCCCGAAATATAAGAAAATGACTGAAAACATGGCAAAATCTGTTGCTCTATCATCCTCCCTCGAACTAAATTTGTGACTATGCCTGAGACCAGCTGTACGCCATCCCAAAAGAGTGGTTCCAGGGCTGCTTCAGACAGTGGCAGAACCGTTGGGAGAAGTGTCCTGCAGCACAAGGAGCTACTTTGAACAAGATTAGTGCAAGGTTGTTGCATCTGAATAAAAGTGATTTTGTGCATAATGGTCTAATATTTTTTTTTTAACAAACCTCATAGTTTTTTATATATTTGCTGCTGTACGCAGAAGTGAAGCCAGTTTGTACAGTGGTACCCTGTAGTTTGATACTTATCTGTACACTGAACCTAATGTCGTTTTGTCAGAGCAATGTTTCCTTATACATACATATGTCTATCTGAAAATTTCGCATATACATGGTCCCCAAACAGAATGTTTAGCACTGTTCTGCGACGAGCCCTCAGCTGACTGGAAATGCTCTGCATTAAAAATCCCCATATGTGTAAGTGGTTTTTTACACTTTTCTTAAAATTATTCCAAATTGTTCTGTGACGTGCGTCGCCGATTTTGGCACATTCTGCCTTGGGGTGCATGGTCCCAGAAAATTCTAGCACTGGATTGCGTGGTACAGCTGTATCTGAACCAGAGGACATGTTTTGCTCAGCATATTAGTTAGCCAGAAGATGGGTCAGCTCGCTCTGTTTGTTTTGAAGTCACGGGTATAGTATTGATGTGATACTGTATTTTTTATTAAGACGGTTTGAGTATTTATCTTTGTCAGTGGAGTTGTCTGGGGCTTGTCAAAACTCCCTGACGACACGACACACTGCTGTTTCCCAGAAGCGAGTTGTGTTGTGCCTGAATGGTGTAATTTAAATGTTTGCGATGGAGTGCTGCCATCTATCTGTGGTTGAATGTAGAAAATAGGAATTTTTTTTTTTAAACGACCGTAGTTTAGATATTGTTGATTCATCTGTCATGACTTTTTCAGTGAGGTAGTCCACTAGCATCTGTGCCTAGTGGGAGGTTAAACTTGCAAATATTTACGGCATTTAAAAAGAACGTGTACTCTGAATATATTTATAATTTTATATATATATATGTATGCCATTTTTAGTATATTTTCAAAAGCCAGTGGAGGGGGGGGGTGCCCCCCCCCCAAGCATAATAAATTCAGTTATGCGTCTTTTTTCCTTGTTCCATTGCACTGATACATGAGTGAGGGATCACTGTATATATCCTTTTTACTGCATTGATTGATCTTTTGTGATTACTTGATGCCTGACAGTAATGTTTTCTACTACACTGAAGGCGCTCAGCATCTTCAGTGCAGCCCTGCAGTCTGGACAATTGGGGCCTCTCATGCAGCAGTTTGGCATGTCTAGTGAAGTTGTGGATGCTGCAAACTCTGGAGGTGAGTTTAGTTATACTCTCCCGCCCCTTACTGTTAAGCCAAGGCCACACTTGTGTCCATTACATGGGCCAATACATTCCAAAGTATGGTGAGCAGTGTGACCACTCCCCCCATTGGCAATGATCATCAGATGTTGGAGACAGGCTGGAAAGCTGAAAACGATCAAAGTCAAAAGCCCCTCTTCCTTCTTGATCTTCCAATACGTTTTGCGACACATTGGTCGAAGAATGCCAACAGTCACCATATGTATTGGAAGCAAACAATCGTCAAGGAACATTGGGTCAGTGTGTAGCTAATCTATGCCGTTGGTGCTTCATTGCAGCATGGGAGGTGAACATTGGAAGCAAATATTAACAAATGACCAGGCTGGCCATGAGTGTGGCCCTAACTTCACATGATTTTAATTTTCTTAGTATTATATATAATGGATTATTTTCAGTAGGTAATGACGAAAGTTGTAACTGTGTCTTACATTTCTGCCAAACATGTGGCTAAAAGAAACATTTTAACCATTCGTGTCAGCATTTTTTACTCAAACAAAATTTGTTGTAAAAATGAGTAAAAAAAAAAAAATGTATATTTTTTAGTTCAAGATGTTTTTATCACTTCAGTGAGTAGTGAAACAATGTTCGGTATGTTGTATTCCGTTTCTTGTGAGAAACATGCATTGTCCCTGTGAAAAAAAAATGTAGCTTTTGATAGGAATCAATATTGATTTTATTTTGAAATCTGCAATGGCGCATTATGGTGAAAAATGTAGCCGAATACTTTTGGGTAGTATTTCTGGCTTCCTTGTGTAGATTTAGTTTATTATAATTCTCTATCATTTTCTTGTTTTAATCTGTATGTTGCCAGAGGCCTTTTCAAATAATCTTAATATTATTGACATATTGAATTTCGCCTGTTTTATTTATCTTAATTCTTTTTCTCTCTCTCGATAGACATGGATGCATTCGTGAGGGCAATGCAGAACTCAAAGAAATCGTCAGAGAGCAGCCCCGCCAAAGGGAAAGACGAAGATAAGGACGAGGACATGAGTCTGGACTGATGCAGCTTCCTATCATTGTTCAATATATATAATGTGCCCATAACATTTCCCCCCACTTTCAAAATAATGGATTTTTTTTCTTTTTTTCTGATGTTTGAAACAAGTTGATTGGTTATTAAATATGAGTGCTGCACATTTTGAATACATTCTTTTTTATTGCGCACACTCTACTGGCATTATTTTATCTCGTAAGTGGCGAAACTGCCGTTTTCATACTCATATATATCAGGGTTCTCACTCTTATGGAGAAAAGGGGGAAATTCTTGCTTAGATTTGAATTCCGTACATAAATATTTTTCTAAAAACAGGGATTTAATAAAAGTAAAATTGTAGGGAAATATTTTGCTTTGGGGTCAGCCATCTCTAACAGTTATCTTGCTGATTCGACTGTGGATAAATGTTTTCTTTTCCTTGCCAGAATGAAATATTTTGTGATTTTGTACAAAGGTAATTTACTATAGGCCGGTGTGCCCAGACACCCTTGGGTGCCGCGATATATTTATGGAGATAAATCAAAAAATATTAGTCCACTTAAGGTCTTAAAATAAATTAAATTGATTAAATCACTCTCATGCATGACAGACTTATTGGATAAGTCACTATCTATGGTTGCAGTGTCAGTAATGTGAGCTTTTCCCTGAGTCTGGCTGTCCATGTACGGTCCTGTTCAGAGCACACGAGCTCTAAGAAAAGATGATTCGTTGGCTTTGTAGTCTAGTGTGCTCATCCGGCAAGTGAGAGGACGTAGGTTCAATTTCCCTCAAAGACAGTTGAATTCTCTTTCTAGGATTTATCTTCGCATCAGCCAGCTGTCGAAACCTTCATAATAATAACGGAGGGTGACAATCTTCGGATAAGCTTAAAGATCTCATTTTTCAACACTTATAAAGATTGCAGGATGCAATAGATATGTACTTCAAATCTCTTTTGATTGGGTTGTCTCACCATTTGATTTCGCAGACAGTGCGGAGAAAATAGATTTCGCTGCTTGCCGAACCAGATGAATTTATTAATTTTTGCGCTGATTCCACACTCAAAGGTAAGTTCACCATGTGCGAGGCGTCTGTGGCGGTTTTTTGGCTTGGATTGAGAGAGGAATATTTTAATCTAATGAAGCAGTTAACACACTTTCAACATCATATATACCAGCAAGCCTTTTCGGATTATGGAGACAATAGGTTTTACATTTCTTGTCATACAAAGCAATAAATACACTGCAAGGCCTTGAGGAAGATATGGGTGTTTTTCGTTGCCAACTGTAAGGCCTGATATCAAGTGTCCGTGCTCTAAGCATCAATCAAAAGTTTGACATTAATGATTAATCAAACAAAACTACTGATGTATTTTCACTCAGTGATTTTTGTTGTAGTAAACTCTGTATTCAAGGAAGGGTGCCCTAAATTTTGACGTTATTCCCAACGGTGTCGCAAACTTCAAAAGATTGGGAAACTGCTATAGGCATGCGACTTCATTTTGGGCAAAAAAAAACAATGTGCCCTCCACCCAAAAGTAAGGGGTTTTTCTTAAGTTCTTGCAGAATAATTTTTCTTTTTACACATACTGTTGCCATCCGAGAACAACACCTTTTCGGTGTCATTTAAAATGCCCTATGTTTTAGAAAATTTGTCCTTTGGTGGTCCTTTTCAGAGGTTTCTGGAATAATTTTTTTTCTCTAAAAAACAGAGGTCTCCAACCTTTTTCCAGTCACAAGCACTGCCTGTACCCATCGTCAAAAGAAGAGCACCTTTACGGCAAGTTTAATATACGAATGCATGAAATGATTTCAATCCTTGGATGCAATTCTTCCAAGGTATTGTTGAAACATTGATCAAATGCTCGCAAGCACAAAATCGGGCACGAGCGTTGAGCACTCTGGGTACTTCAAGGAGCACAATGGTGCTCGTGAGTAACGGGCTGAAAAAAAAGATGCCTGCTCTAAAACATATATCTATTCATTGGCATGTGTTATTTCCCCACCCCCCTCTCACATTTTTACACGCTATGACCAATGCCCTCGAAATTCCCAGACTAATCCTAGTTGCCTTCAAGCTGGGCAGATGCTATTCTAACCGTGGCTCAGCTTTCCCCAGGACAACATGGAAAAGACAGTCTGAAAGCGAAGAGAAAACCGAAAAATATACCCATTTTTTGAGAACACCATTGTTTTACCAAACAGCAGATGATTTGTACTAGAGGGGGGGGGGTACTTATTATCCATTTAGAAATAAAGAAAATAGGATGCAAAAAAAAAAAGACACTTGTTATACTGTAAAGGAATTAGCAAAGTTAAATAATCGTATCGTTCGAGGAATAATGGTATGAAAGGATGGACTTTGAAATTATGTATTTCAAAGCCATACCAGCCAGGTGTTAGGAGTTAGAGTCCCAAAGAATATGGATCATGAAAGAAACCTATAAATTTGACCGTAGCACGTAAGGAATACAGAATCGAAGTAGTAGTATAAAAAGTAGCGATAAACAGATCTATAAATATGGGGACTGAAATGAATCGCATAAAGGGTGCAGGACACTATGAAAGAAATCGGTATAAGTTGTATAAGAAGAATATGGTAATAAAATTCAGCGGCCGCGCTCATATTTCAATGATATTTGCAGCTGGTCAGAATTTTGTATACATGAAAAAGCGTGAGAAAGTCCAGGGTTAGAGCAGATGGTTTAGGTGAAAGGAGTCTTGCGAATTCCGGGAATAGTTCCCACAGAAACGTCAACCGAACCAAAGGGATAGCAGTAGCCAATGAAACGCATGTCTATAGGAAAATGTTATCCAATAATGTAAAGTGAAGAGAAGTTCGGTAAAGAAAATTTAGGAAAGAAAATCGGAATTAGCGAATGAAATGAAGTTTATGGAATATAGGTAGGAGTAGGCGGATAGCCAAAGAAAAATATATATATGAAGTTTGGGAGACTCAGAGAGAGATACAGAGACTGAGTGAGTGAGATAGAGAGAGGTTGTGGAAGTCCACAAGATAAGCGTGAGATGGGCAACAACGAAGAAGTGAAGTTGAACTTCACCGGATTTGGGGTAAGTCACACTTCCGACTTTACGAACCATTTATCACTCTCCATGTAAATTGAAATTATGTAATGCACTATCCTAGCTTCTATTTGTAAATCGTATATTTAATGCCCTTATTTATAGTAGCCTAATAATTAAAGATTAATTAACTGTTTTATCTTTGTTTCCTTGGACTTGTCATTTACACGGGCCTGTGGTTATTGACTTAGATTCACAGCGCAATGATACTTAATGGAGCACAAAATTCGTAAGATTATGAATAAAATTCGATCACGGCATTTTGGGAAGTTTACATTAGTGGGATGATTAGAATCAAGGTTGCAGTAGGGTCACACCCGTTTACAATAAAAACATGCGCCCGTTAACAATGGTGCCTCAGACCAGTACCGTGTCAATGTGAGTCCAAGGTTGCATTAATATATAACGTAATTTCATATTAATATTCAAGAACTTTTCGTAAGCGGTATATTACAATGCCTAATCACGGTGGTAGTAGTGTGGTGCATTCATCGGGTGAAGCACCCCAAGTAAAGGTTAACACAATCACTGGCTATTTAGGGCTAATCGCAAATTTTTCCGGTTCAGAACCGTCGTTTTCGGCCGAATATTTTATTGAATCCCTAGAGGATACCGCAAAATTAGCATACTGGCAGGATAATGAAAAATTAATTGTCCTGAAATCAAAATTGAAAGGACGCGCTGCCGAATTTGTTGCCACCAGTCCGGAACTGAGATCCGAAACAAATTATGAACGTTTCAAAACTGAATTTTTGAAGTTTTTCCACAACGAATTTCCCTTAACATATCATTTGCAAAATTTCACGGGTTGTAAACAAAAGGCAAATGAGAACGTCAAAGAATTCGCTTCACGAATCAAGAATGCGGCTTTCGGTTTCCTTGAAGGGGCAAATTTTTCTAGCCCGGAAGTGGAGCGTCTCGCCGACCGCACAAAATTATCCCAATTTCTAGCGGGACTTAATCCCCGAATTCAAAAAAGTGTGTTAAACCAGGATCCCCAAGATCTAGCAACGGCGATTAAAATCGCTACGTTAATAGAAAATAATGAAGGTCTTTGCCGTTCATTCGGGACAGTTAATGTAGCCTCGAATCAACAGCCGCAGTCAAATTTCGATTTCGCTTCTTTGCAATCAATGATGGCCGAAATTATGAATGAGTCGGTACAACAGCGTACTAAACTTGAGGAACTCTCCAAGGAGATGAGAGAGGTAAAAGGGTCTCACAATAGGAGCAGTTTCGCTCCCATTCATAATCAACAATCCCACACTCGTAACTTTTCCCAACGATACAATGACCCACAACGGCCTTTAGCTAGAGCGCCCCAACAAGGCAACCGCGCCTGTTTTCAATGTGGATCAAGCGCACACTTCATTCGACATTGTCCGAATGTCAGCGTTTTTCCGAGCAGGCCTATTCCAATGAATAGAGCAAACCTTTCCTCCCGAAGAGGGAATTATAGAAGTCAGAGCAGGAACGGTCAGCAAATGGAGAGGCAGTGACAATTTTTGGGTAGGGGAGGCCAACTACACAAAAACTGCGTATCCTTCCTTAACCAACCGGGAATTTTAGGCCATAACCTACCTATTATAATAGTACGAGTGGGTTCACTCGAATTCCCCGCTCTCGTGGATTCCGGGGCTTGTATAAGTGTCATTGACCCCATTCTCATGCAAAAAATTGTAAATAATGCGCAATGTCAAGAGATACTAAATGATAAGATTGAAATTCGTGGTGTCACGGGACAAACACTGCCCCATAATTCATGTTTTAGTGTACCTATAGAAGTTGGATCTTTTACAATTAATCAGAAAGTATATGTTTCCGACTATGAGCTCAGTAAAGAGTATAAGGTCATTTTAGGTTTTGACTTTATAAAATCGGGAAAGTTTATTTTGGATGTAGGAAGTGGATGTTTGCGTAATCAGTCTACGAATATCCCCTTATTAGTAGGTACACCAGGTGCGACTCCTAATGGCAGTAGTAGTGTAAATATCACATTGAGCGAAAAACTGTGGTTACCGGCGCGATCGTCTAAAATTATATCAGTGAAGGTTCCACAACTTCAATGTGGAAATGAGGTAGAAGTTTCACCAAGAAATAGGAATATGACAAATTCAGTATGGGTGGCCCATTCAGTGGGAAAGGTCGATGAGCATGGGAAAATTAATGTGTTAATTGCCAATGTGTCACAACATCATAAACATGTAAGTAAAGGTACGAAGCTGGGAAGAGTTTCAGTAATCGATTGTGACGAAATAGGTGAACCTCCAATACCATTGAAGAATAAGAAATTAAATAAATTAACAGAACAGGACTTTGACTTAGGTGACTTGCCACCAGGGATCAAAAGGAAACTAACCCCTTTGCTTTTGAGCTATGCCCATGTTTTCGTCCGCGATATCAGTGAAATTGGGCGCACGTCTCTTGGAAAATATAAAATCTCGTGGTCGGATCAGGAAATAAAAAAGTCGCCGATATATCGGACACCTTATCACTTACGAGGAGAGATGAGGAAACAAATTAACGACATGTTGCAGAGTAAAATAATTGAGCCTTGTGTCAGTTCTCACCCCGCACCGACAATCATGGTGAGAAAACGAGAACAAAATACGTATCGCATGGTTGTCGATCTTAGACGGACAAATGAGGCAATCAAATCGGATGAGTATGCTTTACCTTTAATCCAGGACATTTTGGCACAATTAAAGGGAGCCAAATATTTTAGCAGCCTGGATCTTTGTAGTGCATATTATCAGCTTGAACTCGCCGAAGAGGATAGACCCCTAGTTTCCTTCCGTAATGAGGAGGGCTGTTTCCAATTCAATTGTTTGCCGATGGGGATGAAGAATAGTGCTGTGGCTTTCCAAAAATTGGCCAATAGTCTTCTATCAGAATTAAATGATGATTATATACATTGTTTCATTGACGATATATTAATAGCTAGTCCGGATCTTGAGTCACATTTACAGAAATTGGTCAGAGTATTTAAATTACTCGAGAAGTACAATTTAAAGCTTGCACCGAAGAAATGTAAATTCTTTCAAACCGAGATTAAATATTTAGGTCATATAATTTCCAAAATGGAATTCGTTCCCACACGGATAATGTTAAAGCTATCGACGAATTTCCGCAACCACGGACGGTAAAGGAAGTTCGACGTTTCCTGGGCATGTGTAATTTTTTTAAGAAGTTCATACCATTTTACTCTGACATTGCTAAACCCCTTACTGAATTAACTAAGAAAAATATAAACTTTACATGGGGCCAAAGGCAGCAAGAAGCTTTTAAATATCTTCAGCAAGCGCTACGAAACCCACCTGTACTGGCATTTCCCGACTTTACCAAGGAATTTATTATGTCCGCGGATGCCAGCAAAATAGGAATTGGGTGTTGTTTGTATCAAGAGTATGATGGTGGTAATCACCCCATAGCGTACATGTCCCGTAAATTTAAACCCGCGGAACAAAATTATCCAGCAGTGGAGCAAGAATTACTTGCTATCATGGAGGGGATAAACTATTTTAGGCCCTATTTAATTGGGAGACGATTTCGGGTAAAGAGCGATCATCGACCACTCCAATACCTAATTTCGCTTAAGACAAAAAACCCTCGGCTAACCAGGTGGTGTTTGAATTTAGCCGAATATGATTTTCAAGTCGAGCACGTTGCTGGACAGTCGAATCAAGCACCAGACTGTCTGAGCCGTGCTATAAATACTGTAACGACCGACCATTCATCATTAGAACAACGAATCCGTGAACAGCAAAGACGCGATGTTCAATTAAAACCTATTATTGACATGTTAACTGGGCAAAACGCGGAACCAGTTAAAAAGATGGGTGACGCTTATTTCATGAAAAATGGTCTTTTATGTCATTATGCGTCTAAAGATATCCGTCCCATCAGGGATGATTATATTGAACAGGTTGTAATACCCCTAGTTTTGCGTAACGAAATATTAACGGAAATACACGACAATTTAAGCAGTCACATGGGATTTGACAAAACTTTTCAGCGCCTGAGGAGTCAGTATTTTTGGCCCGGCTATTACAGAGACTGTCAAATTCATGTCAATACTTGTCGTATTTGTTTAGAAAGGCGTAGTCATGACCCACGTAAAAAGGCTTCATTACAACGTAATTTTATCCCTACGGAGCCATTTCAATTAGTGTCGGTTGATATAATGGGTCCTTTTCACATAACTTCGCATGGTAATAGATACATATTGGTGATGATGGATAATTTTAGTAAATTCATTGAAGCAGTAGCGTTACCTGACACCAAGTCAGAGACTTTAGCACGGACATTTTATTCGGAAATAATTGCGCGTTATGGCCGACCGCAATTTTGTCTCACTGATAGGGGATCCAACTTACATAAGTCAGTTTTCCGAGCAATGCTGGAAAAGCTTAAAATAAAACCACTTTCAACATCCGCGTTACATCCGCAAACAAATAGTTCTAATGAGAGGTGTCACGCTACCTTAACGCATACCTTATCATGCCTTTTAGACGAATCAAATGAATGGGATGATCTTTTACCCCATGTTCTCATGTCCTACCGGAGCGCTGTACATGCGGTACTGAAAGAAAGTCCATATTTTGTTCTTTTTGGGAAAGACATGAATACAGCGGAGGAGTTATTGAAAGAACCCCAAACTTTTAATTACTATACGCATGAAGATTATGTTCTTCAATTGCTACCGAAGTTGCAAAAAGCGCACGAATTTGTGCGGACAAGTATGCTTGCAGCGGCTGAGCAGCAAGAGCAATATCGGGAGAAAACCGCATTCGATAAAAAGTTGAAATTAGGTGATATGGTTTATTTATATAATCCGGGTTTACTTAAGAAAGGAGTTAATCGTAAATTATGCAGATTATCTTCAGGTCCTTACCGTATTGTTGAACAAAAATCACCAGTACTATTTTGTATAAAACATATTTATAAACCAGAGAAACCTAGTCAATGCGTACATAGTGACAGATTAACGAAAATTCAATTAGAAAGACCCTATGAACCTTACCCGGAAATAATAGATGATGAGAATTCCGCAGACGAAGGACAAGAAACGACTGAGGACGAAAATACGGAAATACCGCAAGCTACAGAAAGCAACAATGACGACAATGCCTTTTTGGATCTCCCCGAGTTTCTCTATTCATACCAATACCCAAAAAATAACACAATACCAGTTACAGATGACCAGGGGGGCAACACAGACGCCGAACCGAATGTCACCCCACAGAATTTTTCTATTGCTTGGGATGACCTTCCTTTTATAGACGAAAATGAAATGGGGGGTGAGCAAGAATCCATTGAAAGGGAAAGTTCCGGAACTATAAGAGAAGAGTCCCATTATAATCTTCGACCGCGGGATGAATATGGTCGAGTACAGAAGTTAAATATTATTGATCAAAGGACGAACAGTAATTCCGTAGAAAATTCTAATGCATCCAATAGCGGTAACAGTCATGTAGAAAATGATACAACCATGGCTGAAAAATTCATGTCTTGGATATCACAACCAAGTGATTACCAAGAATCCGAAAAGACTGTTCTGGACCGAATCGCAGATTCGCTAGCTCAGAAACTATTGAATGTCATTACTATTAATTAATAAGAAAATAGTAAATGGTAACAATTTGCCGTCATTTTAACTTTAATAAATTCATGGAGAGAGATATCTAATATAATCTGGTTTGTATATAGGAAGGTGACTTTCCTTAATCACTAAGAATCAGTACAAGAAAAAAAAAAAAAAAGCTACAACTTTTCTCTTTCTAGATCTTATTTCTAGTGTGCACAAGCGTCATCACCGTGCTTTGTTGGATCAAGAAGAAGCCATTTTTAATCATAACGGACAATTTATCGAATTTCATGACCCTGTAGTTAGAGTTTCTACATCGGGTGTTTTAATAGTAAGGAAAGAAGGACTAGAAGAAATTGTTCATTTCAATAATTCCGTTAAGCAAGCAGTGGTGCCCGAGAATTTCCTCAGATTTCCGGGACTCCTTCAATTTATATTCGTGGCTGAACAGCGCGGATTAACGATGAGAGAAGAATTACGTATCAATGGTAGAACCATTTGCCGGAAATTGCCATGTCTTTTCTGTGTAGCGGCCTTTGAACATTTACGATGTTTGCCACCGACCATACAATATACTGTGTATGCGTTGTGTATACTAATGACTTCTATTATGGTCATATATCTCAAAACAGCATTGACGACTGTTCTCACAATTATCAAATCGGGTTTCAGCGTGGTGTACCACACCTATCGCATAATTAGAGGTACAGCGAGATTAACAATGATTGAAGGGGTCCATGTCGGTCGCCGGTTGCGTCACTCCGTTGATCAAACGCAACAATTTTTAAACGGGATTGGAATGCCTAACCAAACCGCGACCCTGTTGGTGCTGTTCGCTTTATTATCGGTAGTATGCTCGCTAGACACCACATGCAATAACCATTTAATAGTGACTTCAACGATTACCGAATGTGAAAATGTGCATGACAAAGACACTTGTAAACTTACCACACACGCCACGATTACCCTCGAGAATTTGAAATTCACTCAGTGTTTGTGGTTCCAAGATGAAAACAAAAATAATATATTTTCTCTAAGTATAAAATTGAACAAGGTCAGGTGTAATTGGAAATACCCAGAGACAATACTTCACGTTTCCTACCGAACTGAAAACCGTCGCCCAAGTAGCGTGCCCGCAAAACGCTATGTGTGGATGGGGCGAGCATTGTGTTCCAGCTAAAAGTTTTGTTGCGGAAACGACTGAGTCTAAACAATACCCAGGAATAAATAGATGTATAGCGATGGACTCGGGTTCCTCGACATGCACAATCATTGACTCCCAAGGTTGTTTGTTTTATAGAGCCTTCCTAGTCCCTGATCATTTAAGGACTTATGAAGTACGGGCCGTCACGGGATACTCGTGTTTTTATGATTTGGAAATTACAGAGAGCATGAACGCGTCATCTCAAGCGACGGTCACAAATCATGTCATGTCCACGACAAAAGGTGTTAAAATTCATATTCTTGGCGCGTACGACCAACCAACCCAGTTAATGCAAAATTCACTCATAATGCGAGTAGGAAAACAAAGGGAGGCGTATATCGAACATGCAGCTCCAGCAGGAGTACCTCAAGGCAACGCTATTGGACAAATTCAAGCTAACAGTTCGCTAACGAATTCTTTAATCTTCGATGAGAACAGTATACAGTGTAGCGCTTATGAAGAAGTGTTACATTGTCACATGGTGACGTCGGCTCTCCGCAGAATGATCGAGAATAAAGTCTCAGCATTACCACGCACTATCGGTTACCACTATTTTTATACCACATCGTGATGGAACGGCGTACAGTGTGCCCGAAATTCCATACGGAAGAAATTACAGCAGAAGGTTGTTACTCGTGCAACCCTTTAGCACGATTGACCTTTGTCGCCTATAGTTCGTGTGCCGAAGGGACAGTGTCAGTGAGTTTTCAACGCATCACGGTGGCGACAAGTACTCTACATTTGGGAACTACGCCAGAAAAACTAGCGGTGCAGTTCCAGGTAGAAACCAGGTGCCTATCGGATAAACTGTGTTTATATGGAAGGACAGTTCATACATGTCAACCCCTAACTTTCTGTTTGGAGAATCCCAACCTCGAAATTCTCCACCCGAACTTATCAACTTTGGCCTTTTATGCGAACCAAATATCGCCGAGTCATCGGTTTGCACCATGGACAAATATTACTGCATCTTTTATATCGCAAGGGATGCGATTCCTATTACTCATTATGTTAACTATCTTCCTATTTGTATTCACTTGTTCCACTATGTTATCATTTTGTAAACGATGATATGGTTATACTCATGGAAACAAACAGTGCTATATTTTATATTTATATATTTCAAGAGAATGCAGATATTTTCACCAAATGATTTTCAGATGATGAAAAAAAAAAAGTCAATATGTCCCTATAATCCTATTTTATGCAGGTGATGGAGAAATATTTTTTGATAATTTTATTTATGTGAGACTGTCTATTTTCTACAAAGTCCAAAAGTTCTCTTTGCAGATGAATAAATATAGTGTTTGCGGTTGGACTGTCATAGAGTGGCTCTAATGCATAGGAGATTTTATGTCATGTACCATACCTCATCTTCTATTAAGTTGATGGTGAAATTGATATCATTGCTTGAGTTCATGTTTATTATATATAGGAAATGTTTATACAATGTTTATGTTCAATAACTATTCATATTTTTCGTGTTTCAATATATATTGTAAAAGAAGTGGTGACTTACCCCAACAGTTTTTGGCATAGCCCAAGTAATAGTGTAGTACAGTGAGTAACTATAGTCCTCTTTACAACCCCATATCCTCATAAATTGATTGAAGCTTTAAAATTTGCTTACAGCAAATTTTAACGTCAGGGGGAGGAATGTTATACTGTAAAGGAATTAGCAAAGTTAAATAATCGTATCGTTCGAGGAATAATGGTATGAAAGGATGGACTTTGAAATTATGTATTTCAAAGCCATACCAGCCAGGTGTTAGGAGTTAGAGTCCCAAAGAATATGGATCATGAAAGAAACCTATAAATTTGACCGTAGCACGTAAGGAATACAGAATCGAAGTAGTAGTATAAAAAGTAGCGATAAACAGATCTATAAATATGGGGACTGAAATGAATCGCATAAAGGGTGCAGGACACTATGAAAGAAATCGGTATAAGTTGTATAAGAAGAATATGGTAATAAAATTCAGCGGCCGCGCTCATATTTCAATGATATTTGCAGCTGGTCAGAATTTTGTATACATGAAAAAGCGTGAGAAAGTCCAGGGTTAGAGCAGATGGTTTAGGTGAAAGGAGTCTTGCGAATTCCGGGAATAGTTCCCACAGAAACGTCAACCGAACCAAAGGGATAGCAGTAGCCAATGAAACGCATGTCTATAGGAAAATGTTATCCAATAATGTAAAGTGAAGAGAAGTTCGGTAAAGAAAATTTAGGAAAGAAAATCGGAATTAGCGAATGAAATGAAGTTTATGGAATATAGGTAGGAGTAGGCGGATAGCCAAAGAAAAATATATATATGAAGTTTGGGAGACTCAGAGAGAGATACAGAGACTGAGTGAGTGAGATAGAGAGAGGTTGTGGAAGTCCACAAGATAAGCGTGAGATGGGCAACAACGAAGAAGTGAAGTTGAACTTCACCGGATTTGGGGTAAGTCACACTTCCGACTTTACGAACCATTTATCACTCTCCATGTAAATTGAAATTATGTAATGCACTATCCTAGCTTCTATTTGTAAATCGTATATTTAATGCCCTTATTTATAGTAGCCTAATAATTAAAGATTAATTAACTGTTTTATCTTGGTATCCTTGGACTTGTCATTTACACGGGCCTGTGGTTATTGACTTAGATTCACAGCGCAATGATACTTAATGGAGCACAAAATTCGTAAGATTATGAATAAAATTCGATCACGGCATTTTGGGAAGTTTACATTAGTGGGATGATTAGAATCAAGGTTGCAGTAGGGTCACACCCGTTTACAATAAAAACATGCGCCCGTTAACACACTCGCAAAAGATAAACTTCTGAGGGTAAAGAAAAAAAAACCCTTTTTTTTTGCAAACAAAGTAATAAAACTGAACAGAAGTTGGGCACCGTTCATTAAAAGAGAGGAAAGACTCGGGCCCGTCAACCACCGACTTTCGAAAATACACTAAAGGTATATATATATGTGTATATATACAGGCCCGTCATTTACGGGGGGGCCGTTGCCCCCCCCCCGGCTTTTGAAAATACACTACAAATGGTATATATATATAAATATATATATATGCTTACCTTTAGTACATGCTCGTTGCCCCCCTCCTTGGAAAAAGTTGAAATGACGGCCCTGTGTGTGTGGAAACACCGATCGTTATTCTTTTTTGTTTTGCTCCAACTCATGTCTATACTAGACATGTCAAAATGTTCGGACATTTCAAGTCCAATATTGTATAGCTTTTTTTTTCTGCCATCATACTTTCCTTTCCACAGTAGATGTTAGTAAAGTAGAATTATCATAATCTGCAAGAAGTAATGCATTGCTCCTACAGTTGTCAAGCTTATTTAATGTAGCCGTCTATTGGTTAGTTATTTTTTTCCCTTAGTCTTGGACTTGAAACGTCTCAACATTCTGACTCTGTAGACATGAGTTGGAGCAAAAGAGAAATGAATAACGATCCGTCTTCCTTAGCTTATACTGAATTGTGTCCACCTTCTGGTCAGTTTTATTACTTCGCCTAAAGCACGGAGGGTGGCTTTCTTTACCCTCAGAAGAATAATAGATAACCCCCCCCCCCATTTCATATACGGCATCTGTTGTTGGTAAGCACAAACAATGGTATTCTTAAAATGGATATTGTTCAGAGCCATGGGCGAAGATACGGGGGGGGGGGGGGCATTGCCCTCCTAGCCTCAAAGGTGGAGTAGACTGATCTAATGTATATATGAGCCCCCCCCTAGCAATGATGACAGTGCTCCAAGACTTCCAAGTCTATCCCCGCCTATGTGTTCAGAGCTGTTTTTCAGACTGTCTTTTTCACGTTATCCTGGGGAAAGTTGGGCCATGCTTAGAATAGCATTAGCCCCTGCTTGGAGGCAACTTGGATTCGTCTGATAATTTTGAGGGCGTTGGTCAAAGCATGTAAAACTGTGTGGGGGGAAAAACATGGACTCATGCCAATGAAGAGATATTTGTTTCAAAGTGAAAAAAATTGATGAATTTTCCAAAACGTAAGAGGACGCTTGAAACGACACCAAAAAAATAGATAACCCTCGGCTAAAGAAAAATTTCTCAATTTTGCAACGGCCATTTGCTGAAGTTAAGGAGATTACTATACCTCATGCTAACCATGTCACCCTACAGAGCATAATAAGGAAGGAATGGTCATGTCTTCAGTAGTGTATATGGATAGCCTGCCCAGATTGCACAAGAGAACTGGGTTAGATTCCTGGTAGAGACTACTGCTAAATTAGACATGCACCTCATTAATATTCCTCTGCGCAACTTCTAATGAATCGGTACATGTTGGAGTGTGTGTGTACGTATAGTGAGAACTTTCCATGAAGTTTGTGTATTGCTGCTATCTGCAGTCAATTTTTTTAAACAGTTTTTTCTCAACTCATAGTGAGGGAATGAATAATTATACCATTGTACGTAGGCCTGTTGCGCTCTGCGGCGAGCCACTGTGGTGGTCGAGTGGTTATAAGTGACGGACTCTCGATGCAAGGATCCGGTGTGGACAGTGGAAACCCCACAGTGGTGGTCGGCTGAAGTTGGTTTTCTGTGGTTCCCAACTTCAAGGCGCAAATGCGCGCCGATCTCCCCGTTAAAAAGTCTTGCCACAGAGAGCAACAGTCCTACAACGATAAATCATTCAATCATAACACTTCACTCATAGTTAGAAAAACTGGTGGCAGATGGCAGCACTACACATAGCAAGCATTACAGAGAAACAAAAAAAACTTCACGTCAGGTTTCACTAAACGTACACGCACATTCCTGCATGTACCGATTCGTTGGGGGGTGCATGTGTGGTGTAGCAGTAGTAGGTAAGGCCTCCAAAAAATGGCTCAGGGATCCATGATGTTCTTAAGTCAGCCACCTCGTTGGGCAATTTGCCTGTTGTGGCGTTGTATTTGTATAAATGGGGAGATCGGCTCGCATTCGTGCCTCAAAGTTGGGAACCGCAGAAAACCAACTTCAGCCGACCACCACTGCGGCTATGGTGGGGTTCGAACCTGGATCTTCAACCACAGTGGCTCCTGATAGAGACTAGTATACTTTTCTTCCTGAGTTCACCGCAACATAATATCTGAGAAGAAAGAAAAAGAAAGTCTTTCCTTTGCTTCTTGGTGTTTTCAAAAAAGTGCAGTACTTGGAAAGTGATTTTCCATAGCAACTTATGAGAAATCGAACGTGATTCAGATGCAAATTATCTTCATTAGTCGAGGTATCACTGTTTACCACAGAGAAAGATCCGAGCCTACGAGGCCCAGTTTTATGATTGCGAGAGGGCTATGGCCGCAACATACCCCAGGCTGTAAAGCTAGATTGAAATGTTTGCACGTTGACAACACCTTTCAAATTTTTTTATGTGGTGTTTTTTTACATGCCTGTGTAAGGCATATGGTAAAAAACACACGTCCCGGGCATGTCTGACAATAGAGTTTTATGCAGCCGATTTGGAACTCATGCCAGCATATGTCTAACTTTAACGTTTCCACAACAGTGTGGAAAATTAAAGACGCCAATAAAACAAGCAGGAAAAAAGAAGTCACGAAACAGCAATTTTTTGTTTTCTTGTTTAATTTCCATTCCACATGCGTTGGAAAATAATTCAGCATATTTTTTTTCCTTCGAACATGCTCGATATACACATGTTGCTGCCAATCTTTCCCTTTATTTTGGCATAAAAATAAAATCTAGGAAAAAAAATCTTTTTTTTTTTACAAATGGCAGCAGCGTTGCCCACAAAAGGGAAAAAACAAGCTTTTTCCTTCTTAAATTACAACGGCAATAATGTACATCATTCGACGGAACATTCCCTGCTCGAAGTAAATCAACGACGAGAAACAAAAAAAATTTACCTCGATTTTACGAGAAACCCCCCCCCCCTCCACTCCTATCAAGAAGCGCTACGGCATATCAAAATTACAAATTTTAAATTCAATTAATTATATTTTTTTGTTAAATCAGCGATTTTGCACTAAACTGGTATGGAATCGATCACGAAATAGTCATTATTATAATATGTTTAATATAGTTATAGCAGTTTTTCTCTCTCGCATCTATGTATTCACAAGACTCACATGTTTGTGTGTGTTTACACTAAATGTCCTCAATTAATTAATTATCTCTCATCATTTCAAAAGGCAACTTCACGTTGAGCTGGACCCCGCGTCACAGGGCTTCCAAAACGCGTGTTCGGTTTTTATGTAGTTGACCGCGCTACTGCTACTTCTAATTTGGCCATCGTAAGGCTGCTGCTGCGACGATCTCAAGCGGAAATACTTCCCGTCTAGTAGTCCAGACGACTGTGAATGCGAACGCCTGCAAGGCTCGTCACGGCAAGGCTGCTGGTGGAGAACACAGTCCACCGAAGCCGTTCGGGCCGCGGCGGCCACCTTCGATTCGCAGCTGCGACTATCTTCTGGGCGACGACGATCCCCCTCTGCGGTCGTCGAGATATCTTGCAGGCTGCAAGGCAACTTATAAGCTCTTTCTACTAAGGCAGCGTCCTCGCATTGGCAATAGCACCCATGGATGCTTCTCTTCGAGGGCGTCTTCTTCTGTTGGGGACCCGCGGGTCGCGGGAAGGCAGCATCGGGGCAGAGCGGAACGACGGCACAACCGTCACAGAAGCTGACGGAACGGACGACACACTTATTAGAGGATTTCTTCGGGAGACTGGCTGTCTCTTTCGTGGCTGCAGGGCCATCTTCTGCATCTGGGATCTCGATGACGCATGCAGTTCTTCCATCCGGTGAAAATTGGATCATCGCCTCCTCTTCTTCTGGCTTACAGTTAGAGTCTGAGTTCCGACAGCCGACCGATGCCTCCCCGCAGGGGCTCTCGTCTATGTAGGTTACGCTGTCCTCCTTGAATTCGCTGAAATGAACATGGCTGGTGAATGAGTAGGTGTCGCTTTTGAGAGAAGTGGTATCAGCATTTTGGAAAAAATCAGCGGCGGAAGAATCGTCTTGGATGGTGCCATGTTTCCGTTTCTTCGAACTCTTCCACATCCTCAGTCGAGACGAGGTGTGGGGACAGTTGTCAGCACTACTACTACTGCCAAGGGTGGGTTGCGAGTCCTGTTTGCGGCAGACTGATCCGTCGGGCAGCTCTGAGCCATCCTCGCAGATCGAGCCATTCGTGCTGTGCTCCTTCGACTGCTTCGCCTCGTCGGAACAACCAATGTGAGCGTCAACGTGTACTTCCACTGGAGTTACGGCCGAATTATCTCTGTTGAAGAAACAAACAAAAATTTATCATTGAAAAAATTAAAAAAGAGGAAAAAAAATTGAACATTGAAAGACCAGACATGTCCCACTTCACATCACAGAGAGATATCGAATCATTCCGCAAGGAAGGGTGTATCCAGAAAGAGAGGAGAAACAATTTAAAGTTCACTCAAATTTTGCTTATCAAGCCCATCTACTGGGGATGGGGGGGGGGGGCACACACACTATCTGCACATTGAATGAACATCGCCTGTTGCAGTTCAGAATATTTTTAAAATCAGAGAAGGTATATGAAATACTAAATGCACACCTATACAGTGGAACCTTGATTTCTCAACACCCCAAGAGGAACGAAAAACCATGTTGGCTTAAGCGGATGCCAAGTTAGCGACTGTTTCATTCCACACATTTACCAAATTTTAATTAAATCGTTCATGTATATATATGTGCCTCTGTATTGTTGTACAGTTGTCCAACAATACAGTGGCTAGATGACAAAACTATGGATATTTTAGATGGAGTTTTTACAGATCCTGTTTTTTCCTCAAGGATCTCCGGAAAATTTTGGTAATTTAAACGAGTAAACCAATCCCTTTTACGATTCTTCGCAAAGACGCGTATGCAATCTTGTGGAGGATAAAGCCAATTTATATGCCGTACACAAGCCATCTGAACGCATGTTGGTAGCCAGGAAATTAGTTATTTTCAATATATAACCAGCAGGAGAAAACGCTCTCTGAAATCAGAAAATTTGGCATATTCATTCAGGGACTTTGATTGTCCGCGGATTATACTAATAACAATACAGGATTTTATGTACTTGAAGGTAGAAGAACTATTTTCCAAGGTCACGAGATAACGAGATTGTGGTAGATGGTGGGAAGTGAAAAAAATCCCAGTACCTTTCTCCTTGTCTTGGAATGAACGCATCCCATGAACAAAATTTTTATATGCTTTTTCCTAAATTCCGGGTATTTGATGCACTACAGTGCATTATGAACTACAAACAAGAATTGGCACAAATGCAAAGGGATTTGGCACCTTGACGCACCATGTAGCAAGAGAACCGTTTCTGCACAGCTCTTGCACCCCTGCATTTCATCTAGCTGTAAAAACTCAAAGTTCATTAAATACAGCACCTCAGTGGCACTGGAACCTAGAGGGTTAATTAACTTACCCCTTAATAATATATGAATATTCAGTGAAATCCTGACCTGCATACACCCTTGTAGGTTATATATGAAGACGTCTAGATCCCCCATCCCCATTTTTTCATAGCTCCTATTCACCTACGGCGAAACTTTCTTTCAGACACAAGTTCCAGTATGTTCCGTTGACCATGCACTATGCAAACGAGGCCGGGTCTGGACCTGCCTGTTTATAGCCCACAAAATGTGGAGGTTTTGATGGAAAACTGGTTTATGGCACGTTTGGGCATCGAGTAGAGCCAACAGTCTATAGCAGAAAGCTTCCGTTTGAAGCTCATGACATCACTGAAGTCGTCCATTTCACCTGCAGTCATTGAATATACTGCAAAAAAAAGGAAAGATTTTGCATACATCAGTCTGCTATATCCAATGACTACAGGTGAAATGGACAACTTCTGTGACATCAAAGCTTCCCGTGGAGGCTTTCTGCTATAGGTGGCGGGTTTAGACACGGCTTTACAGACTACCTACTTAGTTATGGGATGCAACCCTACACAAAGGTGTGTTGGGAGGGGGGGGGGAGAAAAATCTTTGACACATATCAATCAACAAAAAAAACGGCAGAAACAATATAACAGAACTCTTGAAACATGTAATGTTGTAAAATGCTTCAAACTGATCAATGCATGGGTGATTTCTGAAAATGAATTGTGATAATGCAAGTAAAAATCTTATTCAACTTGAACGGGATGTGGTCATCATGTGTTGAGTTACAGGGGGTTTCTCCCACTGAATTTAATATCGTGCCAACCATGGAATAGTAAATGTTATGAAGGTAGTTGAGTTATCGAGGCTGCACTGTATTTACACTATGCAAACAAACACATTCATTTGATATCTGACCGCCAAAGAAAACAGAATTGTAAACCTTGCACTTACCAAAGCTGCCGCAAAACAAATTGATATTTTGGTCTAAATTAAACAATGTATGAATGATAGAAATTTTAATCATACAAGGACTTCAACGGGGCATTGCAAAATACAAGGACAGAACTTACATGTATTCGCATTTTTGCAATGCCCCGTTGCATTCAGAATCATGTAAAATGATTTTAGGTATTCCAAAACATTTTATGCTCCCAGCACTCCCTGCCCGATCCCCAAAGCACAGAATTACAATAGCGTGTGTCTCGAAAAGCTACATTACATGGTTTTCCTCAATGGTTGATGGTAACTTTTAAACACCTAAAAACAATTTTGGGAAAGACACTGAAGCCTCTACGAACACAAATATAATTCAGTTATAATTCCACAAGGTTTGCCCTTTCCCCCTCTTCCCTATTCGCAACCAGCTCATGTTAATTAGGACAAAATGTTTGAAGTTGAGTCCCGTTTACAGAGGAAAAAACAGCCTGCAAATGGAATACAAGATTTCACGACGTCTAGAACTCAGTTTGGGAAAGGTCACTCCCCCCCCCCCCCCTAAACGTCAATCACCTTGATACATCTTCTACTCACAATTCCAAGAGCATCAAACATTGAACATCATCAATACACTGTAAAAATACAGGGTGGTACTAAAATAATTTTGCCGATATAAGATAACCTTTAGCTGCAACAATCAACGAATGCATATGACATCCAAGATGGTGTTTTGACGTATGTGCTGGAGAATGAAGAGAAAAACAAAAACCTAGCCCTCACGGTTAGTTAGCAAAATAGATGGAAGATAGCAGCACTATAGCAAGCATTACACAAAAAAACCCAGGGTAAGGTTTACAACACAAACACACACACATTCCAGCATGAACCAATTTGTTGGAGATTCTGTGGGGGGGGGGGGGGGGGAATTAGACGAGCTATGTGTATGGTTTAACCTTGCAGTTTACACAGCAAAATATTGCGAAAAATCAAACGACAACAACACCTACTTTCATGCATTGCAAAGTGATCTGCGCAATACAAAAAACAAATGGTGGTGGAACAGTACCTGTAACATGATAAACACCGGTGCTAGATGCAGACAAAGAAACAACTAATGCAGATCATGTTATTATCGCAGGAAGTCCAGAACCAACCCAGGGCCGCCTCAAGAGCATCATGGGCTCCCGGGCCCAGTGGTTTTTCGGAGGCCCTACCTGGTAAATCCTAGAAAATTTCAACCAGATCTCAATCTTGTGAGGCCCCTCTTCTCTTGAGGTGCCTGGGTGGGCCCATGCATTAAGACGGCACTGCACCAACCCCTTGGTGAGAACTCCTTTCTTTATGGTGTTACAGGGCAACTGTTCTAATGTCACCTATGGTTTTCCACCTATGGTTATGCACCTTATCCCTATGGAACCTCTAACACAGAGGTCTTCAGCCTTTTTCCAGTCGCAAGCACTGCCTGTACAAATCATCTGAAGAAGCACCCTTATGGCGAATTTGACACGTGAATGGATGAAATTAGGATGATTTGAATCCTTGAATGCAATTTGCACAAGGTGCTTAATTCTAAGGCAGATCAAGTGTTCATGAGCACAAAATCCAACTTCAGCACTGTGGGTGTTTCAGGGAGCACCATGGTGCTCATATGAGCAACGGGTTGAAGATGCCTGCTTTAACGAATTGGTAGATGTTGGAATGTTTGTTTATGTTGTAACCTAAGCTAAGTTTATTTCTGTATAATGTTTGTAATAGTGCTGCCATCATCCATCTATTTTTCAAACTAAACCGCAACGACTAGGGTTTTGTTTTCCTCTTCATTCTCGGGGGCATATTCTAGACACCTACCACCACCTACGAATGTCATTTGATTCATTAATTTTTGCGGCCGCCAGTTGCTCGTATATCAGCATTTTATGACCACCCTTTATAAAATAAAAATATTTTTCAAAAATCTTACCTATAACCTAAGATTGAGCCAGCCAGAGCCTTCGTACTAGCGTCATCGGCAAGAGACATGTTAGCAGATCTTTCGCTAAGACTAACTGTAGCTGAAGCGGTTTCGCTATGGCTACTCAAGCTGAAGCGCTTGTTTGACGACACATCTGCCTGTATTTCAAGCCTGAGCACCAATAGAAAAATAGAATTACAACATATTCTTAAACGTAAATACTTTTGAAAAGCAATATTTCATGGAATCAGTAACAGGGCAGATAAGCGGCACAGCACACAATTTTAAAAACATACAAAAGAGAAAGATTTCAACAGTATGCTTCAATTCCAGATATACTTCCCATGCATAATGAAGCACACTCGTCTTACAAAAAAGGCTACTACTACTAAACCACACATGCACCTCATCCATATTCCTCTACGAAACGTCTAGCAAACTGGTACATGTTGGAATGTACATGCAGTGAACCTAACATGAAGTTTGTTTGTGTAATGCTTGTTATGTGTAGTGCTGCCATCTGCAATAAATTTTTTTTAACTAAGAGTGAAGAATAATGATAGAATAATTGTATCATTGTAGGCCTGTTGCTTTCTTTGGAGAGACTTTTTAACGGGGAGATTGGCTCGAATTTGAAACTCAAAGTTGGGAACAGAAACCCAACTTCAGCTAACCACCACTTGTGGCGACGGTGGGGTTTGGACCCGGATTCTACTGATGCGAGTCTGTCACTATGACCACTAGACCACTACAGCGGCTTTACAAAAGCCTCTTTTGTAAAGCCGCTTATTTTTTTTTATGTTAACAGTTTTAAACTTTTTATTTGGCAATACCATTGCCAAGTTAACACTCATTACAGTATTTAGCGACATTGTTGAGATTGGACCCCCCCCCCCCCCGACATGGTATGATTGTTTACATATGGGAAGAATGAAGGAAAAAAGATGAGAGCAGAGCAGAGATTTCCGTACTTTTCTTCCTTTCCAGCTACCTTTTCAATGTGTATGTTATACTATATTTCATAGCTGCCAACTTTTGAAAATAAAAATTAATTCTGCGCGAATGACCCCAAAATCATTGGAAGGGTGATGATGTCAGTCTTTCCACCATGATCGATGTTTATGTCGTAAGACAACTTGTACAAAAAGAAAAAGTCTGCCTTTTTTCTGGAACGTTTGATGAAAGGAAATTCATCGGAATAAGTGTCTTTAAAATTAAATTTTTTTTGCTTATCAGTATTCATGTTTTGTTATCCCATGTATGTAACTTCAACAAAAGAGGAAGTTTTAACCACATGCGCATCACTAGTCTTCAATAATTATCCAGGACTATTGGCTGCTAAGCTATTTCCCTGCACAATAAGACAAACAACTTTTCTTGTTACCATCAGAGGGTTTGTAAAACTTCCTTAAAAAAGGAATTTCCCACTACTCGCCCATTTACGACGTGTGACGTCATTTCAAACGGGGAAGAAAACAGAGGCAAAAGACTTTTTGCCCCACAAGAAACTCCTTAGAAATTGTTTTCAGAAGCGGGGATTCTTTTTAAATGAAGTAGGAAACTTTTAGGGACAATTAGGAATTTCTTTTATCTTTATAAAAATTCTGGAAATTTAAGATCTTTTCAGGAGGTCGAGAGATGAAGCTAAAATTCGGGAGATTTGGCAGCTATGATACCACTGCTTGGAAAGATATGGGACATTCCATTTACACATTTTGAGATACGGAACAATTAGATGAGACTTACTTGTGAGCTCCTGCCAAAAGAGAGGCACTTGCAATACTCCCTGCCAATGCAACGTTGCTGGCACTTTCCCTGTCGCTTTCCCTGTCTCGTGTCATTCCGATGCGGTCTAGGTGGCTCCCACTACCTAAGCTCAAACTCGTCGACATGCCCAGTGACACTTCACCTATACTTGGATTCACTCCCCGCTGGCTGACAGCCGTGTCCACGCTGGCACCATCTACGAAGACAAGTATTTGGTCGTTTAGGGACATGCAATGTAATAAAAAGAAACATTTGCCTCACAAAGCAAGAATTTTATGAACCCGTAAGTACCTTTACCAATTTGATCAAGAAAACAAAAAAAGGGGAAAAAAACTCACCGAAATTACCAGATGCAGGATTGTTGCCTATTCCAATCTCATTCTCTTCGTCGAATTCAATGCGAACTCCAGATGGAGATGTTGACACACCACAGCCACCCGAACGACACAAAGAAATCGGTACAACCCCGTAGACATACGCCAGAAGAATCGGCACGCCTATACCTGTAAAAAAAAAGTTTTGAAACTGAGCACCAAACTTTCAAAAACCACCCATACAATGATCCCAAACAATTTGAAACCTTTATCTATGACCATTGCGATATGCTCATACGAGCGATATTCAAATCATCTCTGATTTCATTGGAGTATGACCGATTCATATACAGTGAAACTTATCCGAGACCAACTCTGTGTGAGACGGAAACCTGTCTTGAATGTAGTCAAAAGATAGTCTGTTCGATGATTGGTACTTTGATGTGCACCTTTATAAAACGAAAATCTGTCTGAAACGGAACATTATTTCAATCTCTTGACGTTCTGTCTCATACAGGTTTTACTGTACCTGGGGATACGGTAATGCATAACATGTGTAATTAAAATACAAACCAATACAGAGTACGACTGCAAACTTCCTCGGCCTATAACAGAAATATCTGCATCTATTTAAAGGTGACTTTAAATCAATAAGGGCAATTACTTACCGACGGCGATTCCAGCTAGTATGGGTGAGACAAGTATGGATGCTATTACGCCACTAGACACTATCAGATTTCGTCTGTGCTTGCTTGTTGAAGGGCGGGTGTATTTTGCATGAAGCTGTAGTAAAATAAAAGATTTAACAAATTAACGAGAAAAATTTCAAAAATATTATGCAATACATATTGTAACATTACCATTAGGCCCCCACGGAAATAGTCCTTATTCTAGTCATTATAGATATTATTTTGTCTCCGGGGCAGATCACGTTTACATCCTGACTGTTGCCAAAAATCATGCCTTAGTGTGCAACAGTAATTTATTTTGTATGCAAATTAGTTTTATTTCAGTGCTGATGATTCGTCCTTCGATTGGATCCTGTCATAGTGCATGATGGAACATTTTCTTTTCAAATACCGGTGGAATGCTAGGTACCACACTCAGTTTTATTTTGTCTTAAAGCACTCACTTGTATTAAGTCGTTTCACCCAATGAGGTGTATGCTGGGGAGTAACCTGCCGTGGACGTAATTACTTTTCAAGCTTATATCCCTGGAGGGACAGAGTCTGGGCCATGACTGGTTTGTCGGGGAGTAACCTCTCTTCAGTCACCATGTAATGAATGTTTCACAGCCATGCTTCGACACTATCCTAGTCACTTCATCTCTTCACTTGCTCGCCTCTTGGTTTGACCAGAATTTCCTCATAGACCTTCATCTGGAATGACGCGGTCTCGCCATAGGGGATAGATGCCTGCCGATGTCCTCCTAGGACCCTTCAACTCTATGTTTTCTGGCCACATCTACACTGATGTTAGGACTAGTATTATAAGTGGCGAAGCTGCGATCATATAGTCAGAGATGCCTCGATATCCGGAAATGGTGAGAGCGAACCATTTTTTAATTTTTGTGTTAAAAAAAACTAAAGCAAAGATTTAATACTGGTAAGCGAGTTAAAGGGAAATGTTATTTGTGTATGATTTAGTCTCAAAATAATAAAATAAATGTTATAAGTGAAAACTGGTTTGTCTTTTCATTGTTGTCATCTGTTTGGCGAATCAATCTTGGGATACTTAATAATAAAATGAATCCAGGAATGCAACATTCGCCATTGCAATATCAGCAACACACTATAATAATGTTTTTCAACCTGATGCCATACCCCCTTGCGGTCCTGGGACTTTCTAAATGGCATATTGAAAATCAAATGAAAAGAGAGCCATGAAAAGGGGCTAAAGGAAGAACAGATCTGTGAAAAAAATTCAGATGCGAAGAAATGCAGTCGAACTCTGATCTAATGAACCAGATAAAATACAATTTTCATTTGTTAAATCATGGAAAATCAGTTTATCAAGGCCAAATCTCAATATACAGGCCCTTATCCAGACATAACCAAAAGAATACTCCTGTTTTCAAGGGCGTTCTACATGCAGAGATCTGGTGGACAATGCCCCCATAGCAGAATGTTTTGCATTGTTCTGCAACGAGCTCTCGGCTGACTGGAAATGTTCTGTACTAAAATTTCCCATATAATAGTGTTTCTTCATTACACTTTTCTTAAAATTATTTTAGATTGTTCTGCAGTAGCACTGATTGTTCAGCAATGTGCATCACAGATTTCAGCATACTCTGTTTTGCAGTACAATGATATTCAAAAGTATGTACGTAAATATGCAAGTGCAAGCTGTTACTGTACTTGCTTAGCACAAGGGTTCCAGAGCATCACTTTGCCGGAGGGCTGATGATGTTGACACGGCCCTACATATAACCTGAACAACAGGGAAGCTCGCCAGACTCTAGCCCAGTATTCTTCAACCACTGGTCTGGATAAAGAAATGCCAAGGTCGCTGCTCGCTGCAATTCTTCCAAAGTTGGGAATCGTTGCCCTTTAAGCAAATTCTTTATCCAAGTTTAAAGTCACATGGGCCAAGATCAGAGGAATAAGCTGGTTGTGGATGTATTGTATCAAAATACAATGTTTTGACATGTAATCTGATATCGGTACGTGCCTATGAGCTGACGCATTATCATGATGGAGCACGTAACCTACGTATCAAATAACCAACTTGATCCATCATTCATTATACACCGCTCATTTATTGACATAAGTGGAAAAAGGCATTACGAAGGGATGTTCAAATAAGGGGCAAAAAAATGTTTCTGCTCACCTTTCGACCAACCCATACAGGTATTCCAATGATGATGGCCGGAACGGCGATGCCAGCGATTAGAGCTATGCCGACAGGGGCGCCAACAAGCATGCCAAGCTGCCACATTATCTTCTTTTTCCTGCTCCAAGGCTTCTTGCCCCAAAAAGTGCATCCAGACGGGCTGTGAAAGAGAAATCAAAAAAAGAAGTTTGATTAATTAGCAGTGGAAATTTCACAAAAACAGAATAAAATCTGTTCTTTTTTTCAGACATTATAAAACAGAATTATTTCTCAATCAAGCAAGAATCTACGATATACTACTACTTCTTTACCTACATGCACCTCATACATATATCTCTGCGGAATTTAATTCAAGGACACTGCTGAATAGGTGCTTACAAAAATAAAACGAAAACTCCTACCTCAGATAATGTAAATCTGATATTTCTTTCATGCACAGCCAGCAGAATTCTGTCCCGCAGACGCTGCAGGTCATGTGGTTGCATGAGCCATCGTCCATCTTTATGATCAAGACTTTACAGCATGGGCAAGGCTTAATGTCATCACCTGCTAATAGTAAAGGATAAAGCAGCAATTAATATACAAGAAATGCATTTATCAAATTCAATTTCTATTTAAATCTTTATCATTGAACATACAATCAATACGACTCCATAAAATTTTGTCAAACGTAAACGAGTCTCAATCTTAACGTTAATGAATATATATTTCCAGCTCGGAAAACCTACTCTGTATGATGGAATCTTGGCTGAAGGACACAGAGGAGGAACGCGGGTGAGCATTATTATGGCGGGCGCGCTGTGCACGGGCAGCGTCGCAAGTCTGATTAGGGTGCCACTCCTGCTTGCAGTGATAGCAGAAGAATGTGTTGCAACCTGGACGTTCACACTTCAGTTTAGGACAGCCTGCGCAACCGTGGGCAATCACTGCATAGCTGCAGATAAAAGAGAGAAAAAAAATCATATACACACACATAAGAGGTTTATTTAAAATGCACAAAATATTTAGGCTATTGAGATATTTAGGTATCAAGTATGATAGTTCATAGTAACAGCAAAAGTTACCTTTATGACAGAATTAAACTAGAGTAAACGATACCAAATAAAATTATACTATTTTTCATTTGATGACAAAATGCAAGTAAAAGAGATCACAAGTTACTCACCCACAATCTGGTGCGGGACACCATCTCGCGTCAGGCTCTGTAACGAGGACTCGCCTCAGCATGAATGCTTCATACTTTGATAGGAGGATTTCGTCGTTCAGTATCATGCGGATATCACTAGGATGTATGGGCTCTGTACACTCTGGGCATGATATATTCACTCTGAATGAATGAGAGAACGACAATAAATTCTCAATGATTTTATGACCATATTAAGTAGATTACATACTGTATCATAAGATGGATTTTTGTTTAAAATAATATACTGTGTAGCCAGAAAGTTTCAACCGAAATAGAAACCTCCAGTTTTCTGAAAGATGCTTCCTGGAATTTGTAATACTCACTGGGCACATTTGACATGTTCACTATTTCATTCTCATTTACAGATTACAGAGATTTGAAGATTAAATTGGGGATCTTTTCCACAATTGTATGCGCACCCCCCCCCCCTCTACACATTCATTCTTCTGAGGAATTTATAACGAATTAGTACATACCGGAATGTGGATTCTGAGTGTATGCGTGGCCCTTGAGGTATGTGTTGTCACAGTTACAAATTGAGAATTGAAAATTGCAATGAGGCCATGTGCCCAACCAGGCCCGTCATTTGGGGGGGGGGGCGCCCCCCTGGCTTTTGAAAATACACTAAAAATGGTATCAAAAAAAAAAAAAAATATATATATATATATACATTGAGTACATGTGCTTTGCCCCCCCCCCCCCTGGAAAAAGTTGAAATGACGGCCCTGCGCCCAACTATTGTAACAATTTGAAATTTATTGACCCTAAAGTGGGCCTTCAACATTATCAGGGCCTTCACTCAAAAAATTAGTGGTAGGAAAAAGCAGGACTAAAAAGTAGGATGGGGAGGAGAGTATACCCCCCCCCCTTCCTTTAGACAACATAAATCATAGCATAGCAAAAAAGAAAGTCCTAAAAAACTCCCCCCATTAATTTTATTTTCTTAGCACACTATTTCAGTATCCTATAAGATTGACTCAAGTCAAAGCAAAATGACAGAACTCAGTTGGTTACAAAAACAATTTTTGGCAAAAATAGTGCACTAGCAACTGATAAGATAACAGATAATTCTTTTCTGTGTTCTCCTCACAATATATATATATTTTTTGTAGTCTTACACAGTCCAACTTGTCAACTCTCTTCAAAACGCACAGCAAATTATAAAGCAAGATTTGTAAGAGTGACGCTCCTTCAAGACCACTTTCAAAAGCACAGTTCAAAATACGTAAATTACAAGCCTCGATGTTTATTTACATCAGAGGTCAAAATGAGGTCAAGGTGAACCAGATGGTTTCACTGCGTTACCATCCCTTTTTTAAAGGGATTTTTTTACATTTTACTGTTCAATGCCAGTGCAATCGTTTTTGAAAAATGAAGCATTTTTATTTCTAGCTCTTAAGTATTGTATATATTGTTTATGCCTCTGCATGCCCTAAAAATACAGAAGACAATGGAATGCTATTGGGTAGCATCAGAATCACCAAACCTAGAATAGGCCTATGTATCCAACTGCTTTGTAATGCAGTTTCACCTATACCCAAATTATGCACCACAATTTCAAATGATGGCTTCTAGTTACTGTCCAAGACCATGAAGTAGTAAATACGAAATTATTTTTCCATCCAGACAGAAGTTTTTATTGACTACTATACTTGAACCATCAAACTAAGCAAATGCAAAATTAATAAACCAAATGGTCCACATACAACCAAATAACCTTAAAACGATACAATTTCTGCTTTGGCAGAATCATTAATTGCAATCTACAGCATTTGTACTATTTGGCAATATATTGATGACTCTCTGCTCAATTAAAACCAATTACACAAATTTTGCAGATGGGATTTGTGGTGAAAAGTACGAAAAAACTAATAAAGTAGGACATTTTACCGACAAGTGGGAGCCCTGCAGTATGTACCATCAATCTCTGTAAACCACAATGGATAAGATATTCAGAATGTACTAACATGAAATAATCACACTTTAAAACAAAATTAAATGTACTGTGGGGGGGGGGGATATTTAACACAAACACGTGTCTTAAGAAAAGTGCTAAGAATCAGTCGAAGCAACAATCCTTCTCTCTTCACTCAATTTTTCAAAAAATTCTACCTGCTTCAACACAAACTGGAAACTAAAACAATGTGCTTGCTATATGGTACCAAAAAAAAAAAAAAAAAAGAGTTCAAACTACTCAGACTTTTTCATTCAACATCTATTCCGAAGATATGCTCATAATTAATTAATCTTTGATCTTGAAATCTGTTTTTTGTTGTTTCATACGTTTAAAACAAGTGGGCCCCAATACTCTAGTGCACTTATCTAGTTTAAGTGAAGGTGCACCCGGGCAACAGTTTAAGTTTTAATTAGAAACCAAAATTTTCAAGACATACCAGGTGTACAAGTATGAAATGCGGATTTCTTTTTTTTTTTTAAAAACATGTTAAATTCGGAAGAATGATAAGAAGTGCTATATTCAAAGTATGCCCCATTGCTTGTTATACATTTCCCCCATATTTCCTGAAATTTGTGAATACAACGCCAGTAAAAATCTTCCCCTTTTGCTGTGAACCATTCATCGAGCTATTTTTTCACATCTTCGTACAAACCAAAGCGCTGCTCAGAAAGTGTGTGACCCATCAATGCAAACAAGTGGTAATCGGAAGGAGCCAAGTCTGGTGAGTAAGCTGCATAGGGTAGAACATCCAGCTGAGTGCTTCCAACATGCCGCGAACCGCTTTTGCTGTATGTGATGGAGGATTGACCATTGAACATTGTCCAGGAGCATTTCACATTGTCATGGGGCATTGAGATTGGAAACAGCTTGTTGACTAGCGCCCAATTGCTCTGCGAGTTGTTTTTGTGTCTGTGTAGTATCATCTTCGTCCAACAATGCTTCCAATTCCACATCTTTTTTTTGGGCGGTTTTCCATGTTCCTTGTCTGCAACATCGAAGTCGCCACTTTTGAAACACCGAAACCATCATTCACACGTATCTTGCGATGGAGCATGTTCACCATAAGCTTCTCGAAGTAATCGGTATGATTCAGCAGCAGTTTTCTTCAAATGAAAACAAAAAAATTAATGCTGTCCGCAAATGCTCTTTGTTCAGTATAACTTTCGACATATTGAACACAACAATACAACACTATGCACCCACTTTTCCAATTTATCACTCGTGCGCATCTGACACTTGTTGATGACACAACAAAATGGCGCGGTGTCAAATCTTTATAGCACAAACTGCACTGGTGCACCATCTGTTTTCTGAAATCCTCATTTCATACTTGTACACCTGGTAATGCTTGACAGCCATACTTAGACGAGAAAGATGTTGAGAAAACTTGAGGGAAGTGACGAGGGGGGCCTGGGACTGTTATATACCAGAAACAAAAATGTACCCTAACACAAGGGGGCAAGTGCACATTTTGGTGTCCCCCCCCCCCCACTTCCACCCAATAATTTCCCTGGAATGGTCGAATAAAAGCAAAGAAAAAATTTCGGGTTCTCACTTGTCTGGCTCTAGAAATTAATTTGAAATTAATTTCTTAATAAAAATGTCGCTTCATTATACTTCCTCTTTATAGGATAAATGTAAGTAATAACTATGTCCCCCTTCCCCCTAAAGGCCAAGAGCTCCAACCCGGAACAATTTTAGTTATTTTTGTTTTTTCATGCTATAAATTCACTATAGAATGGTCAGCCACTGTGTATGTTTTGAAATTTCCCGGTGCCGACTTAAATTAAGGAAGTTGGCAACTATGCATACACACATACCGTAACCATTCATCCAAGTTGGTTTCAATGAAATTGTGCTTGACAAGAGATATTTGTTCTTATATATCTAAGGTATTTCCTAATGCTTGAAAAGTACTGCCATCTAACTTCAAAGTTAGAAGTGTAAGTGACAGATGTCTGGATTTTTTTTTTTTTTTTTTTTTTATGCTTTCTATTGTGTAACTGGCTGGTCTGCTTTCTTATGCATCAAAATGAGTTTGCTTGTGATTGTATTATATTTTATTACTAAGAAATTCTCCACCTCCAGCATCAACAAAAGAACAACACGAATGGCATATAACATACCTGCTTTCTGTGATTTCTATCTTCAGATACTGCTGCAGGCAATTGTAGCAAGCTCTGTGATTGCAGGAGCTAAGTTCGGGAAAGCAGAGACGTGGCAGCTCGAACAGGCACAGCGGACATTCTAGGAAATCTTTTGCCGTCGCCTCGTGAATGCCTATCTGATTCACGTCGACTTGGCCGCTACAGAAAGAGTTTGACTCTGAGTTAGACGATGAAGGGCCTGCAGCACCAGTGAAGCGAACTTGTTCTCTTGTACTTGTGTGTGCCTATAAACAAAGACATAGAGAAAAACAAATCAACTAGCATCAGTAACATGCAGTTGTTACAAAGTCAGACAATGTTTCCCTCCTTTATTTTTCGCCTGATACTCACTTTATCGGAAGTCCCGCTGGCATTGGCCAAGTTCTCTGAGTGTTTATCCGTATCGAAGGCAGCTGCTGTGCAATGTTGTGCTGTCGAGTTCATCTGTGAAAGTCTGTAAGACGATATGTTGAAGAGCCTACCGAGAGAAAAACGTCCGAGGCCATGCTTGCGACCAGTGAACCCCCCGCCAGACGAGGGGCCTGCCATCTTCTGAGACGTAGATAGAGATGTCTTGCAAAAATATAAGCGCTAATGTATAACTACAGGAAGCTAAACCACTTTTCCACTGAGCAAACCTAGGAGAAAGTGAAAAAAAAAACATTAATATCTCATGCAGCATTTTTTACACATACAAAATAACAAGAATAACACAAATTTCATAAATTTCATTCAATTTTAAATCCGTAATCTAGAGGCAGCTCCTCATAGAGCTGCGATGGTGCCTTCCCCCCCAGAAAATTTCAAGGAATCAGTTTAATGCCCTTAACAAGGTTAGACAGTTTTCTTCCCAAAGTGGAAAAAGACAGCTGGAAGAAACTAGTTTTCCTTCAATAATTAATCATAAGTTGGAATTTATGCTTTAGGTTTTTATAGCAAATGTATATTCTCTATAATATTAAGTATAAATTTAATTTCGCTAACTTAATTATGCATGCAAATTAATAACTGCATCAGTCTTTTGCAGAGTTAAGCAATTTCATCCACTTAGAAGAAACTGCTGCAACAAACCAACTCTGCTTCTTCCCAGCAGAAAAAACTAGTCTTCTTTTCGTATTCATTATTTACACTTACAATGTAAAAATTATGTCAGTCTTTTGATCAAGGTCACATATCTGGCTGAATCTTTTCATTAGACCTGGAGAAATTTTATTGCTTTTTAAAATCCATTTCAATCTAATTGACGAAATTATTTTTCACTTCTTTAAGTTGCAAAACAGTTAAAAACAATTGAAGATTATTCATTTATTAAACGGCACTGATCTCTTTCGCACTATTGCAAAAAGAAAATTTCATCTTATTTTAAAGATCATTAAAAAACACAGATTATTACAAATAATAATGACAATTTGCAATGTCGGAAAGCATTATCAAAATCCTCATTTTTTTCACTGCTGTGCAACACTGAAAAACAAAAGTTTTTTTAGTTGTTGTATGCTGCAATAGATTTCGCAGCTTATAAAGAATGAATGCAAAAGACGAAAAAATTATTTTGAGTCCTGCAGAACTTGAAGGAGTGCTCAAAAGCATTTCGACATATCTACAAAATTCATCAAGTATGCGCTGCCAGGGTTGGGAAGTTTCTCCCAAGTTGGGAAAAACCGCTTGTAGGTCTCTTCCAAAAGCATATAGGTGGCAAAATAGGTGGGCTCTTCCAAACAGAATGCAAAAGAAATGAAAAATACTGATTTATAAAAAATTATTTCATTTTATAGTCACGCAATCATAATTTACTGCAATTACTAGAGGATTTTATTCACTATAATGTTAACATATAGAATGTATTTTGAAATTTTTATCAGTTGTATGTTTGAGAATTTGAATAAAAAGTCCTTTATTTATGCATAAACTTTAAATTACTTTACTGAGGAATTGAATTTTCTGGATATGTCGAAACTAATATTTGGAAAGAAAAGTAATCTCCTCCGGGAATCAAACCCGCGTCGAGTCATAAAAAAAAACATTAATATTGTCCCCTGGGGGAGAGTCTCCCCCCCTAGTCCCCTGGCATACCGGGCAAGTGCACTAACCAATACACCAAAAACACACTTTTCAATTCCTTATAACACGCATTAGTAACGTGAAGCACTGTGTGCAGACATAGAAGCCTTCCTCAACTATTGCAATTTTTGCCCCAGTTGGCGTTTTTGTATTAAGAGATGGTATGTTTTTGGTCTAAAATCCCTTTTCTTTCTAAATATTAGTTTCGGCATAACACCCAGAAAATTCAATTTCTTAGTATATTTCGGGCCAAAAACATACCAGCTTTTAAATTACTTTTATTGATAAGAAATATAAGAGTTTTAAAATTAAAATTCTTCCTTTTATCAGTTCAGTGCAACATGGTGTAATAAAATAAAACCTTTTTGTTGTGGCTATTCCAAAGTTGAGTGGATAAATCCAAAAAAATATATAAAATTCTTTTTAAAATGCTGAATTTGCGGATCAACTTGAAAGCATTTGAACACAATCACAATTTTTTGTGAATTTTGGCTATTTAACACGTTCTTTTCCACCACATTACTAAATTAAAAGCACTTTGAAGAATATCACCTGAAATAAGTTTTTGCACATATAGTTAAGAAAAAAAAATATCGCAAGTTACTAAATTATGCCCCAGTTCCTTGCCACCTGCTGTTGTTTTGAATTTAATCTTTCACCAATGAGGATGTATTCTGGATCGATAGGACATGCGAACAAATGATAGGGAAGAGAGAAAGGCCTCTTCATATCTTAATTTTATGTACGGAATCAAGTTGACATGTTGTAATAAGCCCCATCCATTAATAACAAGAATCAGCACTATTTACATAAGCTTTTTGTCACTGATACATTGAGTGCTATAGCAATGGGTCATAGTTGCTTCATTAAATCTTTGAAATCTCCATGCAACTTAAAATTTCTAATTATGTCAGGTATGCGTCTAACCACCTCATGCAGATAGCCACTCACCATGACTAAAAGCATTACAATAAAAAAAATTTCTAAGCATTTCAATTGACTGTCATATCTGATGTCTCCCAGCAGTTTTGGTCTTATTGTATTATCGTGTATAAAGCCGATGAACAGCTTTTCAAGTTCTTAACACATTTTTACCATAAAATTATTATGCAATACAATTATTTTGCACAAACATGTATTTAAATTACACTTCAAGATGTATAATATTTTTTATATTCAGATTAACATTTTGTGTGGTAATTTAAATAATTTGTTTCAACACGATCGCTTTATTGGAAAATTACATATTGCACATCCTGGTAAGATACAGTAAAACCTCGATAACTTGTCACCTCACGTTATCGAAAAATTATGACGTCTTAAGCGGAGTGACGACTTACGCGAAGTGCCGTCAGTTCCAATGCGTGATATTGTGAAAATTATATAAATTTCAAGTCACTTAACATTTATTAAAATATGAATCAAAATTACAATATTAATAACATTTATGGATTGCAAAAGAAAAAAAAATTGAAGTTTTTACCTTTTTAGAGCTTTTATTACTTAACTTATTGTGTTAAAATATAGTCTGGTACAGTTTGGTTTGTACTAGTAATTTTTTTAATTTAGACTAATCAGAACAACTGTTAGAATAGTTAGCTTTTGTTCACAACAAAACTCCATTGCACATCAATTTTATATATAGATGAAATTTAATTTTAGTGTTTTAATTCTTTATCATTAGTTCACCAAACAACTACCAGGTAATCTCGAATACAGGATGAGGGATGTGTGGAGGGCCCACGGTAGGGAAAGCAGGGTTTAAGCTACGGTCGCATTTTTCGCAAAATGCGAAAGAAAATCGCAGAATGCGAAAAAAGTAGTAGCCACTTCCGCAAAAATGCGTACATGAGGAACACAACGAGTAGACATCCAACCATCAATCATTATATTAGGGGTCATTCAAGTATTACGTCAGCATCGAGGGGGGAGGGGTTATAAGGTTGCTGACGTCATCCTTTTGAAGGTATGAAATATTCTAAGCTGCTGACGAAATTTTGCTGACAAGGGGTGGAGGGGTCAAAAATGGCTAAAAATCTGCTGATGTAATACTTGAATGGCCCCTTAGCATTGTAGCATTTTGCTAAAGCTTTTCCCCTCATTTTCGCTTTTTGCGAAAGGAATTTTTTATCCACTTAAACCCTGAGGGAAAGGCAAATGTCTGGTTTTTCAACAAATATAATTTGTTCAAATATGAAGCCATAAATTAGTGGGGCCCATGCAAAAGCCAGATTTAGCTCGAACAGTCACTAATGTTTCAAAAACTTTAGTCGGCAAACGAACTTCCCCAGCGTAACTTTTGTTACCCAAATTGCTCCGTTTTGGAACATAAGGCTTTTATGGTGACTTTTAAGCATATGGCAATGTTGTTAACAAGCTAGTTTTTTAAAGAAAGCCCTAGAAATTATCTGTTCCTCTATCTCAAAGTTTTTCATGGTGACGAGTAAAACCGAAATTAGCGAAGAGTAAACGAGGGTTTAATAACACTGTTGTCTATGAAAGCTGGACAGGCCTGAAGAAAAATTATGACTTAACCGGAGTGACGACTTAACAAGGTTTTACTGTATTTATAATCCAATGTTAAAAAATATTGTTTTTAAAATTTATTTATTATTTCACAACCAATGAGGTAAAATCACAAACATTAATTGTATATAATTTACACAATAATTAGTGCACATTCTTATTTTCTTCTGCTGTCCTGGAAGGACCCGGCAGAAACCCAACCCTGGCCCTTAAAGGTCTAAATGTAAATTTAATGTGTTAAAGGTAATACATACATCCCATAGATTTTCATGACCATTTTATTAAAAATTATTGCGAAGTGCAATACGGTTTTGATTTACAGTAAAATTCTTTTAGAAACTGCAAGTTCTGTTAATTTTTTTTGGCACTCGAGAAGTAGAGCTCTGGTTCAGAACGCTGTGTAAGCAATGGTGCAACAGAGGAGAAAGAAAGTTCTACATGTTTTTTCGTCTTCTGGAAGTATCAAAGGTCGAACAGAGCTACTTTTTGTTACCTTGTTCAAGTTCTCCATGTAATTTTGAGTCTAGCTTCTAGTTTCTTAAAACAGTTTTACATGTGATCTCAGTCGGCACACTTATTTGTTAAATTCTCAGTTAAATTATAAACTGATATAGGGTAAATGCTCCACTTTTGGCCACATTCAGCGAAACTTTAATATGAAAAATTTGCAGTAGATGACTGGTTGAAGCTTATCAAGTCATGCCAACACTGTTATTTGGTAAATTTAATTGACTTTGTTAATTATAAAATACTGTAGCAGATTATTATAGATTATGAGTTATAAATCATTAACCGCAATTTATCTCAATTTGTACCACTTTTGACCAATCCAACATCATATTATTCAACACACATTTTAATGATCATTAAGCAAAAAAAAACAAAATTAGTGCAGTTCATGCATATAAAAGAATACTCATCACTTGAGTCCGGTGTATCTAGTTTAAGTGTTTCCCCCTTTTGAAGCCAGTATAAGGGAGCATTTAAGAAATTTAAAAAATGAAGGCTCATCTGTGTTACATATGAGTGTGGATTCTTCTAAAACACTTGATTCTTCGCCAGGGACCTCTTTCACTTCATTAAACGAACCAATTTCTGATTTTGTCCCCTAATATTTGCCTGTGCTTTATTTATGTACTCAGCTTTCTTACGACTGATTTTAGGATGTTGTTTCCTAAAAGAATCTTACCACTTTCTGTCTGGACTTCCATCTTGGAATGGAGTTTCTATTTCTCTGGTCTCAATTTTCTAGACAGAATCAAAAAGTTGTTCTCTGTTGATTACAATTGCAAGAATAGGATTTCCGGAATCCACTCTTCCAATTGATTTTCTACCTGAAGTCCTAATACAGCTAGTGGACCAACATGGCCAGAGGAAAGTGGTGCGATATTGTGACACAAAGTAGAATGAGGCAGGCCCGCAGCCAGAAACTTTGTTTGGGGGACCACTTGCATTTAAGGGAGGGGGAGGAAGAAAACCAAAGTGGTCGAATCGTGCTCCTAGATTTGGCCATCTTTTCCTCATTTTTCAGTCATTTTCTTGCCCCCCCCCCCGCTACAGCCTCAGCCTTGGAATGAGGCACTCAAAAAACTTTACTAGCTTTCAGTGCAGACATTGCACTTTGAATGGCTTAAACTACACTTGCTACTTCAGATAGAGAGTAACAAAACATCTTTCTGACTGAAATATTTGAAATATTATATTGCCTGCCTTTTTCTTAACTGGGGTCATTACTATGTAAAAATAAAAACAGTACTAAATTAGCCGTTTTTATTTTGTCCAGATGCTCTAAATTTCATCTCAAGGAGGAAGGGTTAATTTTTTTCTTTTGGGGGGGGGGGGGTTACTTTTTTCCTGCAAAATAACACTATAATCTAAGCTTGGGGGTGGGGTTAGAACCCCAAAAACCCTCCTTTGCGTATTCCAATGCTGGTACATATAAATTTTCAATACCAGTTTTGGCCACCTCATACTAATTCTTAAAAATAACTAATTTAGATAAGAAATTAGAATAGGAAGAAAGCTTACCTTCCAAAACCTAGTGATGGTAATTATTTTTTGAAGAAAAACTTTTCTAAGGATGGGGTAAACTATAAAAGTTTGATAAAATCTTTTATAAAACTTGAAAATTTAACCAATAAAGCTCATAGGTTACATTTGAGCAGATGCAATTAATAATCTTATTGGTTGAATTTTTCGAATTTTATAAAAGATCTTTTAGAAAACTTTTATAGTGTAATCCCAGCCTAAAAGCCTGTTAAAATTCACAAAACCTTGACACTTGTCAGCACATACTACAGGTTCAAGCGTTTACTTTTCTTACAAGTCACTATGTTATGAATAAATTAGCCAATGAGATTGTAAATGATAAATAGTGTCTGTTGAAGGTATAAGAATAGATATTACTGGTTAATATCAAATCACAGGCTAAATGCATAACAAACTGGTCTAGTGTGGCCAAAAGCGATACACTTAAGGCCATACAGAGAGGGGTCCCTCCCCCCAAAATTTAAGAAAATGCTTAAAGGGGGGAATAGATGGCCAAATCTATCATTATATAACTTTGATCCACCCCTCCCGAAATTATAGCCCCTCCCCCGAGTGAAATTTCTGGCTACAGGCCTGGGTACACAGCAAGAACTAATGGGGGGAGGGCAAATTGCCTAGATGGCAAATTTCGAAAAATAACAAAATCCTGTTATAAAAGCCATCAAATTATGTAAGATAAGTCATCAGGGATGTGACAAAATTATGTCTGCTTCCACTCCCCCCCCCCACAACAATCCTACCGTATTCCTGGCATTCTGGGAAACAGTGAGGGAGACCAGTATGCCGCTGTATTTTTCCTGCCAGGAAATTAGTCACAAGACTCTGGGAGAAAAATTCTTGAATATCTTTATTAAAAAAATCTGTTGAATTGACTACTGCATACTGTGATTCTTATTAACCCTCCAGGGCACCGCTCCCTGGAGACCCAAACCCCCCTCCCCCGGGTTGGTCATATTCTCAGACCTATACTGAATTATATAATTACATATAAAATATATTTATACACTTTCTTTTTTTTAGTATTTTGATCCATTTATTATTATATCATTTTCGCTACAATATGAACATGAAATGAACCATTGTTGTACCACTCTATAGGTTTCGCTGTATATTGTGAGTATGGCATTAGGAAAACAAATTCCACAAAGACATTATCGAAAAAGTACAAAAAAAAAATACTTTATAGAACTCTACGCCTTGGCCTAATTTCAATAGTGGACCTTCCCACAACTCATTGAAGAAAAAAAAAATCTATCCCGCTCATTCAATAAGCGTAATATTTTATGCAAACAAAAACCATCTCAGGGGGAGAATAAACAATATATCATATAGTGTATTTCCACTGCCTTCCCCCCCCCTCTCCTATCATTGTCCTCGTATAATGTTCACACGGCCACCGGACCATGAAATTTCTTTTCTTTTACACGGACCCCTAACTCTACTATGAATGAAAAAAAGAAAAGATTTAAACTAGTGAAATAGTCCTTGAGAAATAGAGAGAAAAAAGAAAGCCCTTGATCAGTTTGTATCTGGCTTCACGGATCAGTAAACGCCACCTCTATCTCTCTTCAAAAAAAAATTTTCTTCCTGCCCCACTACATCGTCTGTACTACAAGAAGACAGCATCGTCGGCCAAAACAAAAACATTTTGTTACATAATTTTCCGCATTTCTGATCAGAGGTGACAATGGCCCAGTGGTGAGAGGGGGAAAGGTAACGGAGGGAAAAAGAAAAAAAAAGTATCACAGAAGCTGTAGTAAACTGCTGGACATGGAACTTGCAGGGGGGAAGTTAGGCTATAGTCATTAAGGGTGTATTGAAAAAAAAATCCACCTATAACGGGAGCAATGGCGAAAAAATCTTTTTCCATCTTATGAAGAAAATACATGAACCATGAATCGTCTCATGATGGCTAAATTAAGTGGACAAAAAAGATTCGAAACAAAAACTAAACAGCTACGAAGATGTATCCATCTCATAGTCAGTCAGGATCGAAACCGACTGAGCTTGAATCTAAACATCGTTCATTCGGAAGTAGATCAATCAATAACCATAAGAAAAAGTACTCTAAAGCAAGTCGCGAGTAGATCAAATTGTCATTTTGTAACAGGTTTAGAAGAAAGGTGCATGTATTGCTTTTTAGAATTATTTGACTGGGGGAATGAAAAAATGTGGATGCTGCCCCCTTGGATTATAGATAGAAATTTGATCTGCATGGTTGTCTTAACAAACGAGAAACACCCCAGAGGGCAGGGGCATAGGCGGAGATAGAGTTGAACATTTGGTGGGGCACTGCCTTATTGCTGGGGATGCATGATGATGTCAATTCATATGTACACATATACATTAGATTAGACGACCCCACGCCCCCCTCCCCCATATCTCTGCTCATGGAACTTCAAGTATATAAGAGCCTCGTCATAATGAAATTCTGTACTATGATTTTCAATGGCATAGGTGCCAATTCAGACTTGAAAAATATGTACTTTATTCCGTGATGACACATTCCACAAAGAAAACATGTCAAACAAGTAAAAGGGAAAACCGGGGACTTTTTGAAAGTGAAACGCATCACCATATATAAATTCCGTTTTTTTTTTTTGACATATTTTTCCTGTCCCGATTTTTTTTAGCAATAATCACCCACTGCTTGCTTTAATCATCAAATTTGGTGACAATTACAGATTTTTTTGTACTTGAAATCCTCATTCCCCATATTTTTCCTGAGAAACCGGGGTCAGCCTGAAATTGTAAGGAGCGGAAGAGTATTTTATTTAGGGATTTTCTATTCAAACAAAGCACAATGAGGACTTCTAAGGATTTTTCTATGAAGAAACGAAAAATCGGAATCCTATAGAAAATTAAACACACACATTATAAAAAAACCTCCTGAAGGTTTTTTCCAGTGTTTCTGGAAGTGTTTCTAACTAGAATGTTATACTAATCAGGTTCTAGAGTATTATTTACAAGTTTCTAAAAGCGGAAAATGTGATAGAAAAATTTGAAATATTGACAATGTGCATGATCGCTGAGTATAATATACAAGATGTGTATTGCATGACTTACATACCATAATCATAATTTTTAACTGCAAATCCAGGAGCATTTTGAAGAGGAAGAATAAGTCACTTTCCAGTATTTTTTATGAATAATATGGAAATGCTTGGGCTACACTTTTCCTGGATCGATTTAAGCAGCAACAGAACATCAACAGTTCAGAACATTAAAAGACACCTTGACAGTAAACGCATGCTATTCAAAGTTCTTTGGATACTGGATAACGCCCCTGAATATCATGGCGTTGAAGTCCTCTATTTGTCCCCTAAACTTACACCTAATATTCTAGGGGCTATGCAAACATTTATTGCTCGCCTACACGCTATCCGATGATTATTGTGCGGGCAATTGAAGAAAATTCTTCACATGTAGAAAAATTGGTAGAGAAAACCTTCCCCACAGCAGAATGTTTTGCATTGCTCTGCAATGAACCCTTGGCTGACTGGAAATGTTCAGCATTAAAAATTTCCCATGTGTGATAGTATTCCCTACATTTTTCTTTCCTGCAGTAGCACCGATTGTTCTGCGCCATGCGTTACCGATTTCAGCTTATTCAGCTTTGAAGGAGGAAGTCTTGTCACCATACTCTAGCAAATTTGCTGAAATGAAGAAGAAACAACTAACAGTCATTAATGTTTATAACGTTCTTTCAGAAAGCATGAAATTTCGCTGGCACCTAAATATTTTTCAGTTTTATCAAGCTCTGCTTTGATGGCTCCTCTTTGCACTCCTTCAACCAAGTCTATACCCTTCTGATGTTAAGGTCTCCAAAACCATATGGCATACTCTAGGCTGAGACGAACCAAGCCTCAGAAAAGCGGAGGGATTACTCTAGGACAGTGGTTCTCAACCGGTGCTCCGTGTGCACCTCTCCCAGGGACTCCGCGATGGCTCGTGGAAAATAAAATGAATTAGTAAATTTGAAAGATAAGTAAATAAGAGATGCCTAAAAGGTTCTGCCATAAAAATTAAGTACAAGAAAGGGTTCCTTGAGTCAAACAGGGCTCCACCATAGAAATTATATACTGAAAAGGGCTCCGCGAGTAAAACAAGGTTGAGAACCACTGCTCTAGGAGAAAGCAAAAGAGACCTTTTTAAGAATCAAACTGAGAATTGTATTTGCTTTTTTGACCACCGGGAAACAATGTTAAAAAAACTTAAGCCCCTCATTAATGAGAATTCAAAAATCAGTTGATAAAAGCCTAGTTTTGTTAGCAAAATTGTGTTACAATTTCAGAAAGCAACTGCTTTACTACATATGGCTTATAAAAACCGTAGCATCAAGCGCAGAAATGGATTTTTGCTAATCTAAGGGTGGATAATGTAGAACCCGTACTTGCAAGCATAGATTGCGTAAAAAATTTCAGTGGAGCACTTTAACACTTTCTATGATCCTTTGGTCACTGAACACTCACAGTGTTTGTGTGAAATTTTTCGGTTAATAGGTATAATTTTCCTTTCCGTTTCTGTGTTGTACAGGTTCAGTTTAATCCAGGTTTTTTAATGTGTATTTTGACATTGAGAGAGATCATAGGATCACATTTTTCCGTTGAAGACAGGTTTCCGCTTAACACAGGTTCCGTTAATGACAGGTTCTACTGTATTATTATTTCTGCTGTGTTTACCCCTAAAAGTAATGAAATAAACTTATTTCTTACACTTATGCTGAAAAAAAAAATTGACTTCTTTTCTTGTGTCGTTTTGATAGTCTTTCACAATTTTTTCGAAATAGCACAAAGTTCATTTTTTACACATATTTAAGTACTTAAAATCAAAACTTATTTCTGACAGACAATGGGTTGGTAATTTATGTTAAAATCTTAGTTTGAAGTGTTCTTCCATGTTTTTGCCTGTGAACTGCAAAAACAAAGAGTGGACATCATTGTAACAGAACGCACAGAAATGTTTAGCTGACAGAAAGATCTCAAATATTCTAAATAGACTATGCAAATACACTTTCAAAATTATGTACAAAATGTGATAGAGGTGACCCAGAAACGCCTCTTATACCCTTTAAAAAACATCCACCCTATGATCCAAATTCTAAAAACACGCCCACCCCACTCGTAGTTTGAATTTTGATCTGGTAAAAATTGTAAAATCTGGTCAAAGTGGACACTGGACTTGCTCAGCTGATTTTTCTTTTACTTCAAATTTTTTTGTTGAAATTTAATACTAATTTGATGTTGGTATAAATCTCACGTTTATGCTTCTCACATTTGTGATCCAGAGTGGACTGGGGTGGGGGGGAAGTAGAGCCTGTGGAACCAAAAATAATATAGGGAAAATAATGGTTCTGTCCTGTAAAGAGACCCTGACTTCTGACCCTGATCAAGATTACAGGATGTAATGCCAATATAACGACCTTCACTCATACTAAAATGCCCCTTATGACACATCTCCCTGGGTCTGTTTCTGGCAGTGATTTTAACTATCTGTACTACTTTACTTTCATATTTTACTGAAAAAATAACATGACGGAGAATGTGGTAAAGGGTTTAAATTGAATAGATAACTTATTAAAAAAACTCAATTTAAACCTTCAAAACCTTTTAAGTAAGAAAAATTTACTTTAAATCATAGTTTCCATTCTGTTGCATTGCTTGAGTTTTTGGAAGGCGCAACAGAGTGGACTAATGTCTAGCTAGTGTCTAAATTATTTTTCATCAGAAATTGAAATGATTGATGAAAACTTTTATTATATTTTGAAGCATATTTCCATCACTTGATGTTGATAAAGATGAAAAAAAAAACCCACTTAATTATTCATGGTAATGATGTAACAGAGTGGACATTCCACATAAAGATATAACGTGACTATCGAGTCGTTTGGCAAGTCAAATCCAAAATTGTTGGCCAAGCATTAAAAGTAAACCTTTCAACGAGCTCAACAAAGCATTATCAGATTTAATCTGAAATAAAAATACATTTCCCAAATGACCGTAACAAAGTGGACATTTTAAAATGGGGAAAACTTCGGGACACGAACAAAAAAATAGTTTTTCATAAGAAAATAAAATTTTCCAAAATTTTATTGTCAGCTTTATTTATCTATGGCATGTATATAAAATGTGATTACAAGTTTTTGGGGAAAGAAAAAACTTTTTTCGAAGCTGGCAACAGCCAGATTTTGAGGTTTTGGTACAAACAATAATTTAAAAAAAAATTAGATGCCATCTGAAACAAATTAAGAAACGCCATGACAGAGAATTAAATGAAGAACTAGAAAAAAAAATTATGTCTTGGAAACTGTTTATGCATGTTCTTTAAAGGAATGATCCATAACCTACTGTAACCTATCCCTCAACCACGATTCCATACAATTGAACACAAGTCCTTCCACCACCGATTCCAATCTCAAGTAAACACTTCAAGAGTTTACCATGTTGGGCCTGATCGAAAGCCTTTTGCAAAACAAGAGGCACAAAAAGTCTACGTTTTCTGTAATCCAAAAACAACATTTATTTCATATTGAAGCCATGAATATTTTTGAGTGATACAAGAGCTGTGATTTCACTTTGAAATCCCTGCTTGCCATCTCCGCTAATGCACAACACGAGGGTGAGAAAGTCTTTTATTTGGTTGTGCTAAGAATGTCAAAAGTTGAGATTCTTGTTTGAAGTTGAGACCTTACTTCAAACAAGAACAATAAACTATTAAGTGGCAGTACACAAGTACGCACACACACACACAGCCTCTTATAGACTAGAGTCTGCGTACTGAATTATAATACAGTAAATACTCTCACTGCAAGAAATCGCTAGTTATAGATTTCAGATCTTTTAATACTTTAAAACTTTTTTGCTCGTCTTGCAAAACACTTGTAAACCAAGTTACTCGTAATCCACAGATTTATTGTATTAGTGGCACTTAAGTGTGGATCTGATTTCCAACTCTGAGGCACGAATACGAGCCAGTCTCTCTGCAAGAGATCAGGCAGACTTATAACAAAATACTTACATAAACACAAAAATTCAGGCACCCGAAACGTCTAACACAGGACAGTTGGGAACTCTTCTCGAACACAAAACACGCACAACTCTTCACGCCATAACTTTGTTAGGGCCACACATGCGCACATAAAACACTTTCCTGGCATTCATGATTTCATTAGAAATTTCCCCCAGAGGAATATTTATGAGCTATACTTGCAGTTTAGTAATAGGTTATAGATATGATTAGTCACCATGAGGAACCATCGTGATAGGTCTGCATCACAAAGACCCAGGTTTGACCTTGCACGTGGCACAACAGTAATTGGCTGAAATTTGTTTTACAATTTGAAGCACAAATACTAGCCCGTTTAAAAAAAGGTTTCTTCTATATATGAGCAATCGAACCATTGCTAAATTGTAGATATGATCTGAAGGTGACATGAAATTTCTGGAAATTTATCTAAGCATTTCTGCTGACATAGAAATGAAGGGCACAAAAATCTAGCGCTTGCTGATTAATTTTTTTCTTCAATTTGGAAGTCCTGCCTAAAAAAGGAATTTTTCAGAAACTCCCCAGAGACTGGATAATACGATACTTCCCTGCAGGAAAGCAACTGGGGAATTGCGGGGAGAGAATCTGATGCCTCGGGTACTGAACCAGGAAGGGTGCCAAGTTTACTCATTCAAAATAATGAGAAGTCGGCACCAATATGTTAAATACTTGCCCTGACGACAAAATCTGTTTTTGTTTATAATTGTGGCCCTGTCTCCCACGGCTATGATTCCATAGTAGGAGTGCAAGGCAAGTTTGTAACTGCTACCGCTACTTAATCATACATGCACCTCATACACATTACTATAAAGAATTTCTAACGAATCAGTACATGCGCAGGAATGTATTGTGTGTGTATGTGTGTGGCTCTAGCATATTTATGTTGCCAGAATTCTGCTTGTTTTGTGTTTGCAACGGTAAAAAATTGTCAAACAGTAAAACTCAAATTTCAGCTAATTTCCAATACACTGTATACCATTTCATATACAATTTTCTTATCATGCCAAAATAGAGATAAGTCACTAACATCCCCAGTGATAAACTGCAGATATTTCTGGTGTAAAAATAGCAAATAGCGCCAAATTGGTTCTAGAGGTAAAAAAAAAAAAGTCACCAAACAGAAGTATAGCTCACTGTTTATTGGAAATTTACCCATGTTCACTATCCTATTTCAACTGAAAAGGTTGCCAGATGGAATTTTGTCTCGCCACATTAAGGCCATACGGATAATTAGATCTGATAAGCCTACTCGAAATTGCCAAAAAAAAAAACCTTGTAAACTTGCCATGTACCCCCGACTTTCTGTTACAGTTGTTTCTTCCATGAAAGGAGGGGCGATTACATGTCCGATGATTAAGACAATAACATTAACAGCATTAACTAAGATGAAACCGCAAAACAAGTCTTCTTTCTTGTCAAAGCCATGGCAGTGAGGGAGGGGGTTCCATCCACCTGAAATATGAGATGACAGCATAGCCGCCAACTTTTGAGAATGGGAATTAGGGAGATTTTTGCGCTGCACCCAAATGTAAGAGTAATTTTTGAAGAAAAAAATAGTAGGGGGTAAATCACCTGTCATTACTACACAGATATGGAAAACATACCAATAAAAAAATTGCTATCTGCAGAACTAATCGACTGTTTGGCAAATTTTTTCTTCCCCTCACCAAAATAAAATATTTCTTCACAATTTAGTGTAACAGCGTCGATTTATTTTATACATGCAACATTATTTATGGGAGAGCACGGGCAACAGATTTTTCCCAGGATTTAATTTGACATTTACTTGCCCTCTAAAAAGGAAAAATGTTTCTTTCAATTAGTCTGAATTTGAGAGAGACAAAATAATTCATGAGCCAGGAACCTCCCGAAAAATATGAGACTTGGCAGCTATTTGACTGATTACATACAAAATAACATTAAGTCTATATTGTCCTATCAATTTCATTTCTCCCCCCCCCCCTTCCCACAACAAGTTCTCCCCCTCGCCGTTTTTTTGCTAAGGCTTCTATAGGGGTCATTCAAGTATTACGTCAGCATCGAGGTGGGGCGAGGGGTTTCGGATTTGCTGACTTTTTATGACAAGGGGGGGGGGGGGAGGGAGGTTTTGAAGGTTGCTTACGTCATCAACTACCCCTTTTTAAAGATATGAAATATTCTAAGCTGTATGGCCCCATAACAAAAAAGTAAACGAAACTCCTTAATATCTTAAAGGAACTGATTAGCTCCCCGGCAAAAATTTTATACTCCTCCTCCTGCATCCTGAAGCATGGAGAACACAAAAGACTCACCTATGACACCCCCCCCCCCCAAGTTTCAGCAGTTGACTACAGTACGATCTTTATTCGTTCTTGCACACTGTGTAGTAGTGGAGGGCGTGTCAGATAATCTGAGGCAGATCAATGGTTTTGCCATCTGCGGGCAACACAAATTTTATCCACCCTCCTCCAATTCTAGTTCAGCTTTCCTTGACCACCCATTTCTTAAATCTGCCGCCCCTGGGCCATAACCTATTTAAAAGCCAGCAAATACACCTCTGTCTATATAAGTCACTCTTTTGGTTACTCATATGACTGCACACTTTCTTGGTCACTCACATGCCTGCACACTTTCTTGGTCACTCACATGCTTGCTAACTGTCTTGGTCACTCTATGACCTGGTCCCTAGTTTTCTCATTAACTCTTTCAGTCACACCAAAATGCTCATACTTTCTCTAGGTTACTTTTTTGGGTCGCTACCATGCTCGTGCATTCTCTAGATCACTCTTTTAATCACTCATGTGCTCCAGGCCTTCTTTTGGTCACCCACATGCTAGCAAATGATCTAGGTCAATGGTTATCAACCTTTGAAAAGCTGCAGCTCGACCATTTTCTTTTTTTGTGAGACAAAAGCCTAATCATACACATGTAGCATGTCACATTCCATATAGATGGCGCACCCTCCTCACGCTTATTCTTGTGTGTATTTTGTTTGCATACATTTAGTCAGACTTGTAACAGTGATTTTCAAACCTGTCTCTCTTCTCATATGTTTTTTTCTCAATATATATAAATAAATTGTCAAGTTTTCAATGTATTTCATCATTTCACCCCAAGCATCGGATTGCACATGACTAATGGAAAATAAATGAGAAAAACCGAAACAGTGAATCACCAGCGGGAGCCCAAATCGACCGAAGGCAAGGCTCAGTGGCTAAGGAACACACTGCTCTAGGTCCATCACTCTATAGGCAGAGATGGATTCATTGTGGACTATAGGCCAACAAATTTTTCCTCCCATTCTGCCAATTCTCTTGATCACTCCACATCTCAAATTTCACTCCTCCAAGCTTGCCGCCCCCAGGCTATTAACCTGCCTAGCACCCCCCGCCCATGAATATGCTTACGCAGATAATCAAGAATCTATGAAAAAGGGAAAGAAACAAAAACAAAACACCAATTATAATCGTCCATAGGCTCAATGTAAACACATATAGTGATTTTAAAAGAACTGAAAGGAAAAAAAAAACCATAACTTACTCTCAGTCAAGGTTATAATTTCTATTCAAACTTGAGGTTATTTGAACTCTATTGAATTTTCTTCAATAATACTTGAGGGGGGGAGGACATAAAACCAAACACCAGTTCTGGAATGACAACTCCAGTGGCGTTAATTACCATACTGGTCCAAGGCTGTTTCATTCTTATAAGGCCACACAGAAGAAATTCACCCAAGGTCTTAAACGGAGAAGAAGAAAAAAAAATGACTCCATATCTAGGAAATATGACGGATTTCTTTTACAGACACCAGAAGAAGAAGAAAAAATAGACAGTAAAATGACGTTTCGGAAAAGTTCCGGGACGTTATCGGTGAGCAATAACAACGAAGAACAAAAAAAAAAAGAAGAAATCACAGCGTGTGACTCATTACATGGTTGTTTACAGTAACATCATCGGGGTCTGGTACGCCACTGACCGCGATGGCACCGAAGATACATTTAAAAAAAAAAAATCCAGACTAGAAACTTGATGACGGAAAAGATACTCAATTTCCGAAAAGAACGATTTTTGGTTTTTTTTCGATTTGAAAAGTATCTCGTCAATACTGACTGACGATGATTATTAGCCCAGCAGTTACCCCACTAGGCCTAAATGCCATAATACATACGCCACTGATACGGGCGATGGGGTGGGAAAAGAAATTAACTGTTCAGGATTATTATTATTATATAGGGACAGTACCTTTGGTGGTGTCTTTCCTCTGTTGTCGTTTCATGGCCGATGAATTTCTTTTACGGTGAGAGCGGATCAATGTCGGGACACAGGACTCTCACTCTGTAAGCCCATCAAAAACAATAACAAAAGAGAGAAGAAGAAATCTGACGTGACAAACATTCTTTCCTTCTCCTCCTCCTCTCTCGCTTTTCTTCTTTTCCGCTGTTATTTTATCAGTGCAGCAGCTGCTGCCGCCGCGATACTGGGAATTCCGCCCGGTTGCGTGCCTAGGAGATAACCCTATCGTCAGGAGGGGGTGTGACGTGTTTTCCATGGGAATATGACGCAGACTTTAGTTATATGACACGCCGCATTGGCGCTGCAGAGGAGTGGAGTCTTTGTCAAATATATGTAACCGTATACATAAATTTCGTTTTTCTTTTTTTGTTTTGCTTGGAAATTTATTTTTCGTTGATCCGTAAACACATTTTCACACACAGAATCCAAATGCATGAATAAATTTATTTTCATCATGGATCTGGAGTTGTGTAGGGTGACCATAAGTCCCGTATTTTCCGGGACAGTCCCGGTATTTGCTATTTTTCTGGCCATCCCGACTTTTTGGCAAAAGCGTCCCGGTTTTTCCCGTTTTTTACGCGAAGCCTACTTGAATTTTTCAAGTAGCCGACTGGCAGTCGAGTGGTTAGGGAACTAGCTTCCCACTGTGCAGGTCTGGGTTCGAATTCCGGTTCGGGCATGTATGTTCGCTAACATTAACAAATTCCCTGGACGGATCATGCTGGTACCTTAGGAATACGTGAGTATCACGTTATTATCATTTGTTTTGATGAATGTTTTATCTCGTGGAATTCATTTTTATCCTCTGCAATTTGCAGTAATGCTTCATTTCCTGTCATATTGTTTTCCCGTAATTTCAGCAATTTTTGGCAACTCTGTGCAGTTTTGGTGACATTTTTGGTGATAATTGGCAATGTCCCGTATTTTCCCGTATTTGAAATCCCAATTTACAGTATTTCTCTCGAAGAAATATGGTCCACATCCTATGTAGGGTTTAAAAACTCAAAAATGAGATGCGCATCATTGGCATCCCCATTCATATGTTTACAACAGATGGCACCACTATACTAAGAAGAATCAAACTATTAGTTGTTTTTACTAATACTGCTATATTCTAGAGCAGTGATTCCCAACGTGGGCGTTAACGACCACCGGGAGGCGATGGAATGTTCGAGGGAGTGGTAGAAGGTACGGGTATACCATAGGATCCTATGGGTTAGATTGCGTTGGAGGGCGCTGGGAGAAAAAAAATTCTGAAGAAGGGGGCGATGGAACGAAAAGGTTGGGAAACTATGCTCTAGAACAGTGGTTCTCAACCTTTTTTTGTCCACGGCCCCCTTTCAACCATTTCTCATTCCTGTGGCCCCCTTGCGAACATGAATAACTTTCTACTCCCCCTTCCTTCCTCCCCAACCCTCCGTTTCCCCATTAGAAGATGATTATTCAAAAATTGTCTGAAGTATAAATATTTTTAAATTTAATTTGATTGATTTTTAATTTATGAAAATAACGAAAAAGTAAAATAAACATAATAGAATACAGTAAAAATAGAAAAAATCCCTTGGGGTCACAAAGGGTCTGTATCATCGTAATGTTACTTTTTGTGAAGTTTATTGTTTTGTGTTTTTCTCAGTTTGATTTGCATGTTTTATGTGTTGTGTCAGTCCAATTAAAAAAAATCAATGTAAACTCTGTGCTTGAAGACGGCACAATGTCATCAAGTTACTCTGTACTGGATGAAATTTTTATTATTTCCAAATTAGTTTTTTTTTGTGTAAAAGATAATGGTTTCATTGAGAAATGTCAGTCATAGCTTCTAAAATACGCATTCTTATAATGATAAAAATCGCAAAAAGTGGTAGCAAGCACACAGTTTTATTAATTTCATTCTCTTCATGCGGATGAAAGTAGTATATAATGAGGGAGTAGCCACACAGAAATGAACCACAATTGAAAAGTTCAACCTTCCACATCGTTGTCAACAATAATACATATTATATCAAGGATATAGGTTCATGTTGTAGCCCTACTATGAATTTAAAAAAAAACTAAAATGCGTGTGAAATTTTTTTTAAATATTTGTTTGAACCATTCATTCCAGAGAAATCATGTACGCAGTGACAAAACTGTTCGTGTGAACATAATAATGATTCATTATCAGTATTTCAAGCCCATCGGAAAATATAAATAAAAAGATTTTCAAATACGAAAATTATCAGTTTGTTGACTTCAATTTCGGTACGGTGAAAATCTGACATTTCATTAGATGTGACAAGCTACCTTCAAGTGGCTTTTTGGTTCATAATGTGACCGCTCTCTCGCAGGCAACGAAGCAACGTGCGTGTTGGCTTAAACGCAACACAATATTTCACATAACAGTCCGTTCTATATTTAATATACAGGGCACATAGGCAACTGGGCATATGACATTTTTTACTGGCGAACCATTGGTCCTAGAAGCATACTTCCAGTTGGAAAAAGTACCCGAATAATGTCTAGTACTCAGATATTTGATTCATGTTGCCAGGGGTTACAGAGTTATTAAAATAAAAATGTAAACTTTTTATGTGGATACCCTGTGCCCCAAAACCCAATTGGAAAGTTATTTCCTGGTCTCCGACAAAAAATTCAACGTGTATAAGTTCAAATTTTCACTGAGATATTCCAAGACAGTTGGAAAAAAACAGCATTAAATGAGGGGAAACCATTTTACCCGCATTGAATGCTGTTTTTTCTCAAATTTCTTCAAGTTTTTGAATTCGCATATCTCGGTGAATATTGCACTTAGAAACGTGAAATTATTTTAGTTGGCATCGGGGAAGACAGAGCAACAACTTCTTAATTGGGTTCTTTGGCACACGGGGACGGTATAAAGAGTTTTTGTTTTTTTTAATTTTATAGCTATACAACCCCTTACAACATGAATGACATATCTGAGTTGGACACGTGATTTGGATACTTTTTCTAGTTGGGTATGTCTCAAGATTAATGGCTCACCAGTAAAGAGTCATACGCCCTGTTACCCATGCAGCCTCCAAATACACGTAAAAAAATAGCTTGAGACGAAATACAGTCAACTCTCATTTTAACAAATACCATTACAACGGGAAAAATATCGTTTTAACGAAAACTTTTCTGATCCCTCGGATAAGTTTACATAGGAACAATATAAAAGTCTGGAATTCATTTCTAACGAAATTTCGTTATTACGAAGTGATTTTTCGAGTTTCATGGAGTTCTGGTTTAATGGGGTTTGACCAAAGCGTATTAATAAAGGGTCTTTAATACACTTTGGGTTTGACTGTATTTCCCCCCAAAACAATCTGACATTTTTGCAGTAAAGTAATTGAACTTCGGCAATTTGATGTGAAAACAGTCCTTTTTATGATGATTATGTCCTTTTTACTTTTATAAATTTAGGAAGGAAACAAAAGGAAGAAAGGGTGGGGAGAAAAATGGCCAGGACGGGCTCGGTTGTGCGTAAATAAATTCCACTTGTGCGTAATAAATTCCACAAAATTTCACATTTATGAGACGTATGACTACGGGCACGAGATTAATCTCTATAAATATAGCTTTCAATATTAAAATATTTCATTTATACGAAGCACAATTTCAATTATTTGACATTTTCATTTTGATTCGAACTCCAAATCTTTGGCATTTAGACATGGTTTCCAACTATCAAATCCAAGCAGTTTTTGCAGATTGTGAAAACGCGTCGCTGAATTGGTTTTGCATGCGTATTATCAACACTAGAAACTATAAATTTTAAGTTGACAGATACAAAGAAACGCATTGAGAGGGTTATGGACATTTCAAAGTGAAGACTTGCGTGAGAATTTATTGCACTTTTTTTAGAAATCAGCAGATGCAGTGAGTCTCTAATAAACGGATTTAAATTGCTTTAAATGTAGTCATATGCCTTTTTAGAATTTTTTTTCTAACGTCCACAACATTGTTCTTGCAGGATAGGAAATTGCATTGAAATTATTTAGGATGCCGCAGGGCAGTTAAAAGGAAGCATTACAGTATCGATTAAAAAAATTTTAAAGATGTGATGTCAATCTTAGAGGAAGTCCCAATACAGGGGCGACTCGAGCTTACCTGCCGCCCGGGTGCGAAGCCTCATGTGCCGCTCTTAATGCCGACCCTGTCAGGAGGATGATAGGGCTTCGGTGAAGGGCACCTGGAGATAAACCTGATTTTTTTTTTTTCAGAAGAAAGCCGCACATCATTGTTTATCGTGCAAAATGTGTGTGACCATACGTCCCGCTTTTGAAGTAGAAAATTTTTTTTTGTCTTTGTGTGTGTTCTAGAATTATTTTACCATTCTTAATAAATGCCAGATAACTTACTCCTTGAAAGAGCACTTATTTTTGCGAGTCATCATCACTTATCCTGTGAAGATGATATTTGACGGGGTAATTTTTATTAAGAAAATTTTTTCAAAGGTGTTTCTGGTATTCTAGGGGCCGGACAAGTGAAAAACCAAATTTTTCCTTTGCCTTCATTTGACTATTGTGGATCAAATTCTGACTGAAGGTATGGACCCCTAGGCTGGGATCTTTTGCAGGCCTCCTCCCAGTCAGATTTCTCACGGCCCCTTCTATAGTTAATTTATAGCCTGAAAAAGCCAAAAAATTATGAGAATTATCCCGGGATCTTGTGGGGGCCATGGGTGGGGGAACCAAAATAGCCCTTGTAATAGAGTACAGGGGTGGCGCTTGGCCACGCGACCCATTGCGGCCACACGGGGCACCGCTTAAGAGGATGCTAAATCTGGGGTGAATGGGTAAAAAAAAATTCAATTTGCTAAAAAAAACCAAACTGTCGGCTCTGGAGGGACGCGAAATCGGAAATGAAGGGCAGAAAAAATGTTTTGTTAGGAATTGTTTGGATAAATTGTGAGGGAAAGACATGACCTTCTAAGGGTAGGGCTGACAGGGCTCCAGCTTGAGGCCCGGGACTAAATCCTCATAACTTTTCTTTTTTCACTATATAAATTAGAGGAGGGAGCAATAGGTAGGAGGCGCAAAAAATAAGTCCCACACGGGTACAGATGTCTCGAGCCGCCCAGATAGCTTACATTCTTGTTTCTGGCATTACGATCGGAGGCCTTGTCTATTTCCTCAACGTGTCCGTTGTCGAGGTATAGTATGACTCAAAAGCGTGATGTCGTGAATTTTTTTACTGTGTTAAGTTTTGTTGTCTTAAGTAAAGTCTACGCTGCCGCCCCTTACAACCTGCCGCCCGGGTGCGCCGCACCCCTTGCACCCTCGCTTAAGCCGCCCCGTCCTAATACATTATCACACAGCAATATGGTTTTAAAAATTTTTAAATTTCGCGGGTATTTTTCCCCATGTATGATTTGATCTCTTGGAGTTCGTTATAACTGAATTCGACTTTATTTCTTTTCAGCAGAGGCAATAGTTGCTTCTGGCTCAAGTCAAGGATCTTTTTCGTGTGTTTTCTCGTTTGGACTTTGGAAAAGTTTGTCCAAAATCTCGACTCCACACACCGCCCTCTATACATAGATTACAAATTCGGAACTGCTGAAAAAAAACCAAAAAAGAACATGGATTGTTCTTGTCGTTGTATGGAAGTGAATACTGTCATATATGGTACTTGGACAGGAGGTTTACGATAACAGCAACTGCAATTCTTTTCATCTGGCCCATGTGCTACTTTCAGAGGTTGGATTTCCTGAGATATGCAAGCACGCTGGGCATATTTGCGATGGTATATTCGGTCTTCTTGACGGTCTATGAATACTATAAGCTAGATGTGAAACCTGGTGTTATCAAAACATACCCAACGAATGCCATGCAAGTTTTTGTAGTTGTTCCAGTCTTCTCATTTGCGTATCAGACTCACGAAATAGTGGTGCCAGTTTACGCTTGTATGAAGGACAGAAGCATTGTAGCTTTCAGTAAGGCCACATTCCTTGCCATGGGTATCCTGTTTTTTATCTACTGAAAAGAGCTAGAGAACTGGTTGACACCATGAAAGTGAACAACAGACAGCTGTTTTGGAATGAGGACGGCGAACTTGTTCAAGATGGCGTTGTGGTCCCGGGAACCAATATCGAGGAACTCATAAGACATAATCTGCGAAAGAAGAAATTTGGAAAAGTACCTAGAGGAAACGAAGCATTTAAAAATTCCGTTGAACAAATAATGTCACCTCAATGGTTATGCCTGTAACTTTTTTTTTTTTTAGAAGCAATAAAGAATGTGAAAATTTAAAAACCTGTGTTCTTTTTTCTAGTATATATTCTCACGCGATATTGCCGCTGTGGTGGTCGAGTGGTTATAATGCCGGACTCGTGATGCGAGGATCCGGGTTCGAACCCCACAGTGGTGGTCGGCTGAAGTTGGTTTTCTGTGGTTCCCAACTTCAAGGCGCAAATGCGAGCCGATCTCCCCGTTAAAAAGTCTCGCCACAGAGAGCAACAGTCCTACAACAGTAAATCATTCAACCATAACACTTCACTCATAGTTAGTAAAAAAAAGCTGGGGGCAGATGATAGCACTACACATAACAAGCATTACACAGAAACAAACTTTACGTCAGGTTGCACTACACGCACATTCCCGCATGTACCGATTCGTTGGGGGGTTCCGCGGGGGGGGGGGGGTGCATGTATGGTGTAGCAGTAGTAGGTAGGGGCTCGGGGATCCATGATGTTCTTAAGTCAGCCACCTCGTTGGGCAATTTGCCTGTTGTGGCGTTGTATTTGTATTTGTATTTAATAGATTGGCACCCCCTTTCAAAATTCATAAAAAAATACCCCAGAGCAATCATTCTCTATTCGATTTTTATAAATATATTCCCCATCAGACCACTCAGTGCTGGCTGAAGATAGCTTTGTGCTAAACTAGATGGCTATCCGTCTGTAATTGCATGAAAACGATGGGTTTTTCTACAAGCTTTCATTTTTCACCCATCTACTTCTTGTATTACATTTACTACCAGCACTCAAAAGAATGTCAATGAATGGTCAATAAACCTTTGTCTGCTTTCTTTATGGCATCCCTCTTTGAATGAAAAGTCTTAGAACACACAATTTTCTGTCTTTACAGTTACTCCATTTTGCTTTAAACCTCTTCTATAATTTGTGTCAGGGCCTACTGTCACCCCCAAGTCGTAAACCCACCGAGATTACATGAACCACTTTTTTTTATTTCCTTCCTCATGTTAATGTTACTTGAATAAGGGAAAATTTGCGAGAAAGATATTCCATGCATTTTGTTTGAAATTAAATTTTTTTAGTTAGAGTGACTAAAAAAATTTAATGTCACAAATTTCTTCGTGGCCCCCGCATCAGTAGCCGTGGCTCCCTTTTTGCAAGATTTTCATCCGTGGCCCCCCTGGAATATCGTAGGGCCCCCCGGTTGAGAATCACTGCTCTAGAACAGCGGTTCTCAACCCTTTTTGACTCGCGGAGCCCTTTTCAGTATATAATTTCTATGGCGGTGCCCTGTTTGAATCGACGAGCCCTTCTTGTATTATAGTCTTTATTCGCGTATTACTTGTATATAAAAACGCAACACTAAAGTGAACGTAACTTTGATTGTAAGCATCATAAGGGGCCGTTCAAGTATTACGTCATTATCGATGGGGTGAGGGGGGTTTCCGATTTGCTGACGTTTGGTGACAGGGGGGGGGGGGTTTGCATAATGCTTACGTCATCATCCACCCTTTATGATAATATGGAATATTCTTAATGACATCTTACTCGGTGCCCCAAAAACGAGAAAGACTTTTCGATAGTTTGTGGACACTTGAAGTAACATCCCCCCCCCCCCCCACGATTGATAACTGCCCTACAGAGCCATGTGTACGGGCTGCTTAAGTGCTTTGGAACTGTGCCACGCATCACTCAAGTGATCCGTAATTATATGCCGCGGATCATTTAAATAATCTGAGAATGTGCCACGTGTAACTTGAGTGATGTAGTAACTTAAGTGCTCTAAAACTACGTCACATGTCACTCAAGGGATCTCTAAATGTGTCACGGATCGCTTAAGTGTTCTGGAACTGTATCACGAGACACTTAAGCGATCTGTAAATGTGCCACGGGCCGCTTAAATGTTCTGGAATTGTATCACGAGACACTTAAGCGATCTGTAAATGTGCCACTTAGTTCATTTTTACAAAATTATGTTTGAGGAGGGCAGGCCGCACCAGATAACCCCCAGGGCCATATTTGGTCCATGGGCCAAGGGTCTTTATGCGATTTATTATTATATGGCTTAGAGGTTGGGTCGCAAAGAATTTATTAAATTTTGAGTTCATAGCCTTCAAATAACATTGAAATTCACAGAAATTGATTATATTAACACATAAAGGTATTTTCTTCCGAAATTTCAATTAACAAAAATATATTTTGCATTAAAAAAATACATTTTTGAACGGGGGGGGGGGGGCGCACGAGCCCTTCTATGCGCCCCCCCCCCCACCTGTATACGTCTCTGATCCCACCAATATGCGTTAGGATTCAGAGGGGCAGAGCTGATGACGAAATTTTGCTGACAAACAGGGGTAGGAGGTCAAAAATTCGCTTACGTAATACTTGAACGACGGCCCCAAAGGAAGGAAGTGTGTGTGTGTGTGTGTGTGTGGGGGGGGGGGGTGTTACCATTGAGGAGAAATATAAGACCCCATTTCTCCTCCAAATCCGGGTTTTCCTAGGAATAGGTTTGTTGCGCAGCGTGAATCGAATTAGACCATTTCGCGTCGACAGAAACGAGTTACATAATCACGCTACGCGTTTGTGTTTTCCTAGCGAGGCGCATCAGATCAGGGCGGCTATATCAAGTATATGGCTTTGGCATCAGCTACTCTGTCGTCTGCATGCTCCGGTTTGAAGGGAAAAAAAACACGAGAGCATCGGCAAAAACCGCGGCGCACGACGCATTTGACTCCTCCAGAAGCAGTTGGCCAATCACGCCCGACGTAAAGCGCTGTCGTGAGCCGTATTGCGCTCTATAGGAAAACAGTCATGCTGCTTTTCTTACTGGTGAGTGGACAGCGTGTCGCGCTGGGCGAATCACGTTGCGCGTGGCACAGGAAACCTGCTCCTAGGAAAACCCAGCTTAAGGGTTGCTATCTCTTCCATTCAGGAAATAAAGAAAATAGGATGCAAAAACAACATTTAATGTCGATTCTTTGGGAGAAAAAAAAAATCAACGCTCCCGAAAGACGGAAAAAAAACCTAAGGGTCAAGCTTAACAAGGCTATGAAAGCTTCCAGAAATGCCAATAAATGTAACAAACGGCAAGGATGTTCGCCAAAGAACACCTCTCGTCATGCTCCAGTAAAAGCAATACAATTGCTCTAGAAGGTGAGACCAATTTATTATAAAAGGGAAGGGAGACGGATCGTTACTTGTTTCTTTTCGCTTTTTTTTAGCGGTTCTGTTTTTGGCTGGAAAAATTATTGTAATAGCTTGTTTGGTCAGTGTGTAGTGACCCATCTGTTTTGAAAATTAGAAAAATTGACGTTACACAAGGATCAGGATATCGCGACTAGATATTTTGTCACCAGGGGGCAAGCCGGCATTTTGGCGCCCCTTGTAATGTAGAAGAAGCAGTTAAAGGGTGAATTCGGCACCCACTTCTAGTTCAGCACCCGGGGCACCAGACCCGCCTGCCCGTCGCCACAGTGGTGGTCGGCTCAAGTTGGTTTTCTGTGGTTCCCAACTTCAAGGAGCAAATGCGAGTCGATGTCCCCGTTAAAAAGTCTCGTCACAGAGAGCAATAACAGTCCTACAAATTGTACAAATATTCAGTCATTACACTTCACTCACTTCACTTCTGAGCAGTGCCGTCTTAAAAGGCATGGGCCCACCCGGGCACGGCCCGGGGGCCTCAAGAGAAAAGGGGCCTCGCAAAAATGGAATCTGGTTGAAATTTTCAAGAATTTGCCTGGTAGGGCCTCAGAAAAATCACTTGGCCCGGGGGCCATGATGCACTTAAGACGGCCCTGCTTCTGAGATATAGATGGCAGCACTGAAAAACCATACACAACACTAGATACGCACTCAGACTGTTAGGTACACATACCAGTGCCGTCTTAACGCATGGGCCCACCTGGGCGGGCTCAAGGGAAGAGGGGCCTCACAAAAATAGAACTGATTGAAATTTTTAAAACTTTTCTAGGTAGGGCCTCAGAAAAATCACTTGGCCCGGGGGCCATTGTACTCTTAAGACGGCCCTGCTCTTCCTTCCTTATTTCATGGTCTATGGAGTGAGGCGGTGAGAGGCAACACCATACTTATAGAAGGGGAAGACGATCTTCTGTAGGTGGTATTGGCTGAAATAGACGCATCAATAGTCTCTCTTAGCTTCAGCAAATACCACCCTCTCCCATGTGCGACGGTACAGCATGACCCGTGACCCCCCACATCCTGTAGCAGGGCGTCTAGGTTGGGATCTTTTGCGGGGCCCCCGGGCAGATTTTCATAGGTTCTTCTGTATCTAATTTATAGCCACGGCCGTCTTAAGAGCATCATGGAACCCAGGGCGAAGTGATTTTTCTGAGGCCCTTCCTGGAAAATTCTCGAAAAATTCAACTACTTCTCGTTTTTCTGAGGCCCTCCTCTTCTCTTGAGGCTCCCGGGTGGGCCCATGCGTTAAGACGGCACTGGGTAGAGCTATGAAGTCTTTCAGAAATGCCAACCAATCAAAAAAAAAAAGTTCTTGGCCATAAAAACACCTCACCATGCTCCAGGCCAGTGATTCCCAACGGGGGTGGTAGAAGCTACGTGGGTGGTAGGGCCGATGGGACAAAAAAGGTTGGCAAACTATGCTCTAGGCCAGCGGTTCTGAACCTCTTTTGACTCGCGGAGCCCTTTTTAGTAAATATTCTTTGGCGGAGCCCCATAACCCAATTTTTTAATTATTCATCGAAGTTACTGATTTATTTTTACTATTCAAAAATATTTATTTTTGTAAATTTTACTGTTTTTTTTATTTTCCTCGAGTGGCTGCGGAGCCCCTGGAGAGTGCACAAGGAGGCCTAAGGGCTCCGCGGAGCACCGGTTGAGAACGGCTGCTCTAGGCAAAGACCGCAAAACAGTAAAGCTGACCAGACCGTGAAGTTGAAAATCGTAGGGAGACGTATCGTTATTTGTTCCCATTTTTTTTCTTTCCCGTTTTGCTTTCTTGCAGCGGTTCTGTTTCAGTTGTGAAAAATTATTGTGGTGGTAGAGGTTGTTGTGGTTTTTCTGTCAGTATAGTGGCGCCATCTGTTGCAAAACTTCGGAAAAGTGGCGTTACCTAAGGTTAGCACCAGGCGTCCTCTTTTCTCAGTTTTGAATCTGGTAATCCTATCGAAGACCACATAATCCGTATTTTCACTTATTTGTTCGATCATCCATATTGTCAGGACTTTTTGGTGGAAAGAAATAATTATATTGTTCCTACTAAGGGGCTGTTCAAATATTACGTCATCATCGATGGAGGGGGGGGGGAGGGGGTTTCCGATTTGCTGACTTTTGATGACAAGGGGGGATGGGGGGTTTGGATAATGCTTACGTCATCAACCACCCTTTATGAAAATATGAGTTAGGATTCAGAGGGGGGGCAGAGCTGATGACGAAATTTTGCTGCAAGGGGGGGGGGGAGGAGGGGATCAGCGTTTTGCTGACAAGGGGGGGGGAGAGGGGGTCAAAAATGGCTTAAAATTTGCTTACGTAATACTTGAACGTCCCCTAAAAAATAATTGATTATATATTACAAATGTACGAATTTTGTTACTGAAGTTTTCATTTCATAAAGAAATTTTATCATAATTTACGAGCTTTTATGATAATTTAATAAGTAAATTATCATAAAAGTCTTTTTTTTTTCATTTTGATCAATAATTTTTAGGTTCATATTGATTACGAAGTCGATGATGTTGCTATTCTAAACAGAAACGACCGCTTTCTTTTTTTTTCATTATCATTCGAGTTGAAAGATATTTCGAGATTAGATGGCAGCATCAATGGTAAATAAATCAAGCCCTCGAATGTCTGTCGTCTGCTTCTCTCAACGTCTCCTTATGCTATATAAGAATAACTGAGCTTGTAGGTTGAATTTCCAGTTCAGTTTGTAAGGAATCGAACAAATCTACTTTTTGCCTGTCGTCTGCTCATTTAGAGGTTCTTCGTTTTGGGCCGTCTCCGTATGCCCACATAAAATAGCCGAACTTTTAGTTCAAATTTCCAGCTCAGTTTATGAGCATTGTTCGTAAGGAACTGAGCGGAATGAAGAATATAGTTTTTTTTATTATAGTCATCTTTACCACATGTGTCACTTTTAATTCTGAGGTTAGATGGCAGCACATACACTATCAATTGACGTGATGAAATTCACTTCTTACCTGTAGTCTGCTTGTTGGAAAGACCTTTGATTTAGACGTCTCCTTGTTTCCTGGGGAAATGACTGAACTGTTAGTTCAAACTTTCAGTTCAGTTCATAAGCTTTGTGTATAAGGAACTGAGTGGAATGAAGAATATAGTTTTTTTAGCCTGAACTTCATCATCACCACATAAGTCACTTCTATTTTTGACATAAGATGGCAGCACCAAAATATTAAAAAACAAAGACATAAAGCAGTGGTTCTCAACCGGTGATCCGCGTGGACTTCCCAGTAGCTCAAGAGCCACCCGAAGAAAATAAAATAAATAAGTAAATTTTATAAATAAAAGATAATAGCTCCGCCATGCAAATTTTATACTGAAAAGGGCTCCACGAGTCGATCAAGGTTGAGAACCGCAGTCAAAGTATTCCAGAGTATTAAATTAATATTTGATTCCCGTAAAATTATTAGTGCCATTTTGATTTTGCGGCTGATGCTGCAAAGTAAAAAAAAACTGCTACGTGCGGGGGCAAAAAGTTTCGAGTCACCCGGTATATAAGGGACTAAATTGTCATTATTTCCTGGATATAATATCTGTAGGAGGCATTGGCGTACGCAAAGTGGGGAGGGGTTGGGGTTCTAATCCCCCCCCCCCCTCAAGCCGAGATTATAGTGTTATTTTGCAGGAAAAAACGTAATTCCCACCCCCCTTTGAGAAGAAAAAATAAAATTGAAAACTTTATTTAAAATTCTGCGTACGCCTATGATAGGAGGTAGTGGGGAAGAATGGGTGCATTTAAGCACCCACATCCTACAGCAGGACCCAGGTAACACCACCTATGGAACATGTGTTGGCTCAGGGACAGTTTTGGACATTTTTAAAGTGTGAACGAAAGATATTTTGGTGATGAAAAAATCATCCCTCCCATCAGTTGGCGCCATTGAGCTTATATTACAGTAGAAAATCCACACACAGCCGCCGCGACATCAAATGCAAAGAAATCACGTGACTCAGTGGAAACAAAGTTCGTGCCTGACAATTTCCTCATTGAAATGTACAGTTCGGTCTCTATAACATTTCGTTTTGAAGATTAGGAAAAAGGATGGAGGACTCATCTAAAAAAAGATTAAATAATTTCTTTCATTAATGATGGAATTATTTTTTTCATTGACTCTGAAATCTCATAAATTCTGGAATTATCTCTTTCATTAATTTTTGAATTATCACTTCTTTCATCAGTTTGAAATTATCTTTCATTAATTTTTGAATTATCACTTTTTCCTCAGTTTGAAATTATCTTTCATTAATTTTTGAATTATCACTTTTTTCATCAGTTTGAAATTATCTTTCATTAATTTTTGAATTATCACATCTTTCATCAGTTTGAAATTATCTTTCATTAATTTTTGAATTATCACTTTTTCATCAGTTTGAAATTATCTTTCATTAATTTTTGAATTATCACTTTTTTCATCAGTTTGAAATTATCTTTCATTAATTTTTGAATTATCACATCTTTCATCAGTTTGAAATTATCTTTCATTAATTTTTGAATTATCACTTTTTCATCAGTTTGAAATTATCTTTCATTAATTTTTGAATTATCACTTCTTTCATCAGTTTGAAATTATCTTTCATTAATTTTTGAATTATCACTTTTTTCATCAGTTTGAAATTATCTTTCATTAATTTTTGAATTATCACTTCTTTCATCAGTTTGAAATTATCTTTCATTAATTTTTGAATTATCACTTTTTCCTCAGTTTGAAATTATCTTTCATTAATTTTTGAATTATCACTTTTTTCATCAGTTTGAAATTATCTTTCATTAATTTTTGAATTATCACTTCTTTCATCAGTTTGAAATTATCTTTCATTAATTTTTGAATTATCACTTTTTCCTCAGTTTGAAATTATCTTTCATTAATTTTTGAATTATCACTTTTTTCATCAGTTTGAAATTATCTTTCATTAATTTTTGAATTATCACTTTTTCATCAGTTTGAAATTATCTTTCATTAATTTTTGAATTATCACTTTTTTCATCAGTTTGAAATTATCTTTCATTAATTTTTGAATTATCACTTTTTTCATCAGTTTGAAATTATCTTTTATTAATTTTTGAGAAATGGGGAACTCATCTAAAAAAGGATTAAATAATTTCTTTCATTAATGCTGGAATTATTTCCTTTATTAATGTTGGAATTATTTCCTTTATTAATGTTGGAATTATTTTTTTCATTGACTCTGAAATCTCATAAATTCTGGAATTATCTCTTTCATTAATTTTTGAATTATCACTTTTTCTTTCTATCTTTCATTAATTTTTGAATTATCACTTTTTCATCAGTTTGAAATTATCTTTCATTAATTTTTGAATTATCACTTTTTCCTCAGTTTGAAATTATCTTTCATTAATTTTTGAATTATCACTTTTTTCATCAGTTTGAAATTATCTTTCATTAATTTTTGAATTATCACATCTTTCATCAGTTTGAAATTATCTTTCATTAATTTTTGAATTATCACTTTTTCATCAGTTTGAAATTATCTTTCATTAATTTTTGAATTATCACTTTTTTCATCAGTTTGAAATTATCTTTCATTAATTTTTGAATTATCACATCTTTCATCAGTTTGAAATTATCTTTCATTAATTTTTGAATTATCACTTTTTCATCAATTTGAAATTATCTTTCATTAATTTTTGAATTATCACTTCTTTCATCAGTTTGAAATTATCTTTCATTAATTTTTGAATTATCACTTTTTTCATCAGTTTGAAATTATCTTTCATTAATTTTTGAATTATCACTTCTTTCATCAGTTTGAAATTATCTTTCATTAATTTTTGAATTATCACTTTTTCCTCAGTTTGAAATTATCTTTCATTAATTTTTGAATTATCACTTTTTTCATCAGTTTGAAATTATCTTTCATTAATTTTTGAATTATCACTTCTTTCATCAGTTTGAAATTATCTTTCATTAATTTTTGAATTATCACTTTTTCCTCAGTTTGAAATTATCTTTCATTAATTTTTGAATTATCACTTTTTTCATCAGTTTGAAATTATCTTTCATTAATTTTTGAATTATCACTTTTTCATCAGTTTGAAATTATCTTTCATTAATTTTTGAATTATCACTTTTTTCATCAGTTTGAAATTATCTTTCATTAATTTTTGAATTATCACTTTTTTCATCAGTTTGAAATTATCTTTTATTAATTTTTGAGAAATGGGGAACTCATCTAAAAAAGGATTAAATAATTTCTTTCATTAATGCTGGAATTATTTCCTTTATTAATGTTGGAATTATTTCCTTTATTAATGTTGGAATTATTTTTTTCATTGACTCTGAAATCTCATAAATTCTGGAATTATCTCTTTCATTAATTTTTGAATTATCACTTTTTCTTTCTATCTTTCATTAATTTTTGAATTATCACTTTTTCATCAGTTTGAAATTATCTTTCATTAATTTTTGAATTATCACTTTTTCATCAGTTTGAAATTATCTTTCATTAATTTTTGAATTATAACTTTTTCATGTTTGAAATTATCTTTCATTAATTTTTGAATTATCACTTTTTCATCAGTTTGAAATTATCTTTCATTAATTTTTGAATTATCACTTTTTCATCAGTTTGAAATTATCTTTCATTAATTTTTGAATTATCACTTTTTCATCAGTTTGAAATTGTCTTTCATTAATGCCGTATTTATCGTTTCATTAATTTTGGAATTATCTCTTAATTTTGGAATTATTTTTCATTAATGCTGAAATTACCTATTTCATTGGTTTTGGAATTATCTCTTCCATTGATTCCAAAATTTTTCTTTCATTAATTTTGGAATTATCACGTTCATCAATCTGAAATTATCTTTCATTAATGCTGGAATTATCACTTTCATCAATCTGAAATTATCTTTCATTAATGCTAGAATTATTTCTGGAATTATCTTTCATTAATTTTATTATTATCTCTTTTACATTAATTCTAGAATATTTTCTTTCGTTAATTCTAGAATATTTTCTCATTAATTCTGGAATTAGCTCTTTCATTAATTTTGGAATTATCTCATCGGTGCTGAAATTATTTCTTTCATTTATTGTTTTAAATTTCTGTGGATGCCGTAAGAAAATAATGGGGGATTGTGCAACACCTTCTAGAGCAAGCACAATCCAATACCTTTTGCTTTAGAAGGTATTCGATTGTGCGTGTTTTCACAGAGTCACATGATCTTCCGACGAAGTTGGGGACACCATTCTTAGCACTGCCAAGGCGGAGACCGCTGATGTCATACTCTCTCCAGTAATATAAACTCAATGGTTAGCAGCCTAGAAAATCAGCCCCTATCGGCTGGCACCTTCTGTGGCCGCGTAGTTCGCAGGATTCGAGATCCTGGAAGGGCCCCTGAGCTGGAACTTTTGGTGAAGGCCTTAGGTCAAATTTTTCACCGGTCCCTCGATAAAGAATTTATAATATGAAAGAACAAAAATTAGAAGAATCGCACTAGGCTAGAGCCTTCCAGCCCCCCCCCCCCCAGAGGCCGTGTGACCTGTGCAGCATCATGGGGCACCTGTCTAGGAGGGGGCGTGCCAAATCCGAGTGGAAAGGTAAAAAAAAACTGTTGACCAGAAAAACGCCGTTGGGGGCACAAAGATGGATCCCGCACTGGTAGAGATTTTTTTTGTCTAGCCTCCCTTGTCTACGGGTACATTAAGGCCACCTTAAGAGCATCATAAAATCCGGGGCTACAACAGGCTTTGTCAGCCGGGCAGTGCCGTCTTAACTCATGGGCCCACCCGGGGCCTCACGAGGAGAGAGGCCTCAGAAAGATTAGTAGTTAAATTTTTCGAGAATTTCTAAGGTGGGGCCTCACTGGGTGGAAAAATCACTTGGCCCGAGGGCCCATGATGCTCTTAAGACTGCCCTGAGTAGGTGGACCATTCTAATCATTACTAATTGTTTATTAATTTTGTCAAATTAATAAAAATTTCCTTTCAATGGATCGTGTTTGATACGGGTCCCCTTGCGTACTAGGCAAGTGCGCTAACCAATACACCAGAGACACAATTTTCAATTCCTTATAGCACTCATTAGTAACGAGAAGCACTGAGGTGTATTGGTTAGTGCACTTGCCCGGTATGCAAAGGGATCCAAGTTCGATTCCCGGAGAAGCAAGTCACTTTCCTTTCCAAATATTAGTTTCGGCATAACATCCAGAAAATTCAATTTTTCGGTATATTTGTCTTTTTTTTATGCGACTGTCTAAGGCAGCTGTTCTCAACTGCTTGGGGCTTCGTGTGCACCTCCCAAGAACTCCGCGGCAGCTCGAAGAAAATAAAATATATCAGTAAATTTGTTGAGGAAAAAGGGCTCTGACAGTAAGACGAGATGACCTAAATAAGGGTATTGTATCGGCAGTATAGTGGCGCCATCTGTGCCAATCACAGAGTTAATTCTTCACGGTGACCTACCCTCAGCGGGCCTCAGGTCACCAAGTGGCCCGGGGGCCTCCGATGCTCTTAAGACGGCCCTGCTTGGCGCTAGAAGTCCTGCGGCCTGAGCCGCCTCCTGCCTCACGGAGTCAGTAAAGAAACGATGAGAGCCCCCGACCCCTGTAAATATGTCTGTCGCTAAGTTATTCTTTTCGTCACTCACATGCTTGCACACTTTCTTGGTCAATCTTTTGGCCATTAACCGACCTGTTCCCCTTGCTTAATAGGTCACCCTTTGGGTCACTCCTATGCGTACACACACTCAACATCACACTTTCGGTCATTCTCATGCACACACATTCTCTAGAGAGCTCTTCTGCTTGCACACTGTTTTGGCCAATATTTTGGGTGTTCATTGACCTGTTTCCTTCCTTACTAGGTCATTTCTATGCTTACACTCTCAACATAGCTTGTTTAAAATTTTACAGCATGACCCAGGTCTTTGACTACCTGCTTATATCTCTTGGCCATGTTCTGGTTATGAAGAGGTCCCTCTCTTGGGCATTCATTGACTTGGTCCATTGCTCTCTAGGTCACTATTGGTTGCTCAATGACCTAGGTGTGTACTCTCTAGGTAACTCTTTTCGTTTATCAGATGCTTGCACAATGTTTTGGTTACTCACACGCTTGCTCTGGGTCACTCTTATGATCTTTCACCGACCTGATCCCATGCTGTCTTCACTTTTTGGTCGGTCACATGCGTGCACCCTATTTTGGTCATGAACTCTCCTTTGCCTGCTCACTGATTTGATCTCTGGCTCCCTAGGTCACTCTTTTGGCAGCTTATTGACTTGGTCCAATGAAAGCAGGGCCAGAATTAGAGGCAGCAGTTTTAGATGGGAACAAAGAACACAGTTATAAAGTTATAGAATATTAAAATTGCCTGATTTACAACGCTCCAGGCTACAGATGATGAGATATTCATTCTCAATCTCATACACTCCAGGTAAACAGCTCTTAGCAGTTGACGCTCTGTCAAGAGCCTCTCCTGAAAGTGACAACTCCGGTGAATTGGAGGAAGAGACAAAGGCTTACGTAATCTCTTCCCTTCTTGCTTCTGAGCCTGGGCTATTAAAGATCAAAGATGAAAGTAAAAAGATGTCATGATCTCGAGGATAATTGCTTTAGTTGTTGGCACCTGGTCAGAAAAGAAGACATTGAACCAAACAGAATTACATGCTTCTACATCAAGGACGAGCTGTTCATCAAGGCCAACTTACCAGTACGAAATTGTCGCTTTGTGATCCCACCAGTCTTATGGCAAGACATTCTAGAACAACTTCATTGTAGTCTGTCAACAACAGACAAGAGGGCAGGCAGCAAATGTTGGTCTTGCACACAGCGTCTCTTTCCTTAAAGCGGCCCTGTGCACTAACGCAAGTTGTTTTCAAAACTTTGAGGCATGAATGCAAGCTGATCCCTCTTTTCAAAATAGCTCTCCACAGAAAGCAACCACAAGACCGTAAAAATGGACTTTGAAAATTCACTCGTAAAAGAAAATTGATTTTCTGTGTTTTTGATTTGAGATTTGGAAAATAGACGTGATGACATTTAAACACTCAGTTTTGTCTCACATAGGATCACAGATGTATTGATTTTCGGAGACTCTTAAAATGTCCTCCTGTGCTTTCACGATCCCAACCTCTCCCCTTTCTTGTTCTATAATTTTTATATTTCCAGAGAAAAAAGTTAACCAAAAAAAAAAAAAATTATCGGAAAATATTTATTACGTGTAAAACAGTGGTTTACATACCAGTCAAATATTTTTACAGGGATCAACAAGAGCTAGTTTGTGAACCACATGCTGGCATGAGTTGGGGACCGTAAAAATGTCACATTCTGGTCAATTTAGTCTGATATTCACTTTTTCCGTCGCTTTTTCAATCTTTCGGCATATTTACGCTTCTCATACGCCCTCTTTTTGGCTTTCCGCTTTCTCTCCTTCAGTATCTGTTCTTTAGTCTTAAGTTCGTTTTTAGGTTTGCCAGTGTTCCTCATGAATATGCTCTTGAATTTGCCTTTGAATAAGAGAAAAAAGAAACTCATCATCATCATTAGTAATAATCAGAAATACCACTAGGTTCGGATAATTGAGGAAATTATTAAAATAATATCAAGATATCTCACCTGCTTCGGCCGGATTAACTCTGTCGTTATTGTTATTGTCATTCTGATGATCGACTTTGTTTTGGTTCTTCCACTTCCGATATCTTCGCAAAGAATCAAGTCAAAATAAGAGAGGCATCAAAAACTTGAAAGGAGCAATTAATGTGAACCAACCAGGGCAACGATCTTATTCAATGTAACTCCCACGGAAGGATTTAATTTGTAGTATTAACCAGAACTTTGTGAAAAATGAAGCAACAAGCAACATGTTGAAAATGAAATTTAAAGACTTCGAAATTCGCCAGAAACAGCAAAACTCAAGTGCAATCAATCTTCACAGAGAAAGAGCTAAACAACTGCACGTTGAAGCTTATTTATGCTGGAAAATTGACTCAACTCTACTACTCCTAAAAAAATACAATACAGCGGTGGTGTCCTCAACCTTTCAAGCTTCAAGTACGTTCAGAAAATACCAAGAAGGCTTGAGTACTACTAGTAGAAATTCATTCAACGCATGCCTACCCTTTGGAAAGCGTAAGAGGCGGATATAGCTCTCGGAATGAGTAGGAGGCTTCCATATTCTCAGCTCAGCAATGAGTAGAATACTCACTTGCCCACCCCTAGAAATGCGAGACATACTAATTCTCTAAACATGCCTACGAGGATTGCATTGCTAGGATTTTTTGCACTCATGTCTTAAGATCTCATTAATTGTTGATAAAGGTAAAACCAAAAGTTTGCATGTAAAACTATTGCTGATTGTTGCAAGAAATAACGGAATCATGGTGTGCCACCATTTAAATCAATCCACTGGAAAAACTAATTAATTAATTAATTAATTATTAAATGACTAAAATTATGGGACAATGTTATGCAAATGTTGCGATAAATATGATAAATCCACTGATTATGCATAATCCGATTTATTACATTTATCCATAGGCAGAGATATACTTAAAAGGCTGGCGGGGAGGGCATGATAATGTCAAATCACACATATCAATGTACATTATATCAGTCGGCTCCGCCACTGACACTGGAGGGGGGTGTAATGCCCCCATATATTCACCCATGCATATTTCTGTAATACATATGTCAAAATTTGGCAATTTTGTGTGTGCGTGCGTGCGTAATGAAAGGATACAAATCAGACTTGTAAGATTTTGGGATCCACACCCCATTTTCAGTTTTCATCTTCTTCTTCCTCGTTTCGCTGTCATCCTCTTTCATGAAACGTTTCTTCTTACGATCCCTGTTAATTGGTACAATTGATACAACAATCAAAGATCTCACATAACTCGCCGATTGATAAGCATTTAGGTAAGAAATGGGTTGATACACCATATTTTAGCGTGTACCCCTTTTCCTTTTTGCTAAAAATTGGGTCTTAAAAATAGGAGTGGGTTTCCTATACAGTAAAACTTCTCAATAATTATACTATAGGGACCTAGAAAAACTATTGTCATAGAAAGGTTATCATTAGCACTTTTTCCTATTGAATAGGAATTCTGCTAGGATCAAAGAAAATATCGTTATAGGCAGGTTTATCATTATAGACAGTATCGTGATACACAGGTTTCAATGTACGTGGATAATACTATAGATATAGTGAAACCCATGTATAATGATACTGTCTGCAACAATATTTTTCTAGGTCTCTACAGTATCGTTACAGACAGGGTTTACTGTGTATCTTTCCATCGTTTTCTAAATTTTAAACCCAAAAAATTAAGGAGGTTACTGATACATGAGGGTTCCTTATATGCGTTAAAATAAGGTGATTTAGTCTGATCTATGCAACGATATGGTCAAAATAATTTAATCGCAGCTCATGGCATTATTCTATTTTTTTACCAACCCTATGGTGCAATGAGATGTGGTTGCAATTTACCAGGTGTACAAGTATGAAATGCGGATTTCAGAAAACAGATGGTGCACCAATGCAGTTTGTGCTATAAAGATTTGACACTGCGCCATTTTGTTGTGTCATCAACAAGTGTCAGATGCGCACGAGTGATAAATTGGAAAAGTGTGTGCATAGTGTTGTGTTCAATATGTCGAAAGTTATACTGAACAAAGAGCATTCGCGGACAGCATTAATTTTTTTGTTTTCATTTGAAGAAAACTGCTGCTGAATCATACCGATTACTTTGATCAGCTTATGGTGAACATGCTCCATTGCAAGATACGTGTGAATGATGGTTTCGGTGTTTCAAAAGTGACGACTTCGATGTTGCAGACAAGGAATATGGAAAACTGCCAAAAAAAAAGATGATGTGGAATTGGAAGCATTGTTGGATGAAGATGATACTACACAGACACAAAAACAACTCGCAGAGCAATTGGGCGTTAGTCAACAAGCTGTTTCCAATCGCTATGCCCCATCAAAGTGTGAAATGCTCCTTGACCATGTTCAATGGTCAATGTGCAATGCTTTATCACATACGGCAAAAGCAGTTCGCGGCACGTTGGAAGCACTCAGCTGGAAGTTCTACACTATGCGACTTACTCACCAGACTTGGCTCCTTCCGATTACCACTTGTTTGCATTGATGGGTCACGCACTTTCTGAGCAGCGCTTTGGTTCATACAAAGATGTGAAAAAATAGCTCGATGAATACTTTGCAGCAAAAGGGGAAGATTTTTACTGGCGTGGTATTCACAAATTTCAGGAAAGACGGGGGAAATGTATAACAAGCAATGGAGCATACTTTGAATAAAGCCCTTTTTATCATTCTTCCGAATTTAACGTGTTTTTTTTTTTTTTTTTAAATCTGCATTTCATACTCGTACACCTGATATATTCCTTAAAAATTTAATTTTCAAGTACTATCCCCCAATGAAGTCACCCCCCGCCCCCAAACGAATAGCCATTGGATAAAGATTACAAGAACTGTCTTGACAAACAAGATTGGCATAAAAAGAAAAACCTATGGTACTGAAGGAGGGCCATATATAATGCCTTAATATACATAATAACGCGAATATCTTTCCAAAAAAATGTATACATTTCTCATTGTTAGGTGACAAGCTGACACAGACTGATTGGCTACCTATTTTGAAAGTTTTGTTTTCTATGTTGGATAAATCTCTTACATATATTACTATCCAACAGATTAAACCTATGCAAAATTTTTCTATCACTAGCTGAAGGTAGAGCATACACTGAAATGAAGCTTCTTTTTTGGTTCAGAAGATGATCTTGTGAACTATCAGCAATGTGTTAAGTCATAGCTCCTCACTCCTGCTACAAGTTAATGCCTGTCATCGAATGTCATTTAATACAGTAAAAAAAACATAAAATCAGAATTTTCGTGAAAATTAATTTTTCTTAGAAAAGATACAGAAAATCAAAAATTTTTTGATACTTTATTATGCAAGAACCATAATTTCATGTGCTTGAAACTCCCATCTGAAACCATTAAAATTATATTCCTTTCTGAATACAGTTGAACTGCCCTGCTTCCCCCTTTATTTCATAGAATTCTGGCATTATAACGAGTTTTACATTATATGGAATCACTGTTCGATTCGTGTAATTTGTATTTATTGGACCTCTAGACATCTATAACCTGAGGCAAACAGTGGTACAAAGTGAATAGAAAATGGCTTTCCAAGTGAGGGGGGGGGGGGGGGGAATAGGAAAGTACTCCTACTCATTTTCCACTACACAGTTGTCAAGACCCATAGACTCTGGTTAAGGATGGCTGACAGGAGCTACAGACCCTGGTATTATATACCATGGCCCAATATATTTTTCTTCTGCACTATAACTTTACTATAGAGGGGGCCCTGGGAATCCCCTGGAGACCCCAGTCTTAGACCTCCTGCTAACTGAAATGACTTGCATTTGTAAGAAAAATGAAACAGAACTCATGCTTGACGAAAAACAAAGGTTTCAAAACAGTACAGTAGCTTGAACCATCCAAAACCTTGAATTTTCTAGACTCTACTGTACATGAAATATTTGTTCACTGAAAATGTCTGGCGCTAAGTGTGGTTGGAGCTGAATCAGACAGTGCTACAGCAGGGTTCGACTGTACTTAAAATTTGCAACAGTTACAAAATTTACAAAAGCAGTAGCAAAAAAAAAACTTACCAACTCCAAGCCTTTTTCTGCTTCCTGGTACCTTCTGCATCATCGGCTGTCAAATCTAGAACAGCGCTTGTTGCATCCCGTTGGAAACCACACTCCAAGCTTAACCTAAAAGTATACCGATAAACAGTTAAATCAAAATAACAAAAACTGATCCAATTCAAGCATGTCTTATTTTAAGCAGTTCTACACAAAGAGGAGAGGTAATCCATACAGTTTTGACAGCACACACAAGGAATTTTTCAAGTCTAACTGCGATACAGAACCTACTAAATATAGAAAGTACATTACCCCTTTTCAGTATAATGTTCAGAAGATGTATGGCTCAGATAGTGCTCTGCATCCTTGAAGTCTTTCTTTAAGGGCTTTGCTACCTTTTTGTCCTTCAGCTTTGTGCTTGATGATTTAAATGTGGCCTATAATGAGAAACGAATGTGCGCATGGCACATATATTTTATTTTACAATTTTGAATGTGTATTGTCAAAATGTTTCAAAATTCATTTCATATTTCAATTTACAACTTTGTGAGCAATGACAAAGTTTTAAACATCAGTTCAAGCTGTAAGCGTATGAAACGCTTAAAAAAACTTTTTAAAAAACGTACAAAAAAAGTATGCCTCAAAGTGAATAAATACTTCTCCCCATTCTTTATTTGATTAACTGTGGTCAGACCTTATTGTCATCACTGAATCAAACTTTGCATAAAATAAGTTCTTATGCTCTATAAACTACAAAAATGACAAAAAAAGGTTTTAAGCTTGATCAAATTCAATCTTACGATCGTTTCCCCAGCAGTTCTTACTTGTATTTCACTTTCACTGGCTGCAGTCAAGCCAACTGATGCCTTTGTAACATCTTGCTGCTCGTTTGCCATCTTTTTTGAGTCATTAGGATCCATACTGCGAATCGTATCTACAATAGAGTGATGAAGTCTTTTTTCTCTCATTATCGCACTTGCTGGGCTTTTTGCTGTTGCTCCGATTTCAAAAATTGTCTGAAAAACATAGAAAAATATTAGATTTAAAACCTATATCTAAAGTCTGGGAATTTTGCAAAGATTTGGCAAGTGTCCAATAAATTTGGCATATAATTCACCTTCCCCACATGCAATACCTAAGAATAAAGCTGGTGCAATTTTAAAAATTCAACCCTAATACCTGGAGATTTACTTTTGATCATGAGAGATCACAGTGTACAATTGAACCCCAATATAATGAACCACGATTAGATGAATTTATTTAGAAATCTCCTGTGGGCATATTTGTGTTAATATCAACCCTGACAGAATAATTTTTCTTAATTTCACAAATAAAATGTTGGTTTTATCCGATTCGTTAAATCAGGATTCAACTGTATTTGTTTTGCTGAAAGAACAAACTGAAACCGCTCTTATAGAGGGCATACCACAAAAGTATGTAAAAAAACAAGGAGATTACGTCAACAGATTATGCATATTTGTATTATTGCATTAAAGTCTCAAAATCCAAGCCCCCAAAAGTTCGAGTTTCTGAATAACCCAAGGCACTGAAAATTTTCAAATTTGCTTCCTGAGATCTATTTTTTCCTTACAAGAACCCAACTTTTTCTATTTTTTCCAGAATACTAAGTAGTGTGTACGTATCGTACAGTAATTTCAGTTTGATAGGGACTCGACAGCCCCCAGCTCTATAATGGGGTAACTAATGTAATAAAATATTAGACTCTGTTGTATACGTGTATGCAGGATTTTCTCAAAGGGTAAGGAGGGTTCAAAAATGTTTTTCCTTCTAAAGGGTTTTTTTAATTCCTGCAAAATAACACTATAATCTCGGCTCAAGGAAAGGGAGGAGGTTACAACCCCAAAACCCCTCTTAACGTTAGGCAATGCTCCCTTGAATGAAAGTAGACCATTTTAACTTTCAGGAGAACGGGATGTCAATGAGAAAGAGGAGCAAGTTCAACCGTTTTCTTTGTAATGGTGAACAATTGGACGAACAATCACAGAATTGGAAATGCAGTTGAAAGCTATCAGTGTCTCCACATCGTTAAGCATCATTCCCATCTCCAACTCTTCTCACTCTTTCATCTTCAAGTTTTTTCCCCCATTCTTCATTTTTCGAAACACATTGTATGACATCTATATCTTATACAAGTATAAAAATACAGCAAGCATGTTAGTACTGCTTTTGCTACAATTTTTTTTTTAAAGCAAAACTAACATTTAAAGCATTTTTTATTGTTTTTGGATAATTAAAGTTTTTCGATAATCCGAGATGACCTCTGCCCCATCCACCTTGGGTTATCTAGAGAGACTACTGTATACTTAAAGGTTAATTAGCAGCCAGATTGCAGGAACAAAAATTGCGTTTACTTCAAAAGTTTAGGGTAATGTTTGATGCACATTTGAAAGATCACACACAGACAGACCTTTCCACTTAATTAACAAATTTAGCTCCTTATTAGCACCCTGATAAGCATCAAACAGTTCCATGTTATACAAACATTATTAAAATGGATTATCTACTCACAGTATTTGGGCGGTAGCTTTGCCCAATTATGCACACCCAAATTAAGCATCAAACAGTTCCATGTCATGCAAACATTATTGAAATGGATTATCTACTCACAGTATTTGGGCGGTAGCTTTGCCCAATTATGAACACCCAAATTAAGCATCAAACAGTTCTATGTCATACAAACATTATTGAAATGGATTATCTACTCGCAGTATTTGGGCGGTAGCTTTGCCCAATTATGAACACCCAAATTAAGCATCAAACAGTTCCATGTCATACAAACATTATTGAAATGGATTATCTACTCACAGTATTTGGGCGGTAGCTTCGCATTCCAGCCAAAAATTTATTTCTTTCAAGTTCTATATCTGTATTCACTAAAAAAGGAAACCGAGACAATTTATTTTAATGAAACATTCAACAACAGAAGATTTAAAAAAAATCAACAGTAATAACAATTATCGATAAATACAGGGTATCTATAATTAAGGTTAGGGTGTCTTGCGTTATCTACAGCCTTAAATACCTATCAGAGAGCTAGGAAATTTTGAGTCTTAATGGAAAAAAAATACAAAATAGTTCTAATATTTACCAGTAGAGGGTGTTTTTTATATGCAAAAAAAGTTGTACTGCACATACCAATTTTTTGCCAGTGTGTATTCAAACAGTTCAAGTTTCGTGGCATGTTTTATCTAAACATCACTATTTTCATGCCTTTATTAAACAGTATAATATAAAGTTTTGCTGGTGAAACTCATATAAGAAAATGGGTGATTTCGCTAAAAAAAAGCTATACACACACAGAGACTTTGTCTTTAAAAATTCCCTCCTAAAACACTTCCTATTTGTGCATTAACATATCCTAAAGTTTGTTTTCTGAAGTGTGGTGAAGGCTGTAGACAGTTCAGAACATACCAGCTTCAAATATTAAGGAAGGAAAAAAAAAGCAATTTACCACCAAATAAAGGATGAATCTTTCCATCCAATGATGGCAACTCCTTGACTCTTTTAACAGACTCATTCGATGGAGCTGGTCTGGATTTAACATACTGTTTATAAGCATTTTCACAAACTTTCGTCATGTTCTGTAAATCTACTGAAATCTCATGATAATTACGTAAGAAATCCATCTCTTCATCTATGATCGACTGTGGCACACTGCCGCATAATCCACCTGGAAAATATAAAAACAATACCAAAAAAGTATTCCAAAACTGATGGAGAAATCCAATTTTCTAGATAGTAAATAGGAAACAAACTAAACTTAAAATCTATTGATTCAACAAACAGAGAAATTTCTGTTCGATCGAAAAAACAAGAAAGATCATAGCTGGTGTTTCGACAAATACACTGAAGAGCCAAAAAAACTGGTGCACCTGCCTAATATCGTATAGGGCCCCCGCGAGCCCGCAGAAGTGCCACAACACGACGTGGCATGGACTAGACTAATGTCTGAAGCAGTGCTGGAGGTAATTGACACCATGAATCCTGCAGGGCTGTCCATAAATCCGTAGGAGTAAGAGGGGTTAGAGATCTTTTCTGAACAGCACGTTGCAAGGCATCTCAGATATGTTCAATAATGTTCATGTCTGGGGATTTAGGTGGCCAGCGGAAGTGTCTAAAGTCAGAAGAGTGTTCCTGGAGCCACTTTGTAGTAATTCTGGATGTGTGGGGTGTCGCATTGTCCTGCTGAAATTGTCCCACATGAATGGGTGCAGGTGATCAGGCAGGATGCTTACGTACCTATCACCTGTCAGAGTCGTATCCAGACGTATCAGGGGTCCCATATCACACCCCATACCATCACAGAGCCTCCACCAGCTTGAACAGTCCCCTGTTGACATGTAGGGTCCATGGATTCATGAGGTTGTCTCCATACCCGTACATGTCCATCAGCTCGAAGCAATTGGAACCGAGACTCGTCAGACCAGGCAACGTGTTTCCAGTCCTCAACAGTCCAATATCGGTGTTGTCGGGCCCAGGCGAGGTGTAAAGCTTTGTGTCGAGCAGTCATCAAGGGTACACAAAAGGACCTTCGGCTCCGAAAGTCCATATCAATGATGTTTCGTTGAATGGTTCGCACGCTGACACTTGTTGATGGCCCAGCATTGAAATTTGCAGCAATTTGCGGAAGGGCTGCACGCCTGTCACGTTTAATGATTCTCGTCAGTTGTCATTGGTCCTGTTCTTGCATCATCTTTTTCCGGCCGCAGCAATGTCGTAGATTTAATTTTTTACCGGATTCCCGATATTCACGGTACACTCGTGAAATGGTCGTACGTGAAAATCCAAATTTCATCGCTACCTCGGAGATGCTATGTCCCATCTCTCGTGCGCCGACTATAACACCACGTTCAAACTCACTTAAATCTCGATAACCTGCCATTGTAGCAGCAGTAACCGATCTAACAACTATGCAGACACTTCACACTTGCAACAGACACTTGTTGTGTTATATAGGCGTTGCCAACCGCAGCGCCGTGCTTTGATTGGTTCCATATCTCTTTATTTGCATACGCATGCCTGTACTAGTTTTTTTGGCTCTTCAGTTTAGATTATAGTTTAAGAAGGGAAAATTTTTAAAGCTAAGAATGATTGGTTTCACCAGGATGTTCTTTTTAACCCTTTACGATTCATTCTCATAAAAATGTATTGAAAATAATTAAAAATGGATGTAAACTAAAGCTGCCAGCATATTTTCAATTGAAACAATGCATCAGTACAGGCGGATTTTGTATATTTTTTTCTTCCTTCTCAAACTGATCCAGATAGTTGACAATCAGGATACTTGACTGAGCACAATAATACCGAAAGTACAGTACATGATTAAAGATCATTCAGTGCATCTTTGATCACAGACTGTAAATAAATATATATAAATGTGTTACTTTTCTCAGAAGACCCATCTTCCGGAAATGAAAGCGGCTTTCCAAGAAACAGATGAAGATCAATCAAGTAAGGAAGCTCATCGGATGCAACTAATGAATAAGCTGTCCCTGTTCTTCCAGCTCTTGCAACACGACCTGTTCAAAAAATTAAATAAATTGATTTGATAAGCGATTCTTTTAGTTATTCCAACATCAGTTTTTGAAAAAATGGCACACGCACACACTATTTGACAGAGAGAGAAAGTGGGGGGAAGGGAGAAGAAGAAAAACTACTCACCAACTCTATGCACAAACAATTTTGGCTTCGATGGGAAATTATAATTAATCACATTGTCCAGTAGTGGTATGTCTATACCTCTTGCCGCAATGTCAGTAACCAGTAACACCCCAACCTTATGCGTTCTGAACTGGGCCACATGAATATTTCTCGCCGTCTGGTCCAAACTGCTGTATATGTAACTGCATGGAATTGAAGCTTTTGCTAAGATCTAGATAATACATAATGAAACATCAACGAATAAATAAGACATAAGTGAATTGGGAGAAAAAAAAATACATATAATTATACACTGTGTTCAAATATTATATAAATTTTTATTCAAATTGAACTCAGCAATGTACAATTTAGAATACAGACACAGACAAATACGTGTGCAGGCTGACCATATTTCCTCGAGAGAAATATGGGAAATTGGTGTTCCAAATATGGGAATTATCACCAAAAATAATGCCAAAACCGAACAAAGTTGCCAAATATTGTTGAAATAACGGAAAAATGACAATAGTGGGAAATGAAGCATTACTGCAAATTGCAGTGGATTAAAATGAATTCCATGAAAAAAAAAAAAAAAACGTTCACCAAGATAAATGTGGGAGATTAATATTCTCATTTATAGTTGTAACTATAATATAATTTATGAGTTGAAAAATAATTTCAACCTTTGACTTGAAAATATGGGAAAAACTGAGACACTTTTGGCAAAAAAAACCCCAGAAAATACCGGGACTGTCCTGAGAAATACGGGACGTATGGTCACCCTAAACGCGTGGAATCTATAAGAACCCTCCTCCACACAATGTTCAATTCGATGTCAGTGAATGGCTCTGTCAATTTGCAATAAAAATGACTTCATTCCTGATAATTTCTCAGTCGTTTACTCTATGGTTATTCTTGAATTTGTTTGCCCGAATCATTTGTGTTGGCCAAAATGGCCTCTAACCTTTGCATTTCCTCTACACAAGAGCTGGTAACTTTCCTGAAGTAAAATTTTGAAACTTTTTGAAAATATGTTGAACATGTGCAAAGGACTTACTACACCACCTCCACCTACTTTTTTTTACCTTTCTTAAATTATCATTTATTTAACTTATATCCAATTTATATTTCAAAAACTAATTTTTATGACCAAAATGTTTTTTTTTTCTCAACACAGTGCAAGGATAATAACCTTGAACACAGCTATGGAGAAATTCATGTGTGTGAGTTGAGAGGATGAGTCCACTTTATGAAGAGCATGGTCTGTTAGACCCAAAAAATATGCTATTAGGATAAATAGACATTCCCCCAGACTCAATTATAAACAATCACCCTTAAATTCAGTAGATTCACCACATTTTGATCTGCTATTTAACCTCGCCCCATGAAATTACCATAGAGAGTACTATCTCAGTCTGGAGCTTTTAAATGCGTTAAAAAAATGGAAATATATAAGTGCACTTTAGTTTCAATACTTAGCACTTTATTAAATTTATTTCAATTAGCGATTATGATAGTTAACATTGCAAAAAATATTGGATTTAGTATAATCGTTAATTAATACATTTCCCCACAATAGCCAGCATGTCAGGAAATACAGGTATTCCATACATTTCCCAGCATGCCGGAAAAATCTAGATAATTTAGATACCTGGACTCTAAAAATCAGTTAAATTGATTGGTTTGGACCTCTTTTTTCCCTGCATTTCAGAATCGATCCATGCCAGACAATACGGGGCAATATGGCAACAATTAACAATTTTATTTCAAATAAATTTTATTCTATTTATTTATTCAATTGAATTGATTTTTTTCCCCCATGCAATATATTTGTTACGAGTGCAAATTATTTTCATCAAAGTGGATATATGGTTCAAACTAAAGTGCAAATAATTCCAACCATTAAAAAAATAATCCAAAAAAACTACAATGAATCTCTCAGACCTTCAAAGAATAAGTGGAATAGATGCCGCTTATCAGAATCACGTATAATGTTATAATTCAGGTACTGTTACCCCTTTCACAAAGCACAGAAGGGATCTATATCATGCTATGGGGGAAAAAATTTGTTTATAGTTATCAAGACTTTGATTTTATTATCAGAGTTTTTTAGTCGAAAGCTTATATCTTTTTTGCATATTTTGAAACTAAGGTTCAAGCAGAATCCGTTTTTTTCTATCAAGTTATCATTATCAACCTGCTAGACCAGAGCCCCAAAGCAGAAAGTTTTGCATTGTTCCGCCCGCAATGAGCCCTCAGATGACTGAAAATGTTCTGCAGTAAAAATTCCCATAATAACGTTTTCTACAATTTTCTCAAAATTCTTCCAGATTATTCTACAATGTACATCACAGATTTCTGCATATTCTGCTTTGAGGGACCAGGGCATGACAAATTGAAAATAATTTTATGCACCAGTCATATTTCTTAGGACCCCACCCCCAAGAATGATTTCAATCTCAAGAAAATCTGTCCAAATAATTTTTTTTTAACTTTTCGGGACCATACATCCTTTTCCCATGTTAAAAGACGCTTTAATGAAATCAGAAAATTTTGTGCCCTTCATAGACTCCAATTCAGCAATCGCATACAGAAAATTTTTTAGGCACCAATACTGATTTCCTAGTAGCCATAGCGACCTGGGATTTGTCAAGCCCTGTGCTGAGAGGTGTCAGAAAGCTCCCTTATTGACAAAAATTTCGTACTCAGTTTCAGAGGCTGTAACATTACCATAAGCCCCCCCCCCCCCATGGAATAGTCCTTTGATCTGGTCATTTTTATTGGTTTACCTTTGTTTTTCCTTCCAGATTGATACGCGGGATTGCATGCCGCTAATTTCCGGCCGATATTGTTTACTTTTTTAAGTGTTACCATTTTCTATACATCACACTTGTGCAATAATATTTTATTCTGTATAAATATGCAAACAAGTAGTTGTCTGTCAAAAGATTGTTAAATTTTGCGGTGCTGCTGATCCCAGATTCTCATTCATCAATACAATGATGGAGGATGGGAAAGAACTCTCTCAAATACCAGCAGTGTGCTGGGAAAGATTGCATTCTTTTGCTTCAAAGTATTCGTTCTAACGTAACTGGTTCCTGAGATGTTCAATCCCGAGAGCTGTACCATGGATCATATCTCTACTGTCACCATGTACGGATGATTCAGTAGAATGTTTTGGCACCATTTCAGTTGCTTGGCTTTTTCTCCTGGTCACCGTTTTGCAGCCTGAAGGAATTTCCTCATGTACCTTCTTCTAATATGAAGTGAACTCGCTGCAAAAGACAGAGACCTTTCTACGTTGCTCCTGGACTCATCAACTCGGGTTACCTGCTGTACTTGCATTGCTGAAAGATGCTTGGACTAATCATACAAGTTGACAAGTTGCACTTCTTGTTGTAATGGTGTTGTGAAAGGTGCCTCGATGAACAGAACTTGTGAGACCGAATCATTTTGTTGAACTTTTAATGTTAAAAACTTCAACGAAAAATTAACACTGTGATAATGAAGTTAAAAATTTTGTTTTGTGTAAGAGTCTAAAAACTTAAAATATTTGAATAAATGTTATAAGTGGAAAACAAAGTATTGTCATTCATTATTGTCGTCTGCTAATAAATCAATGGTGGTAAAAAAAAAAACCAGGAATGTATTGAAATCAGTACAAGGCGTACATAGGGGGGCTCAGGGATCCCATGCCCCTACCAAGCGGACTATAAATTAGAAAAAAAAATTTCAATATTTCAGTGAAAAAATTTAAATATTGTAAGAACATACATATCTTATGCTACATTTACCAACTGCTGTTAATTTAAATGTATTCTGAAGGGAAGTAACAAAATTTCTTGGGAAGAAAACCTTTATGCCCCCCCCCCCCCGAAGGTTGATCCTGCATACGCCCTGCTCAGTTTACAATGTCCTTATCGGAATGAAAAAGATGCCCATAACAAATATTTGTGGAATGCTACGGTTCGTGTATGTAAAGCACTGCTTTTGCAATAGCTTCCCTAAGGTGAAGGCATGTGTAATCTAAAAGAGTCCCTTTCTTCAATTCTTAATATATTCTTTTTTAAATTGACCACAATCACAGTTACTCCGTTAAATGACCTTCACAAGGAATCAATGGAACGTAACATAAGTTAAAAAAATATAACTTGGGATACACATTAGGAAGTTCCATTCTAATTCCTCACAATTTCTGAATAAAAAATTAAATTCAGCTTACGGGAAAGGAGGGGATAGTTTTAGAACAATTGGACAAAATGCAAAATTTAACATTTCAAAACCTGTTATATGGGAAATAAAACTGGAGTTGTCTTGTTTCAATTGTCCTGTTCGACCAAACTGGACATATGGTCATCATACTTATAGCCCAGATTTTTTTCCCATACATAGTTATCGGTTACTGTTATCAGAAACTCAGAGCAGATGTAATCACATTAAGTGGCGTGCACTGTATTAATTACCTCATAAGAAAAAAACCTGTTCATAAAAATTAAATAAAACAAACTCTCACATCTTTCATATACTCAACGTGATGCCTTGTTGCCAGAAAAACTACAGTCAACTCTTTCGATAGGTCTATCACATTTTTCAGAAGGTGAAGAAGAATTGCTGACTTGTCATTGGATCTACACATCAGGTACACGGTCTGAAAATACAAATAAATCTCTTATTGCCAAACATCTACATATTTGTCATGATACATACGCCTACATGTAAATATGCACTAGTCAATAGTCAACCACTCACAATTAACAAACACTGGGAGATCAGGAAGTCTATCAACAGAAAAAAAAGTTAAAGTGGACATCAAGCGAATTTCGGCCCAAAAAAATTCTATGTAAGAATATACAGGTCGATGGTGGTTACACACACAGAGAAAAAGGAACTCGAGTTTATAAGTCAGAATGGCATCCAATGGCATTGCTGCTCAGTCCACACCGAAAAATGAAATATTGCTTCCCCAATATATTCCTGGCTGGAAGTTCTGCACCATTTTAATTCCAACACATGACAGGCGTTTTCCCATTTCACTAATTTCCTGACTGAATAAGTGGATTAACACCCTGGATTCAAAAGCATTTGTTTTTCTAGACTAGCATCACTGCATGTCTAATTTTGTCAGTATGATACATGATCGCCCTGTACAGATAATTGATATAGAAACATGACTTGAAAGAATAATTTGACTTTAACGGAACATCTATGGACTTAAAAAAGAATGAAATTTATTTTTAAAAAATACCAAAGTAACTGGAAGCATTACCTTTAAGTTTTCACTGAGTTTCGTTTCTACGTCTAGACGTATCAGTTCAGGATCTGTGAGTCCAGCTCGAGCAAAATCCACAAGCATACGAGGAAGGGTAGCTGAAAACATTAGAGTCTGTCTATGATGGGGCAATCTGTGCAGAACCTCTTCTAATTGTTCTTGGAAACCCATTTCGAACAACCTAATAGTATACTACAATTATATTATCAACTGATATTAACAAATTATACGGATCACTCATTAGCATAAAAAAAAGTGAATACATGAAACAAAAATATAATTAATTCCAGAAATGGTGATCTTACAGGTTCTACCCAAGAAGAAACTCAAGCCTCACAATGGTTTCTTGATCCTTTCAAGCACAGGTGTAGAAACTTCTTGGCCAGTAGGCCATAAAAAAACTAAATATTGATGCAGTCAAATATCAATGGAAAAACACTGATAAAATTAATGTAACTCTTTCAAACAATGTTTCATTCGTATTAAGATACTTCGAGCATAGTTACCATGCATCAAAATCTACGTCCCATATTTTTTAATTGCTGCACAGGCCAGTTTGTGCACTCAAGATGTGAAGCAAATATGCTATTATAGAGGATGACATGGCAGATCAATGACAGCGTTAGATCACTTGATCATTTTCTGCATGTAGAGGCTGGGTTTAACCAGAATCAACAGTTTATTGCCAATTACAAATAACAGCAGTAGAAATGTCTTTTTTTATACATCTGTTTCACCAAGAGGTGGGTTGCTTGCGGTAGCAATGTACAATAAAACCTGTCAATAATAATACTGTACGGACCTATGAAAAATACTTTTATAGACAGGTTATCATTGTAGATAGTTTGAGCATTTGCACTATTTCCTACTGAATAGGAATTCCACCGGCACCAAAGATAATATCGTTATAGGCAGGTTTTTTTTATCCTTATACACATGTTTCACTGTATCTTGCAGCCATTTTAATGCTATTTCTGTTGTAACTCTGTGTTGCGAAAGAATTCAATAAGGTTTAGTTGGGTATTGAACTCACAACACCTTAAATATCCTTTTTTACAGCAAGTGAGTACCTTGAACTGGGCTACTGCGCTTGACAGCTTTAGATCATTGTTTGATAAGAGTCGCAGCTCAATATTATATTCATTATAGTAGTAAGCGTTAAAAAAACAAAAAACAGATACTATTGACAAATATATACATGACTGCAATAGGTGGTAGCCACAGTTATCATACATACCTGTCTGCTTCATCAAAAACAACGTATTCTATAGAGGTCAGCTTCAAATCCATCTCTATAACCAAATGAAGAAATCTTCCAGGAGTGGCGATAATGATATCGGGGTGTGAATGCATTGCAGCAAACTGCTCTTCTATCTTTTCGCCACCGAGTACTGTCACAGGCTTCAGCCCAGTGGATTTGCCAATCTGAAATCCCGTGACAAATCACCTCTTGTATTATGAATACATAAAAAAGGTAACAAAAACCACATTTTAAGAAGTAACCACAGTAGATTATTGTGATATTTCATTCTTTTAGAAGCATCAAATTGCTTGATACTACTAACAATACAGCAGTGGAACCCCTGATCACCCGTTTTATGGTCAAATAATAATTTTAAAAAAAAACGTTATTTAAAGTATGAATTTCAAACCTCTACTTAACGGTCACAGATATACATGTTAATTAAGCTACTACTGTTGCTACTTTTTGTGTAAGGCACAAAAGTGTAGTCTGTAAATACGTTTAAGGGGTGAAACATATGGCTCATTAATCAACTGATTATGATTTTGTGTACCCAATAAACGTTTATAAGTGTATTATGGCGGTATTAACAATGATGATTAAAATATGTCAACAATAGAGTAATTTGGTGGTGTATAATGAGCTCTCTCTATCTATATATAAAGATAATCCTTTGACAGCAATATTTTCTCTGGGTCCAAACAGTTATCATTAATTTACATTTATTTGTTAGTTCATATTTATTTCACTGTAATTCATAGAATATAAAGGTTGTAAATGGGGGGGGGGGGGACATACAAATAAATGGTATATTGTTCAGAACTAAAAGGACAGGAAAGTGTCAGCTCGTGAAATCTAGTGGCAACTGTGGTATATTTCATTTGAAAAAAAATATTACCTCTTTTGTGAACTTGAGAGTCTGCAATGCCAGTTCTCGAGTAGGTGAAAATATCAGAGCACGAGCGCCAGATTTTGCCGTCCTAGCTTTTAGTTTCTCCAGCATCGGGATTAAAAATGCTCCAGTTTTCCCACTCCCGGTCCTTGCCATAGCAACAACATCTTTTCCTCCCAGAATAACTGGTATAGTCTATTGATTCAACATAAAAAAATATTTATATAAAATAGTATAAAAATATTTATAGACAAAGAAAACTAATTTTGAATATTTGAAAAAAATTAATAGTTTACTGTGTATTTTAATTTTGATAATCCTTAAACAATGAAATCACAGCACAGTACAAACGAAAAAAGGGGGTATCAACTCTTTCCAAACATTTTTTTTCCCCATTTAACAGTAAATATAAATATATATATATATATATATATATATATATATATATATATAATTGATTTTCTGTGTGTGTGTGTGCAAGTTTTCTATACAAATCTACAATTTTAGATTGATCGTCATCAAATTTTGTATATATACCAAACTGGACCCGGCTTGAACGATAGGCTACTTTAAAAGTTCATCAGAGATGGGCAGAAAACTGTTGGGCAACAATGGTTCCTGGACCATCACTTTCGGAATGTTTACTTTGGTTACCATGGTTCCTTAGCAATGTGTTTCACACATGTGTCTGCCTTTACAATGGTTTGCCACTCCTTTATTGATGCCAGTATTATGTGTGTGATAGTTTATATGTCTTTATAATGGTTTGTCACTTTTTTTCAATCATCCCAGACTTTTTGTCCACTACTGTGGTGGCTACCTTCAGTGCAGTTTTGATAATTTTTGTCGCACCACTGTCATTTTCTGCAGACGAGGGCTAATTAGACCGGGACCTAACCTGCAATTTATTGCTGATTCCAAATGGCAGGCTTGTTTTTTATACTCATCGAGAGGTTGGTGTGCTAACCCCTCGATGGGGGCTTCCTGCGGTAGCAATTTTTTGCTACGGTCAAGTCACCGTTTTTGTTGTACCCCTGTGTCAGGAAAGTTTTCTGACAAGGACAAACTGGGTATCGAACTCGTGACACCTCTAAACATCCTTTGGTACTTTAGGCGAGTATCTTATTGACCTAGGCTACCACTCCCTTCAGCGCAGTTTTTAACAAGTGAGGCGCCAAATTAAATTTCTTGAATGATGTTATCCACTGACCCTTTTGCTAGAGGCGCAGAAGGGTCAACCTTGCCGTTGTGACATCAAGCAAGTGACACGTGTCCCATCAACACAGACAAGGTTGCTCCCTCCACGTCTCCAGCAAAAGTGTCAGTGGATAACTGTCATCCAAGGAGGTAGTTTCATCTCCTCGTTTGTCGAAAGCTGCCCCGAAGATGTCCACCCCAGTAGTGGAGTGGACAAAACATCTGCCTCAAAGAAGCCTGGAACACGGCATAACAGCCCGAAAGGTATGAACTTTATTATAATCTCAGGAAGAATTTTAAGAAAAAATACTCTTCTTTGTAAAAAAACATTGTCATGGAAATTTTTACCACAATTGATAACAACATGCAGCTTACCTTTCTCTGTATAGGAGTAGGGACCTTATAGCCTTTGGCCAATACCCCTTTCAAGACTGGAAAACTCAGACCTAAATTTGTAAAACAAAAAATTATTTTGTGATATAATCTTCACAAGCTTTCAATAATAATTTGGTACCAGATTAACATAAACTCAGTTCTTTAACACTTTGGCAGCACAAATAGTGGAAAAAATATTCCTTTCTGCACCGCCAATCATCAGAAAGTGATTTATACAAATTACTAGGCTCATCATTTTACGTGCAATAAGAACAGTTAGAAGAGTTAAAATCAAGTCCTGAGTTAGATAATGGAAGGTTTCTAAATAAAATTTAAAATGGAAAGTAAATGAGCAGATGGAAAGCACTGTGCAGCAGGATTACTAACACTTTGTGCATTCAAATCCTTTTTGCATTCGGTACATACCGCTTAGATACATCAACCCTTGTGAGGGGAGTCGCTGAGAGCTACCAATATTGACGTGTGTGCATGTTCATTGCTCTGAAACGGTTCTTTTTTAGATTATTATGGGATGTTGCAGAGCTGCAAGTGACAAAAGTTTAAGAGCCACTGCTTTAGAGGAATGTTTAAGGAGTTGTTATAAATAGTGTGTTATGTCTACACTACCATTATGCATGCAGGGTGTAGTGGTTCATTCATATAGGTAGCGTTTCATGCAAAAACTACACACAGAACAACCATAGGTAGAGAACTTTAAAGTGTGGGAGGGGCATGATGATATCAGTTCATATATGTCATGTCCCTATACATAAGATCAGTTGGCTCCGTCTTTGACTCTATCTGAGGGGGCGGCAATGCCCCATATGACCCCCCCCCCCAATATCTCCATCCATGACAGACAAATGTAAAAGGGATTTTTAAATATCAAAATGTAGGGAATGGAAGTAAAAACATTATTTTTCTTCCTTTGAGAAAAACGTATCATGCTAGCCATTCTGCCAATTACCATAGCATTGCCAATTATCGACATACACTATGGTAAATTACCTGTCATTATTACACTGAAATAAAAATCACAGCAATGAAAATCATCTCACCATCGAGCCAAAAGAAAAAAAAAAGAAAGAGACAGACAGATGTAGTGGGACACAGGTAATCTTACAGATTCGATTGAGAAGAGGTTGAACTGACGATGGCTGTTTCAGAAATTTTGTCTTTTTCTCATCGAAATTAAAGTTCTTTTTGATTTGGTACAATGACAGCAATTTGCTTTATGCATATCATGCCACTTTAGGGGGTGGGGAAACACAGGCAAAGGACTTTCTCTAATTAAATTTTTGGGAATAATTTTTTCCTCCTTAAAAGTAGGGATTTTTTAAATAAAAGTCAGAATTTACGAGACACGAGTTTTTCTGGAATCCATATGGAGTAAACATTCGGGAGATTTGGCAGCTACGATTTACCACCCACAGCGCCCTTGTCTTAATTAATGTAGGTCCATGGAATAGCATAGGTGTCAATTCCCAGACTTGAAAAACCTATAGTTTGTCCTGTGAGAAAATATTTTGCTGCAGATAAAACATGTCATGAGAATAAGAGGAAAGAACTGGGATTTTTTTCGAGATTGCATAGTGCAGAAAATCAAGGATTACAATTATTGTGCCAACTTATTCATTATCGTACGACTATGAACACTTTTATTTTGTATCTAACATTAGATGATAAATGCTCCTCCCTACATGGAATTCATTTTCATCCACTGCTTACTGACTTTGCTTCAATTCCCACCCTTGAAAATAAATTTTTTCGGGGGTTTTAACAATAATTGACATTTTTTTTTTTACTTTTGGTGTCATACTGGACAACCATTAGCAATTTCCTGTACTTGAAAAATCCAAATTTCCTATATTTTTCATCAGTAAATTACGTCAACCCACACTAGTGAAATAAATTAAGAGAATTTGTATATTTTATCGAATTTCATGAAAAGAACTGAACTGAATATAAAACCACTGCTTCTAGACAAAACTGCAAATCTTGTACGTCAAATACGTAAATGTACACATGTGTGTAGGCGGAGCCAGTAGAGAAAAAGGCTGCATAAGACACATTTCATTCGTTAGCACACCCCAGCAAATTTCTTGGTGTTATTTTGCCGCAATCAGTTAATTTCAAATTGTAACAGTAAAAATGAGTAACCACCAACGTTCAGATGATGGAATGAGGTGGCTAATTGTGGGGAGGCTAGAAACAGGACAATCTCAAGTCCAGATTTGTAGAGAGAGTTCAATTTAACGCCCAGCATCGTCTGTAACTTATGGAAACAGTTCCAGAATACCGGATCCATCGACAGAAAGCCTGGGCAAGGTCACGATGGCCAGAGAAGATCGCTATTTGTCGATTATAGCAAGGCGTAACAGGAGTGCTACAGCTTCTCAGCTCTCTCGTGACTTGTATGCAGCCACAGAAAACCGTGTATCAGGGGGTGACTGTTTCCAAAAGACTTCATGAGAGAGGGTTGTTTGCAAGAAGACCTGCTGTTTGCGTCCCGCTCACTTCTACGGACAGGAGAATCCGTTTATCATGGTGCAAAGAGCATAGAGATTGGAGTATGGATCAATGGGCGACCGTTCTCTTCATTGATGAGTCCCGGTTCAGCCTAAGCACCGATTCTCGCCGTACGTTCATATGGAGACAACCAGGGACCCGCTACCTACCCTCCAACGTCCGCGAAATCGACCATTATGGCGGAGGAGGTTTAATGGTCTGGGCAGGCATCATGTTGGATGGCCGCACACCTCTCGATGTCTTTGAAAGAGTCACTGTGACTGGTGTGAGGTATAGGGATGAGGTCTTAGAGCTCTATGTTCGCCTTTTCAGGGGTGCAGTTGGCCCTGAGTTCATTTTAATGGACGATAACGCGAGGCCACATAGAGCTCTTCTGCTCGACGATTTTCTAGAGAGTGAGGATATTCGCCGGATGAATTGGCCAGCCAGATCTCCAGACCTTAACCCCATAGAGCATGTCTGGGACGCTCTAGGGAGGGCAATTGCAACTCGCAACCCCCTCCGGGAACCATCCAGGGAATTAAAACAGCGTTGCTGAACGAGTGGGACCAGTTGCCACAGGAAATGATAAACTGCCTTATTTCAAGTATGAAATCACGCTGCTAGACCTGTATATCTGTAAGAGGGGACCATACCCCCTATTAACCCATTTTTTTTGTTTATTCTGCAACCGCTGTTTCATACCTTCCGACTCCAACGAGTGTTACGCACGATCATGCGTGTGTATTACAATTATTGAATGGTTACTTGTTTTGTATTGCATCAATGTATGTACATATCAAATTTCATTAAAATCGGTACAGTAGTTCTAGAGATAATCGACCATGTCTGCAAATTCTCTTAATTTCTTACACCAGTGTACTATTGCAAGCACTGAAGGATTTCTTTTAGGGAGATTTTCATTTTTGCAAAGCACAATTAAGAGGATTTTTCTGTTAAGATACGAAAAATCAGAATATTATAAGACTACAAAATCGGAAGGCTTCTAGTGAGATTGGAAGCATTTGCAACTATACAATAGTCTAATAAAGAACCACTCCCCATCATACTGAACGGGCACACATCAATATTGTTATAAAAATTATGTAAATAGCCATTATCATGTATTGCCATTTTTTGCCTGTAAGCGTATATAATAACCATTAATGCAATTCTCTGTAAATATAGCTAAGTTGGCACATTTGGCGAAGGTTATAAGTTAGTAATGTCATGACTCCAAAAAGAGAAGTGTAAAGATGTCATATTTTACTCCGCGAGATTATTCTAGAAGGTTTCTTTCACCTATATAAGTGGCGCCACTAAAAACAAACTACGCCCAGTTGGCGAAAGACAAGATCTTATTTGTCTATCTCACTCTATCTGTAGGTCACATTCCATCAAAATCTCTGCTTGTAAATACGTGTAAATAGCTGTTCTGTGAAATAAATCTGTGACGTCCTGCATTTGGTTTGATCCTTGGCTCATTTCAAGGACTCATGAGAGACATTATCCAGAACAATATCAACAGCTCGCAATTATGCCCCCTGACACAGGTTACCAATCTCTCTCTCTCTCTCTCTCCCCCCCCCCCCATAGAAGTAGAATCACTGAAGCAGAACGATTCAAGCATCAGAAGTTTGAGAATTTCAGCAAATTGACCTTACTGGTTTTTTTTATACCCCAATTGCATTGATCAACTTATTTCATATTTTCTATACAGTTATTCAGAAAATAAAAACTTGAGTGGAAATTTGAGCCACTTATGAGCAAATTTTCGTATACAAGCAGAACACCACTCTAGTACTTGCCCATGGACTGGAAACCACCCGATTTGGTTTTCTTCAGTTTGTCCATTAGAACAGATCCAGTCAACAAAGGCATTTCATCGTCATCCTCGTCTGATTCAACATTCTTTCCTCCCTGTTCCACATCACTGTCACTTTCGTCTTCATCTTCTTCCTGAACATATAAAAAAGGAAAATTTATTTCTGCATGATATACATACAGTACAACAAGGCTAGATAAACCAAGGGTCTGTCTTTTTTAATATAGGGTCCATTTTTTGTGAAAATGTTTTCCATTTTCGTGGAAATGACCATTGATTTTGTGACAAGGAAGTAATGCTGGGGGTCTAGGCAAAACAATCTAGTTAATATTTTATGAAAGAAATGTAATGTCAGATTTATGGTTTGTATCTTATGAAGAGCACATTTTTAAGACCCAGAATTTTGTGAAGGATCTGAAGATCCTCCCAAAATTTTGGTTGGACAGACACTAGCAAACTGAAAACAAAAATGTTTTAAGATAAAAGCATAACTTTTTTTTCGAGAAAAACTGTCCAAAGAACTTTTTTTCTAATTTTTCTGGCACGGCGTGACAACCAACATGGAAAGGAGTTGTAAACATGGAAAGGAATCTAATCATCCAAGGCTGGGTGAGGTTACAGAATGGAAGCAGTTGTCTGGAGATGCCTGCCTCATCGTTGGTTTATGTTAAACAACATCCCGTCATGGTGATGGAGGAGTTCCGGAAGATAATGGCAATGAGATGCGATCAGCTGTGATTAGTCGCTATGGCAGCAATCAGTCGCATATAAGGCGAAACCCAGACTGTCTGGGGGCATTCCAAGTCACAGCAGCCACATACTTCTAGTTCGTCCCATGGGTAGAGATACAGAGGGGCATGAGGGCATGCCCCCCCCCCAGCATCAAAGGTGGAGTTGACTAATCTAATGTATATGTGTGTATATGAAATGTCCCCCCTCCCCAGACTTTCAAGTCTATCTCTACCTATGGTTCATCAATAGACTCCACCTGGGGGTTGGGAGCCTTCAACTATGTGCTGCCCTTGTTAACCTTTCCTGATGTCTACTCTGGCTGTTTTCAGATTAAAATTATAGGATACAAAGGATTGGTTGACCAGCCAATGGATGATGATCTACTGGCTCGAGGGTATACCGATTTCCATGACTGGACACGACTACACAATTCGACGACTTGCAGTGATGTTAAATTTCAATCATAATTTGTTTGAAATTTACATGTTAAAATTCTGTCAATTAAAATTAATATTTTCCAGAGTTCAATCTCGACTCATGTTGGATCCCTTCGTGATTCCCAGTTGCATTGATCCCTTTAAGATCACGGTTGTAAAAGGTGTTTCGTCGCATATCCCTCGACTTACCAGGAGCCTGTCCAAACATTTTTCATGGGGGGGGGGGGGGGGGCGTTTTTGTGAAAATGGTCATTAACTTTGTGAAAATAAGTAATTTTGTGGGAAGTGAAATAATCTCATTAATCTATCACAGAAAAAGTGAAATGCCAAATTTATGGTTTCCTTCATTTTTATTTTGTGAAAGGTTCGTTTTCGGATCTAGCATTTTGTGAGGAGTCAGTTTTTCAGATCCAGAATTTTGTGGAGGGTCCAGAAAATGAACCCAAATTTCTGCTGGACAGACCCCTGCTTTTATCTTATCCAGTATTACCGTCCTCTCATTGTAAACATGATTATTTTTTTTCTACAATCAGACGCACATTTGAATCAACCAAGCAATTGTATACAACTAAGGTTTTATACAGAAGCCACTACGTACAATTTGCTTATTTATAATGCACATTCAGATTTTTCATGTGTGTGTGATTTCCATTATAACTGCTACAAAAAATTTTGACTTGTTTTCTTTGTTTCCTGTCGTACTTCAGACAGTCCATTGAATAACAATTTAGGTGCTGGCCAAATTTTTTAAGAGCTACGTTTCTTTTTAAAGGAAATGTTAAATTTTTGTAATTACTATTATTTTTATGTACTTGACGTGTCCACCGACATGGAAAAGGGTCAGACGGACATAATTTCCAAAAAAATTTTGAGTTGTCCTCAAAAATTCAATTATGACATATGCAAAATTCTAAGCAGCAGTGCTAATTTCTTGATTTCCATGGCAACCAGATGCCCAAAATTTGTGAAGCCCTGGGTTTTTTTGGGCCTGAAAATTTTGAAAATAAATTTGGTGATAGCCAGGGTCCCCGTAACTAGGCTGGGGCAACCGGGGCACTGTCCCTGGCTCCCGCGCTGAATGGGGGCCCCAACAAAAGTATACACTTGTTTTTGCATAATAACCCTTTCAAGAGGGGCTCAGAGAAGGTACGCTACTGCCCTGGCACCAGCCATGCTCTATGGGAGCCAAACATTTTTTTTAGATCAGCCAAAATACTTATTATGCTTTTCCGAGGTTTGGTAACCTTTTCCCTCATTGACGAAGCTAGTTACACAAATTCCAACAATTTTGCATAATCAGCAGACTCCACTTCAGTCACAGCACATAGAAAAATTCAGGCACCAATGCAGCTTTTTTCAAGTTACCATGGTGACTTGGATGGGTGCCTTGTCGAGCCCCTGTATTACTGTACATATAAAACACAGGATTCGGCAACGAAAGAGTAAACAGGACTACAAGAACAAACTTGAAAATATCCAAAGATACTTATACTCAGAAAAGATACTTACAAAATGTTCCGTTTCATTTTCGTCCTTGGGCGGCTCTGTCTCATTGTCCTTCTTTGGTGCAGATTTAGCTTTTACTTTCTTGCCTTTTCGCTTCATTTCTGCAGAAATATTTACATATGATTATGTAATATATCAGACAAATATTAATAATTTATATTTATAAATTATGTAATATATAAAACAAATAATTATCACATCCATATTAAAATTAACGTTGCAGGTTTTAGCTTTTGTTTTGTCATAAAGAATTGTGCAGGGGCCAGCGTGTATACTTCGTTAACTGTGATCAGCCAACCCATGCAGCATGACTCTTCACCCTGAGATAGAATGTCAGTCACTAAAAATTAATCAATTGTCATCAAAGCTTGCGCCAGCCCCCCTAATGAACTACATTATATATATAATCCTAGAAGTAACACTTTCTTCACAGGAATGCGTATATATTTTGTGTTTAGTTTTTTGTATACATAATTTTGTGTACATATTTTTCCATATTCTTCAGCACTAATTAACCGTATATTTCGTAAATAGATGGGGGTTTTTTAAATATAATTTTTATTTGTTTCCCTTTCCACATTGTCATATTTCATTCATTTCTTGTTTTATGAAATAAATTGTATTTTCTGTAAAATTGCATATGTATCTTGTCGAGCATTTTGAATTGACTACCAAACAGCAATCGTTTGGCGAGGAAAAAAAAAGGCACCACATTGACTACTCTCTTATGGAAAATTAATCCTAGAACGTGTTGTGTATGTATATGCACAGCCCCTAAGGTATTTATTTTCTCAGAGATATGCTTGTTCCGTGTTCTTGCTGGTGCTGCCATCCGTACCAACAGCATATGATAACATAGCGATCATGGCGCTAATTAAAAATACCAGTTTCTGTAATGTGCCAGAATGGCGTTGCGGCAAGATGCTCATCAACCACAGTGAAGGTTACTGTCACAGAGTCTCAGGTTCAAACCCCAAGGAGGATATAGATATTTTCCTAACACACTTGAGGCAATCACCTATAGACAGCACCTTCATTTCCAACCCATCTCATTAATGACAGTAAATTGCAATATAGTAAGAGTTATTGTTTGGCGAAGAAGTTTCTCAAATGTTTGCCAATTCAAAATGATGTCTCAGTAATTCACTGATTGCACTAAACAATCTTGGTCTGACGATAATTTTCTCAGGTAAATGTCTGCTTCAATTACGGAGGGAAGGAATACGAACCATGGGAACAAAGTAGGTAAGCCAATGAGACATTTAGATAGTGATAAATGCCCAGAGCTGCAACTGGAAAGGCAAATTTACTCTAGTACCCATTTTGGCATTGCCCTCCCTGCAATTTTCAGTGGGAGGATGAACGCCATGGGCTCTGTCACTGGACTTATCCCGTTGCCAAGATCTCTACCAGCCCAGCTTCGTTCATTCATTCAGTGGGGTAGAGGAAATAAACTCGGCATCCAGGGCGTTGGATCAAGCATCATCTACACGGCATACCTTTTTATCGCCAAGTTTTCAGCTACGAAAAAAACTTTGATATGTCACCAACACAATCCTCTCTGGCACATTTTTAAACATTATTGGATCTCGTTGCACCGGTAACCCTAGGAAATAACGCCAAACTGGGCCTGGCGATTAAAGCCGGGTTTTCCTAGGAGCAGGTTTCCTGTGATTCGCGCAGCGCGACACGTCGTCCACTCACCAATAAGAAAAACAGAACGACTGTTTTCCTACAGAGCGCAATACGCCTCACGACAGCGCTTTACGTCGGGCGTGATTGGCCGACTGCTTCAGGAGTAATCAAATGCGTCACGCGCCGCGCGTTTTGCCAATGTTCTCTTCACTCTTGTGTGTTGTCTTTCCCTTCCCTTCAAACCGGAGCATGCAGACGACAGAGTAGCTGATGTCAAGGCCATATACTATGATACAGCCGTCCTGATCTGATGCGCCACGCTAGGAAAACACAAACGCGTAGCGTAATCATGTAACACGTTTTTACCGGCGCGAAATGGTTGAATTCGGTTCACGCGGCGCAAAAATCATATTCCTAGGAAATCTCAGCTTATAAGAACTGGCGACAAGCAGCAGTATATCGGGTATTTACCCGGCTAAGTCGACAGAATCAACGGAAAAGATTTGGCAATGCATAGACCATAACAGTCGGTGATATTTTGATACGCATTAATTCAGTTGATCTAAGTGAAACCAAAATTATTTCGAATTAACGATATTTTTATATTCCCCCCCCCCCCTTACAAATACCTGCTCATGAGCAAGGAGGAGGTGAAGAAATGCAAACTTGCAAGTAAAATATACTCACTTATAACAAAATAACAATAACACGTGGGGAAATGTATTGCCACTTGCCAGGGACCAAGCAAGGATGCCTTTGTATCGGCTAATATCGCAGGGTTATTGCCTCTTCTTTCCAAAGTATATTCCATTTTCCCCCTTCCTGTTGCTGAAACGTATAACAGTATGACTATGCGTCCAGTATTAGCCAGTTCATTCCCACATAGTGATCTCACATTATTGGTCAATAACGCAGATTTTTTTTTTTTCGTTCGATTCAGTTCCTTACGAGTAGGGCCCACAAACGGAACTGAAGTTCAAGTTCAGTTAATTTTTCTGCAGATAACGAAACATTCAAAACGATGGTCCTCGTGAGGAGCAGACGACAAGTTTCCGATTAGTGCAGTGCTGCTATCTATTGTCACACTCACAGATGACTCCTGCAGTTAATTTAGGTTTTAAATAAAAAAAAAACAAAAAAAAAAACAGATATTTTCATTCTGAGCTGTTCCTTAGGAAAGAGAACCTGCTCCTAGGAGCAGGTTTCCTGTGCCGCGCGCAACGTGATTCGCCCAGTGCGACACGCCGTCCACTCACCAGTAAGAAAAGCAGCATGACTGTTTTCCTATAGAGCGTAATACGCCTGATGACAGCGCTTTACGTCGGGCGTGATTGGCCGACTGCTTCTGGAGGAGTCAAATGCGTCGTGCGCCGCGGTTTTGCCGATATTCTCTTCATTCTTGTGTTTTATTTCCCTTCCCTTCAAACCGGAGCATGCAGACGACAAAGTAGCTGATGCCAAAGCCGTATACTTTGTATAGCCACCCCGATCTGATGCGCCTCACTAGGAAAACACAAACGCGTAGCGTGATTACGTAACTCGTTTCTGTCAGTGCGAAATAGTCTAATTCGGTTCACGCTGCGCAACAAACCTATTCCTAGGAGCAGGCTTTCTGCTGCTCGTCCAGCGTGAAAACTGTGATTGGTCAAAAAGTCCAAAACCCGGCTTTAATCCGGGTTTTCCTAGGAGTAAAATTTCTGCGCATTGCGCAGCGTAAAAACGCCGATTGGTTAAAAACCTGAAATTCAGGTTTTTTGACCAATCACAGTTTTCACGCTGGATGCGCAGCAGAAAGCCTGTTCCTAGGAAAACCTGGCTTAACAAACATAGCTCACAAACCGAACTGAATCTCAAGTTCAGGTATTTTTCCTTCACATAAGGAGGCATTGCAAATGAAGGTCCCTGTAAAAAGCTGACGATAGTGAGGCTTTTTTTGATCACGTGATATTTCCCTTTTTCTTCAGGGACATAGAAGGTAACCAATATGGCGATTTCCTGTTCTACTCATGAAAGAAACAAATCCAAATTGAAGAAACGTAAATATTAATCGTTTTTTTTCTTTTTGATGGGCTCTAGGTATTTCGAAAATTTTCTTGAAGTTCAAACTATTGATCTGCCTGTTTTTGCTTCAAAAAATGCTTTAGTAAAGCTGCAGAATTTCTTCAATGTAATTTATGGGCCCATAATTAATTTCAAAACATCCTAAACTTTATGTATTGATGCAGTTGTATATTATAAGACAATATGGAGGCATTCATTTTCATTTCCGCACTTGAAAAGATATAAATAAAAAGTTGAAATCAATGTTACTGCATGGACATCCAACTCAAAAGTAGGTCCGGCTAATTATTTTATATCCGATTTTCTGGGCTCCGTATAATAAGTGAACTCTATTTCAAAAATGCAGAATTCAATTCAATTTTTAAAATCATTGATGTGGCGGAAAACCCCACCAAATTTCCGCATTTCTACGGTAGAATCGACAATTTTAACATTGATTTCTATAGGGATCATCCTTCGCTTATAACTCAAAGTGATGTTGATGATGATTATGATGTCTATTCGAAAAGCCTCATTAAAGCCTAGGAGTAGAAATTCTGCGCCGTGTGCAGCGTGAAAATGTCAATTGGTTAAAAATCTGAAATTCAGGTTTTTTGATCAATCAGCGTTTCCACGCTGCAAATGCTGTAGAAACCTGCTCCTAGGAAAACCTGGCTTCAGAGCAGGTTTTCTGCGCTACGTGCAACGTGAATCGCCCAGCGCGACACGCTATCCACTCACCAATAAGAAAAACAGTATGACTGTTCTCCTATAGAGCGCAATACGGCTCACGACCAGGGCCGTATTTATGTTTTTGCCGCCTGTGGGCTATACAAATTTTCCGTTCCCTCCCATTTCAGTCTAACTTTTTAATCCCCTTCCCTTCCACCCCTCCCATGGCATTACTAATAAATCATAAACAAGCAAAAGACAAAAAAGTGATACTACAGAGCACCTGAATTTTACTTTTCTGTCCCGCAATTCGTATCCTATTCCAATCCATAATGATTGCCATATAACGGAGGGGGGTGCTCAACCTCCGGCCCGAAGGCGTCTACCACGTCTACACATCGATGAAGGCATATAACCATCGATTATGTATATAACCGGTTTTTTATGCGCAATAACTGGATTTATCACATTTACCGTTTTACGCAGGGGGTGCTGTAAAACCGGTTTTCTAGCTCTTTTTTCTAGAACTCAAAACACTCAATAGGTATATGTGTGTGTGCATGTGTTTTTTATAGAAATTTTAATTTTGTTTTTATTTTGGATTGATCTCCGATAGATTTTTTGTATGTGACAAACCCGCAAAAAAGGATAGGATCTATTTAATGCAGCTGAAAATAAAAAGACGGCCATTTGCTTAGTTTGACTATATGCATTCTTGTTTATAGTTTGGAGAGAGGAGATTATTTACGGAGTGATAAAAGGGGAGAGAGAAAAAAAAAGTCATATAGAAATTAAAACAATCTGTGGGGGGGAGAGCGGTACTCTCTTCCTCACCTACACACTCGTTTTTTTTTTATTCCGAGTCAACGGCCATCATAAATATAATCATCTGTAGGGGCAGGTGGTGTCAAATTCCGATAACACCTCGGAGAAGTGTATCTCAGCTCAGTAGGAGCATATTGTACGAAAGAGCGAGCATATCTTTTACTCTGTGTGTGTGTTCGCGGAATCTTCTGAACTGAAAATTGGCTCCTCTGCAGATGACAAATGGATATTAAAATCAATAACAATTGGGGTGTTTAGTTTGCCGGGGCTTGATTCAATGATAAAGCCTCACCAGTATTCGATAGTAATTTAAAGCACTCATTGCCAAAGTCCCAGTCGCTGAAACACCTTTGTCAGATATTTAGCACAAAGGTGCTCGACTTTTTGGAAGGTGTGGGCCACTTCATTGTTTTGAAATATTTCGCGGGCTTCTTCAGTTATCCAGAAACGAGTCTCGATCCTCCAAAATTATCTAAAAAGTGGCACGTGCCGCTTAAGTGATCTGCAAGCGCGCCGCGGGCAACTCGAGAGATCTGGAAATGTGCCACTAACCACTCAAATAGGATAATCAGAAAATGTAGCACGATCCACTTAAGTGAACTGGAGGTGTGCCGTTCGTCGCTCAAGTGATTTTGAAATGTGCTTGAGACCACTCGAGAGCCTTGTTTTGTTTTTTGTTGTCACGGGCCACATCAAATGCTTCCGAGGGCCGCATTTGGAGCACAGAACATGGGTTAAGCATTTATGGCTTAACATGTTGCATCTGATGTGAGTACCAAATTTAAAATGTCCCCTATATTTTCCCCATAAGAAAAAACCCAAAAATTATCGAACCGTTTTCTATTTAATTTATGTTCAAACCAAAACAATTATTCATTTATAGAAACATCGGAAATTAAACCCAGTTAGTTTTCCAAGTTTACATTATTATTTTAACAAAAATCTCCCCGGCAAAATTTCGTTATATGCTATGTGAAACATAATTTTAAACTTTGTTTTCCCATCAAAGTTGTGAAAATGTTTATCCATATGTTTTTTACATATTACGCTGGTGCCACAGAACCGGGGCCAGGTGCGTCTAAACAATTTCGGGGCACGAAAAATGTTTAGGACACCCCCTCCCTTTAACAAGATTCCATATATTTTGTGGGAAGAGGGAATCGGCATACTGAATATACACGAACGCTAAGAAATACCCCCCATACAAAAAAAAACCAACTACACAAATGTGAATTAACACAAAAATTAATGGAGGTAATTTTTTAAACTAATGTGAGAAACCGTTTCCGAAATTAAGGAAAACTTTAGAATCGATGGATTAAAAATAATAGAAAGAAATTATTTCAGTACCAATGAAAACTCAGAATTAATAAAAGAAATAATTTCGGAATAGACTAAAATTTGGAATTAACGGAAGAAATAATTCCAGAACTATTGAAAATTCAGAATTAATAAAAGTAATAATGCAGAAATTGATTAAAATCAAGAAATAAATGGAATTAATAATTCAGCAATTGATGAAAATTGAGAAGCGACATAAAATAAATGAGCGCTCTCTCCTCTTTTATAAAAAAATCTGCGCTCTCCCGAGACCGCACCGTCACCGTAAAAATATAAAATAAACTAGTTGGTGACGGTGCGGACGCGGTGCGGTGACGGTGCTCGGCGTAGATATGTGTGAACGGCTGCATTGCTTAGCAAAGAATTATTCCTTGACCGTGTGATGACCTACACTCGGCCGACGCACGTGTCGGGCACGGTGCGGATCAGACCTTATGAAGGCGTCTATTACTCTTTTCGAAAAATCAAGTGACGTCACCCGATTCCTCACGCGACCGTCTCCCGTTGGAACACTGAGTAAAATTACTGTTTTTTGATAATTTTTTTTGCATAGTTCTAATTCATAAAACTCTATCATTTTTTCAGAGTAGATGCCACAAATACCGCTAATTATCAAAATATATATTTTTTATTTTTTTGAAAGTTTTTTTATTTTTGACAGATTTTTTTCCGACCCATGTATGCAATGTTAAATCAATGGGAAGTATGCACGTTTGTAAAATCGAAAAGGGAAACGGAAAGGGAATTATCAGAATGGGGGAAAACATTTTCCCCATAAATGATTGCCTTTTGATGTTCAACGTTCAGTGGGAATATATTAATTGGAATAAATTTTCATCTTTTTCTTATAACTCGGCCTTACATTCAGAGTCGCAACTAGGGGAGAGCAGGCGGGTTTGGTCTGGGGAGGGGGCAAATTTCACCCTTTCACCTTTCCTTCAATCAACATTACAAGCAGGGCCGCAACTAGATGCTTGGTCACCCAGGGCAAGTGCGCATTTTAGCGCCCCCTTGTAATATTGAAGGAGAGGTTTGGGAAGAAAATTTGCTTCCCCGTCTGGTCCAGAGCCCTGGGCCATGGCCCCCACATCCTGGAGTGGGGCCCCTAGGCTGGAATCTTTTGCGGGCCCCCCGACCAGACTTTCACGGGCCCTTTTATGATGGATTTATAGCGGGAAAAACAAAAAATAATGAAAATCGTCCCGGGGCCCCAGGGCTGGAGCCTTGCCAGCCCACCCCTTATGGGGACATGCCCTGGGCACGACACCCACCTGCCCTCCCCCCCCCCCCCCAGTTGCGACCCTGATTACAAGGGAGCGCCAGAATATGTACTTGATTGGCTGACCAAGCATCGGTTGCGGCTCTGCCCACATTACTTGTTGAACATAGAACAGGGCCTGATTTCCGCATGGGGAAGTGAAGCATTTGCCCTGGGACAGGACCGCAAATAGATGCTTGGTCCGTCGGAGCAAGCAAACAAGCAATTGGCTTGTAATGTCGAAAGAAAGGTCAGAAGGTAAAATTTAGCCCAGGATCCGGAGCACCAGACCCACCCGTTCCCCTCCCGTTTACGGTCCTGCCTACTAGCTCCAACATTTAAATAACATGCGTTCACTGATTAACAAAACGTCTTTGATCCAGGTCACGGATAACCCCCATGTCTGATTTGGGCCCCGGCATAGATGTTCAAAGTCTTAGGTTTGCGGGCCATATGACAATGAAAACAGGGATAAAATTAATTTCAAAATGTTTAATTGATGCTCGAATAATTTCTGCATAGTTACTACTGCATCACAATCATTATTGCATTATACTATAATATAATTCGATTTCGCATACGTGTTCCCAGGCGTGTACTTTTTAGCTGCTGGCCACAAACTCTCTCTGATACAATTACCGCGTTGTAAGCACTAGGTACTTTCTTAACAACACTTTTTCGCGAGCCGTATGGAATCTCTTGTCATCCCATCACTATGGGTGGGAGACTGGTAGTCCCATATATACGGGACTCTAGCCCTTATGCGGGTGGGGCAGTGGTTGTTGCATTGCATATTTATTAATTATGGGGAGGGTGCTCAGCCCCTTTGTAAAATTTATTAGGGAGGAGGTCGAACTGCCTCAACCCCAGGTTCCAGTGCCTATGGCCCGGGGGCAGGACCGGATTTAGTCATTCAGCGGCCCGGTGAAAGAACAGTTTTGCGGTCCTGGTGATAGGGGTTGAGCCCAGAGGTTAACTAATCTTTGCTCTATAAATCTATCGAAATTTCTTTTAGGGGCGTGGGAGGGTCTTCGAATTTGGATCCGTAAAAAATATTTCCGAGGAGGAGGCCCCATGAATGAATGAATGAATGAACGCCAGAACTTTGCCACTGGACTTATCCCGTTGCCGAGATCTCTTCCAGCCCAGCTTCGTGGCAGAGTCCGGAGCACTTTATTTAGTGTCAAAAAAAAAACAAAAAACATACATACTTTTTTACAACATATTTTCCCCGGACAATTGGGTAGTGTCGCGATTAACAAATTTTGTGGTGATTACAGACGAGATGGGATTAGGAGTTGGAGAAGTTTCGGGGTTTAGTTAAGATGAATGTACACATATTAGGATGGAGGTATGTTTTAAAAGCAATTGAGAGCCCCCCCCCCCTCCTCCATGCCATCTCATCTGTTATCTTACACTTGCCGAGGAGGAGGCCCCAGTAAGTAGGGCCGTTCTAGCGCATGGGCAGACTGGGTATGGGCAGTGCAGGTGGTTACAAAGCTTCACGTTCACGAGAAATATGTAAAACAATATAATGTCTAACAGGGCTGCAACTGGGGGAAGGGGGTGCAGGCGGGTCTGGTGCCCCGGGCGCTGTGCTAGAGGGGGTGCAAATTTCACTCTTTAATCTCTCCTTCAACATTATGAGGGGGCGGCCCAAATGCATGCTTGCCCTGGCTGACCAAGCATCTAGTTGCGACCCTGATGTCTAATACTGTGAAATAAGATTTTCAGTCGGGGTGACTGGCGCTTTAAGTCTGATAGGGTGAGTCCCTTGCACCGAGGGCTCATCACAGTGTTAAGGCCATGACCAATTTATGGGAAAGGCAGACTGGGCTGTAGGGTCTTTAGTTATCGGTCTTATATTTATAAATATATAAAAATATAAATTTTCTTGAATTTCAACCAAAGAAGCCAGATGAAAATCTTAGTCTGGGGGGTCCTTTCAAAAATTAAGGCCCCCATTCAAGGATGTGGGGTGCTGCAGATTCCCTACCATATGTGTGTGTCTTTTAATAAATCGACGTATTTTTCATCAATGGATTCAATAAAATTTCAAGTTTTGCAGCTGCCTAATTTCGGCCATGGGGGGACCGTAAGTTGTGCACGCTAGGTTTAACCAAACGTATTATAAAGCAGGGTTCTTCAAAAAATGCACCAGAAGCGATATATGTGTATACATATATTGAGTATAAGTTCTTTGTCCCCCCCCCCCGCAGAAAATATTGAAATGACGGGCCTCCCACCCCCATCAGAAAAAAAATGAAACCCAGCCCTTAAGAAAATATTGCGGACGCCTATGTGTAGTAATAAGACAATTTTCAATAAAAGTATCAGCAAAATATCAGAATATTTGCGGTACAAATAGCAATGACATCTCAAGATAATGTGGCTCACCATTCGGGAATCACAGCCCTCCGTCTCACTGTCTTCAATATAATCCCTAACATATCTCGCGGCACTGCCGTACTCAGCGAGAAGAGCAGAGTCGTCCTAAGAGCAATCTTGGGGTCCCCGGAAAAATTGATTTTTTAAGACCTCCCTACCTAACTAGAAATGGTTACACAGTGCCGCAACTAGATGATTGGTCAGTCGGGACAAGCACGCATTTTAGTGCCTCCTTTTAATATTGAAGGAGAGGTTAAAGGCATGGGAGGAGATGCGTGGGGGGCATTGCCCCCCCTCCAGCAATAATGACCTTGCCCCCCCCCCCCCAGACTTCCAAGTCAATCTCCCCCTATGGTTAAAGGTTGAAATTTGCACCCCTTCTGGTTCAGCGTCCAGGGCACCAGACATGACTGCTTCCCCCTCCTTGCGGCCCCGTGATTGCTTACCAATTTGCATGCTGAATCTCGAACGATATCTCATTATCATGTGGGCCACCTCTGCGTGAGACCCCCAGGCCGTGTCCGGGTGGGCCCATGCGTTAAGACTACACTAGGAAAGAGCGCGATTACTTTTTTTAATGCAGTTAAAAAACGAATGAAAACCCCTTTTTCTTGTTATTGCCCCATACCCACGGTTCCGTGGCATCCTGTTTGGGAATCAATTTCACTACATTATAACTGTTTAAACAAGTTCAGGTGTAGGCGAGTTCAAAATAATGATATTAATAATTAATAATAACTGTTATTACCAAGAAATTTTTTTTAATTCAACCAGAATTATTAAACACTTTCAAATGTATCTAATATTTTTCTTTCCCTGTATGTTTTTTTCTCCGTAAAAACGCGTTCCTGATAATTTCCCTCTAATGGTTTCTAGAATTTCCCTCTCGTGGAAGAGAGAAGCTGCTTCCATTGACTTAACATTGCATACATGAGTTAGAAAAAAATTTCATTAAAAATCAAATAAATTTTTTAAAAATAAAAAAAAATAGCTTGACAATAAGCGGTTTTTGTGGCATCCGCTCAAAAAAACATGATGAAGTTCTGAGCGTAAAGACTATGCGAAAAAATTCATTAAAAACCAACAATTTTACATTATGCTCCCGTTTGAGTGGGTCATGTTAGAACTCCTTAATACATATGAAGGCGTCTTAGGTCATGTGAGGAATCGGGTGACGTCAAAACCAGTTTCATTCCGAAGCGCGCGCTTGCTAATACTCAGTGGCGTCGGAGCCGGGGGTGCTGTGGGTGCTCGAGCACCCACGGAAGTTTGTAGAACGGGTTCGAGCACCCACAGAATTGATTCAAAAATCGAAATTTCCTACATGAATCTCAAGATGGACACCCACAGGTTCGAAACACTTCCGACGCCCCTGCTAATACTTGACCTTATATATTCTAGAAACCTTGGTTTTACGCATGACAAACCATTTGGTAAGACAACCATTTAGGTAAGCTTGATAAATTCCGCTAAATTTATCACTTTTACCGGCGTTTGTGCATAATACTCAAACGTCGTTGGTAAATTTAATAAATACTAAAAAAAAATTATCACACCTGCATATTTACCGGCGATTATGATAAATGTGTGCATTTCGAAATACCCAAGCATGTTAGTAAACATAATGAATAGTACTAAATCCATCACGCATTCTTCCGGTAATTATGTATAATCAGACCTCGACATAACGAACTATCGCTTAACAAATTCTTCGATTTAATTAATTTTTCCGGTTTCTGTGCGTATACAATAAGTCGTTCCCATATAACTCCTATTTGACTAATTCTACAATCGGACCTCGGTATAACGAACTCTTATTTAACAAAGTTTACTACTGTCTTCCGATCAGTGATCGTTAATAACCAACTAGATACGTGATTCACTCATCAAAATTCCATTTTACTCCTATAAATTTCGTTGAGGAGTGAAATACTCCTTGTGAAATTTTAGGTAACTTTCCTATAATAGTTCTCACTGATTATTCAGTGACTTATAACTATTATTATTTCTCACTGATAAAATATAACCTTTTTTTTTTTTAAAAAAAATACTCCTTAAAACTTGGAAGAGTAGTAAAATTACTCTCTAAAGTTATATTTTCAGATAGCACTTATCCCAATATAATGAATTCTCAATTAACGAATTCAAAACATTATAAATACAATAGAAATACCAAAAATATAATAATAAATAAAACACTTAAATTTCAAGTATTTATCAAGTTTATCAGGTGTGCTTGGGTTTTATGTATAATTGCAACAGGAAAAGTGGTGATTTTTTTAGTATTCACAAATTTATCAAAGCTACTTGGGTATTATGCATAAACGGTGATAAAGATGATAAGTTTATGAAGCTTGCGTACCGAGAACGATTAGAAATTATGTATAACAACAGGTTATATTATGCATAATAACTAATTTATCCCATCAAAACTTACTCGAATTCATCAACATTCTTTCCTATCCTTTCGTAATCTATAATTTTACTAGCTTTCTAGTAAAATTATTTGTCGAAATGTTTAATATTATTTCCCTAATTCTCTCCCTCTTTTCTTTGTAACACTCATAATATTTATATTTTTCAACTTCATACACAAAAGTTGAAAAATTTCCATTTAAATTCATATATTCTATGTTTATAAGTTGAAGCTAACAAATATTTTGAAGAAACTAATAATTTTGATTATATTAGCTTCAACTTATAAATATTGAAGCATTAAATTTATGAATTTTAGTGGAAATTTTTCAACTTGTATGAAGTTGAAAATATGTGTTTCTACGATGATTATATCAGTACCGAGAACGAGCAAACTTTTGAAATTTCTAGTGTTTATTCAAATCAATGATTACAAATAATCGAACGTTTCTTCATGAGAAGTCTCAGGAATCCCGTCCAGGCTCCTAATGATGTCTTTATGATGTCTGGACCGGTGTGGCGTCCTGAAACAGCTACAATGCTTTTGGATCTGCAAGGATGAAAAATTGAATCGGCAGTATCACGCTGAAAATGTATTTTGAAACTTAGCAGATGCGGAATAGAGAAAATAAAATTAGTAGGAGGTTTTTTACTAAGAGTTAAATATCGAAGCTTTTATCATCTTGAATGATTTTAATGAGTGACTAAGATTGAAGAATTTGAAAGACTTCAGCGCCTTTAGTACTATTTATTATTATTAGCGTCTCTTTAATATTATTTATTATTATTAATGTCTTTAGTGTTATTTATTATTATTATTAAAGTCTAGTATTATTTATTATTATTATTAAAGTCTAGTATTATTTAGTATTATTAGGTCTTAGGTATTTTAGTATTTTTAATGGTTGGTAAACTTTATACAAACGAAAGATTTTTATCGTAAAAATTTGATTTAAAAATTCAGTTTACTTGTGTGTGTGCGTCGAAAACATTAGCAGTATATTAATATTTGTAGTGTGATTAGGGCAATAATGATCGTTTTGAAACCGTTTAAATCGTAATTTGAAATAGTTTATAGTACTGTTTTTTTGCGAGAAAAATTATTACTTTTATTTATCTCCGCTGCATCTTATGGTCTACAGTTTTTTGCTTTTTCTGCACTTTGGCGTCCACAAGGTGCTGTCAACTCATTTCAAAGGCCTGCTCTACACATTAATGGGAATGAATATTATATATAAATTGCTAGAAATTTAATTTTATAAGTTTTTCGACTTGAAAAATTACTATTTATTTTTGAAAAATAAGGACTATTTTTCTGAATCAAGCTATACGTTTTCTCTTTGGGTCATTTGTATGCTTTTAATTAACTTTTTTATTCAATGTCTTTTTTGCGTATTCTTAAAATTAAAAATAACTTTATTGTATTTTAATTTACGTCTATGAAGTGTGTAGGTCGTATAAGCAGTAATTTTAATTGATACTCATGGAGGACGAATAAAATATCATTTCCTACAATAATCGAATTTTTATTTTATACAAAAATGTTGATTTAATTTTTTTTCTCGTTTTATAGCACAATTTTTTAGTCCTTAAAAAATTAAGCTCAATTTATAAAGCTTTGAAATAGTTCGTGATGTATTTTTATAGAGTTTTTTGAAAATGTTATAGTGTAATTTAATTATGTATAGTTCAATATTATTTTTATACTGAAAATTAATAATTAATAATGCTTTTATAGTAAGTTTTTAGTCATTCGTGTAATTTTCTGCACTTTAGCATCCACGTAGATGTTGTCGACGCATTTCAAAGGCAAATTTTTCAGCACGCTCACCTACTTGTTTGCCAGTGTAATGGCATCGCAAGCCATTTACGTGTTAGAGGAATGTATATAGCTGACACGCCAAAAAATACAGCCTCTTTATACCATTATGGGAGTTTGTCGGAGTCGGAAAAGAACTCAAGTCAGCTTTTTATTATATATCTACTATAACCTTTTTTTTTTAATTTAACATAATATAAGAACGATTACATGTTTTTAGTAAAGCGATGGAAGAGTGTCCTATCAGTACAGCGTGGTCTAGCCAAAAGTGCCAACTCCTCGTGTTGCCAGATTCATCTCTCCTCTTGTCTCTTCCTGGCACTACTGAATCTACTATTTGTTGTTTCTAGGCCGCACTAGATATACACCACACTACTCCCCCCCAAGTACCAACGGTACGATCTCTGATTACACACACGAGTTGCTGTACTTAGGGTTGAAACGTACGCGCCTACCCGAGCGCGTTGTTGTGGTTTGAGTCGGACTTGGTACCGTCGATGTGTGTAGAGTAGGATCTGCCTTCTTCGTATCTGTTGCTTCGGTTGTCGATGAACAGTTCTCCTCCAATAATGTGAAGGCAGGTTTTAGCCTGTCTACACTGATTGTGGTTTCTCTAGTTCCTCGGTTGATGGTGAAATGTTTCTCAGAACGTCTGAGCACTTTGAACGGTCCAACGTATGCTTGCTGTAAAGGTTTTTTCACCCCATCGCAGCGCACGAAGACATGGGTGCACTTATCGAGCTGAGGATGGACGAAGGTCGTTGGTTTTGAGTGAGATGATGGCACTGGTGTTAGCTTTTGCATATTTTCTCGCAATCGAAGGATGAAGTCTGATGTATCTTCCTCTGATTTAGGTGTTGGATTAAGGAATTCGGCTGGTAGTCTGATTGGGGAACCGTACACCATCTCTGCAGTGGAGCACTGTATATCTTCTTTGAAGGCTGCTCGCAAACCCAGGAGAACAAGCGGCAGTGTCTCGGTCCATCGATGATCGTTGTGGCATCGAAGCGACTGCTTCAATGATCGGTGGAACCGCTCCACTAGTCCATTGCTGGCAGGATGGTATGGGGTCGTGCGAATTTGTTTAACGCCCAATAATTTCGACAAGCAAGAGAAGAGGGAGGACTGGAACTGGCGTCCTTGGTCGGTAGTGATAGTGGATGGGGTCCCAAATCGAGCAATCCATTGCCCAACAAAAGTTCGAGCGACTGTTTCAGCCGAGATGTCTTCTATCGGAATCGCCTCGGGCCATCTGGTGAAACGGTCCACACAGGTGAGTAAATAAGTGAACCCGTTAGATGGAGGCAATGGACCTACCAAGTCCAGATGAATGTGGTCGAACCTGCTCGAAGGCATTGGGAATTGCTGGAGCGGGCTCCTAGTGTGTCTAGTGATTTTTGATCGCTGGCAGTCCATGCAGGCACGCGTCCATGAAACGACATCTTTGCATATAGACGGCCATATGTATTTCTCACAGAGGAGCTTTTTCGTGGCCCGAATCCCAGGGTGGGACAAGCCGTGCAATGTCTTAAATAGAACAGCTCGGTAGTTCTCGGGAACGAATGGTCGTATTTTTTGTCCGGTACAATCACATACCAATTCCACACCAGGAGAGAGTTCTAGTTTTTGAAGTTGAAGGGAACACGTTGGATCACTGAGCAACTTTTGAAGTTCTTTGTCGCTCTGTTGTGCAGCAGCGATGGCGGTAAAGTCAATGGTCTGGGCATTGATGCTCTGTATGCGTGATAATGTATCCGCGACCACATTGTTAGAGCCGGATACATGTCGAATGTCGGTGCTAAACTGAGCAATGTAGGATAAATGTCTGAGTTGCCTAGGGGAGGCAGAGTCTGAAATTTTTGTGAACGCAAATGTGAGAGGACGGTGATCGGTAAAAATAATAAAATTCTGGCCCTCGAGACTATGGCGGAAGTATTTGATAGCAGCGTAAATTGAGAGGAGCTCCCTATCATAAGTGCTGTACTTGCGTTCCGCGGGACATAGCTTTCTTGAGAAAAATGCTAAAGGCTTAGGACCATCCTTTTCGTGAGTGTGAAGAACTGCTCCGATGGCAATGTCGGAGGCATCGACCATTACAGAGAGTTGTTGCCCAGGGGCCTGGAATGCAAGAGTCGCCGCTTGGGATAAGTCGGCTTTGCATTTCTCAAAGTTAGCGAGGGACTCTGGGGTCCATGGAATAAGACGTTTATCGTTTTTCTTTGAATCTTCAGGAATTCATTCAGAGGAGCTTGTGTAGTCGCAGAATTCGGAAGGAAACGTCGATAAAAATTTATCATTGCTAAAAAACGTCTGAGTTCAGCGATGGTTTTTGGGGTCGGAAAGTCTGAGATGTTTTGTACTTTCTCTGGCAGTGGTTTCACACCTTGTGGGGTAACGAGGCAACCTAAAAACTTGACTGCACTCTTACCAAGAACACACTTGGCTGGATTCAATTTGAGGCCATGTTGTTTCAAACGGTCAAAGACCTGATGGAGATGGTGTGTATTTTCTTCAGCATTGGTGGAAGCGATGAGAATATCATCGAAGTATGGAACACAGAAGTCCAACCCTGTTGAAACTTGGTGGATGTATCTTTGGAAAGTCTGACCAGAATTGCGGAGGCCAAACGGCATAGTGACGAACTCAACAATCCAAAAGGAGTTGTAACAGCTGTTTTTGGGATATCATCTGGGTGCACTGGAATTTGGTGGTATGTCCGTGTGAGGTCCAAGGTTGAGAAGATGGTTTTTCCGTGGAATAGTTGAGTGCAGTCCTGGATGTGAGGGACTGGGTAGCGGTCTGGTACCGTGATAGCATTCAATCGACGGAAATCTCCACATGGTCTCCATTCGCCATTGGACTTTCGAACCATATGAAGGGGACTAGCCCAAGGACTTCTAGAGGGTCTAATGATACCTTGTGCCATCATGAATTCAAACTCTTGTCGTGCTACTCACATTAATTCGGCAGATAAGCGTCTCGGCTTAGAAAATACTGGGGGCCCTTTTGCTTCAATATGGTGGAATACTGTGGTATTCTTCGCCTTGTCAGATAAAAGAGAGGGGCTTGTGATTTCTGGATATTTCAGAAGTATTTGGTTGAAGTCGGAAGCTTCAAAAAGAATAGTGACGCTGGAGCTAGATGAGCTGACGTCAGCGGTTTTACCATAGGAAGAGATATTGGTCTCTTTATCGATGAGGCAACTGTTTTTGGCATCGACAAGCAAATTAAAATGCTTGAGGAAATCAATGCCTATGATAGGATGTTCGACATCGGCTACTACAAATGACCAGGTAAATGCACGACGTAAATTTAGGTTGAGAGTAAGCAGTTTAGTGCCATATGTAGAGATTTTGGTGCCATTTGCAGCACGAAGGACTAGACCATCGTCAGTTTTTTCTTGTGGGCGGTGGATTTTTGGGAGTACCGAAATGTCGGCGCCCGTATCGATGAGAAAGTTTACTCTATTCTTACGGTCGGCCAAGATGATTCGGCTGATACGGCAATCGCGGTCATGGCCGTCTAGCGATCGCCCGCTTAGTTTCCCGAGTATGCACAAGGGGATGCACACTTTTTAGCCTTTTCGCCGAAATTAGTGTGGTAGAAACACAAGTTATTTGCGGCGGGTTTGTATTGACGATTGCGGGAACGACTGCGCGGCCGCCGATACGAGAAACGTCTATGTGAGCGGGACGCATGGACAGTAGCTGAAAGTTCGCTCACCTGCCTGGTCAGCTGCTCAATTTGCTTTTCTAAGTGCGTCGTGGGGGATTCCACTCTAGCGGCATCTACGTGGGGTGAAAAGGTAAGATCATTGATCTTGTCGGCAACGGCGGCGAGTTGGGTTAGGTCTTCGTTTAAGGCAGCCAGAATGCTTTGCGTGTTTTTTGGGAGTCGGGACAACCATAGCGACTTCAGAAGTGGCTCACCAACGGAACCCCCGGCAAGCGATCGCATCCGAGTGAGAAGTTGTGATGGACACTGGTCACCAAGCTCGAGGCCTTGAAGGAGGGTTCGTATTTTGGAAGCCTCGCTTTCTGAATGCAGTTCTATGAGACGCTTCTTTAAGGCCTCGTACTTGCCACCTTCAGGAGGGTTGATAATGATGTCGCTTGCCGAATTGAGGACATCGGATTCCATAGCTGATACCACGTGATGAAATTTTGTGGCATCTACGGTGATTTTGGCCAAGGAGAATTGGGCCTCTATCTGCATAAACCATAATGTGGGATTTGTCTTCCAAAATGGGGGAAGCTTAATGGCAATGCGGTTGATTTGCGGCTCGGAATTGTCATCCATGACGTTTTTATGCGTTGCGAAGAATGAAATAATTTAGATGCGAACAATTAAAAATGCGGTAAATACCGGGAAAAATAACATAGGTATATACATGGGTTGAGAGGGAAATTCGCTCAGCGTGACATATCGACATGCACCGATTCTATTTTCAAGCATCGTGGTAGAAATTAAAAAATAATTTCACGGATACATTAAATATACAGAATATGCCACATTACCTGTTGTATATCGCTCGCATCTCGTGCAGATGTTCGGATGTTGATGGATCACTCCACGAGGTTGTGTGTTTTTGTTTTTTTTTTAGATCAGAAGGTTCATGTCATGTTTGGGTCACCATTTTATGGGAGTTTGTCGGAGTCGGAAAAGAACTCAAGTCAGCTTTTTATTATATATCTACTATAACCTTTTTTTTTTAATTTAACATAATATAAGAACGATTACATGTTTTTAGTAAAGCGATGGAAGAGTGTCCTATCAGTACAGCGTGGTCTAGCCAAAAGTGCCAACTCCTCGTGTTGCCAGATTCATCTCTCCTCTTGTCTCTTCCTGGCACTACTGAATCTACTATTTGTTGTTTCTAGGCCGCACTAGATATACACCACACCATCTTGGTAAAGCTTTCTGCAACGCTTCACTTACTCGCTTTACCAACGGAGTAGACGTCGTGCCTCATATGGGTCTTAAACTCAACTATTACCATCCTAAATTTAAATTTATCTAATTATCTTAGTTTTTGCGGTACTTCCGAATTACGCGATTCTTTTATTTTAAAAATTAATATTTATGCTATTAACTGCTGTACCTGAAATTAAATTGTTCTATGTTTAATTGATTATTATTCGACAGCAAGATTTTGTAGTGATTTTTTTAGGTAAGCATCGAGTCACAAACGATTTGTCGTATCAAATACCTTTCACATTTAAACTTTGGACGCATTATTTGCACGGAAAAGTTACTGCTTATTCTTAAAAAATAGGGTCGAACGTTTCTCGGGGTCGAGCTACCCCAAAAAGACCGCTGACCACCGTAGTGAACGGACGTGTGGAAATTCGCTCCCCCGGACGACGGAAAATAAAGTGGACAGCTAAGCCTTTTCGACGGCGTCAATTGACCTACTAGCAAAATGCGCGTCCGTCCCCTGCAGAAACTGGGGCTCGATTGACCTTTAGGGTCAATGACGTATTTCAAAGGCAAAGGTTTCAGCACGCTCACCTACTTGTTTGCCAATGAAATAACGCTTCGAGACATCTGCGTGAGAATCTGTATTTAGGGTGTCAAGACCTATATAGAACCTCACTATACCCTTTTAGTAAAGTTTTTTGCAACGCTCGCTTGCTCATTTACCAACAGGGTAGACGCCGTGCCTTACATGACAGTCCTAAACCCTTAAATCGTAAAACCTAAATCATTTTTATCTCTGTAGACTTCTTATCGCATTTGAAGTTACGTATTTTAGATTGTATTTAGTGTAAAAATCCACATGCCGTATTATATTTGGGCTTTTATGATATTTTTCCCCTACTAGGATCTTCTAACGGGGCCTCTCTGATATATATTTATTTGATCATAACTTTTTTTTCAACTTATGTTTCATTCCATTCTATTTTTACCTTATATTATATAGAACCCAAAAAACTATATATTACCCATAAAACTATTTAAATAAAACCGAGAGCGGAGCGCTATCTTTGTGTACCTAATATTTTCACATTTAAACTCTCATTTAGTTGATTCAAACATAAAACTTATATGTGGTGTATTGCTTGAATCATATCCTTGCACTTTGGTGTCCACTCAGACGCTGTCGACTCATTTCAAAGGCAAATTTTTCGGCACGCTCACCTACTCGTTTGCCAGTGTAATGACATCGCAAATCATCTAAGAGTGAGAGAAATGTATATAGCTTACACGCAGATACAGCCTCTCATACCCTCTTGGTAAAGCTTTCTGCAACCCTCACTTACTCCTTTTACCAAACAGAGTAGACCCCCCGTGCCTTACATGGTAATCCTCATGGCCTCCACATCCTGTAGTAGGGCCCCTAGGCTGGAATCTTTCGCGGGCCCCCGATCAGACTTTCACGGGCCCCTTTATGATGGAGTTATAGCATAAAAAAAAACAAAAAATAATGAAAATCGTCCCGGGCCCCGGGGCTGGAGCCTTGCCAGCCTACCCCTTGTGGGGGCCATGGTAGCCCATCATACGTCAAACTATGTATTTTAGGGTGCATTAAGTGTAGAAATCCAAGTTAGAATTATACATGATGTGAACTTTTAGATTGATTTTCGTCGTAGAGCGTGTCAACAGGGCCTCTCAAATTGATAATCTTATTTGTTACTTCTTATTTGTTTCTAACACATTGAACGGTCCATCTTTTACACTAATTGAAGTTTTTTACCCGATTTATAAGAAAACTTACGTTAACTTAAACTCCGAATTATAAATTCGGGGTTTGATTAATTATATTTGATTATTATACTTTGATTATTATACGGGTATAAAATATTTTGAGTATCTTACACTTAATTATGGATAGCGATAATAGCTGTATGGGTTGAGCTCACCCCCCTTTCTTAAAAGATCCCAGCAAGATGGAGTTTCTTCTTCGATGTCCTCCCTCAGCAAGATGGAGTCTCTTCTTCGATAGTCCTCCCTCAGCCAGATGGAGTCCCTTCTCCGATAGTCCTCCCTCAGCAAGATGGAGTCCCTTCTTCGATAGTCCTCCCTCATCAAGGATGTTGTACTTCGAGACGATCATCTTCTTCAAAATAGCATCTATTGTAATATGATATATCTAATTATGATCTATTAAATGCATTTTGATTATTCAATGTGATATGGGATCCCCAGTTACCCATTCCCAATATTTTCAGAGCCAAAAAATAATAAAGATCAATATTTGTTTTTATGTACATGTACCGTATCTCTCCATGTATTAGCTAGCATGCCGGGCCGGGAAATCAGCATTCCAGGAACACCCGTATTTTCCTTCAGTTCGGAAAATTCGAGTCACAGATTCTGGAAAAATTCTTCAACAATTTTACTCTAAAAATTCATTCAACTGACGGAATGCTTACTGCGAACCTCGTTTTTCCCAGCATGCCGGGAACAGACCAGACCAGACCCGAATATTCAGAAACCAGATGTCTCTCGAGTTTTATGGCATGCCGACTAATGTGAATCAACACAACTTCGCTCTCTAAATTTATCAATTACATAAGTTGTGGTGGGAAAAATTATGATCATTTACATTTCCACAAAGATATTTGATTCACGAATCCGTATTTCATTGTTCTGCTCTATAATGTATCCTATATTCAAGTAAAGTATAAAAACATCTCTAAACTTTTTGATTTTCTCACTGGTTTAACCAATAAAATATTTGACTGATCATTAATTTACAGTAGAACCTCGTTATAACGGACTAATAGGGGTTAAAAGTCGTTCGCTGTAATGAAAAAATCCGGTTCATAACAAATAATTCTTATAAAGGGTGTAATGCTACATCATTGATAGTACAGCAGTTAGCTGTAAAAAAACAGCCTTCAACATAGGTTGAATTTAAAAAGATGTGTACGTATACACTGCATTAATCTTAATTTTTTTTGGCTGGCGAGAGCGGTATGAGTCAGGCAGCCATATTTACTCAAAACAAAACAGCGATCGATGTTCAATCGCTCACTTGGAAATTTCCTTTTAAGCAAGTTTTAATACTTTTTTAAATACTTAAAATGAGTTTTAAACTCGTCAGAGATAAGTCAAACTGTTTTAACTGACCGTTATTAGCGAAGTCCGTTATAGTGAGGTTCTACTGTAGATTGAATTGATAGCAGCCGTCTGAGAAATAAAATATACCCTTTTTTCAGAATCAGAAATCCTAATAAATGCTCTCGAAGCAAATGTATGTGAAATTACAATTAAAAGAGGTCGAATGAAAATCTTTGTTGAAGTGAACAATACGAACTATTTCATAATTGAAGTATGGCAACACCTCTGTTAGCGGAAACATTTTCTGAGAAACTTAGAAGCTTTATCAGCTGAAGTATTACTGAGCCAAATAATATAAGCTAAACCACATTATTGAGGGAGTGCTGTTCATTCGAAACAATAATGCACAGAGCAAAGATTTCCAACGCTCTTGCGTAACCCCTGAACGCGTGGTCCAGGACCTGGCATGGCCACGGAGGAGGGCTCACCACGAGCCAACAAGGAAAGACGCGCGGTCCACGACCTGGCCTGGCCACGGCGGAGGCTCACCCGAGCCAACAAGCCAATGAGGGAAAACGCGGTGCAGGGCCTGGCCACAGCGAAGGGCTCACCCGAGTCAACAAGCCAACGAGGGAACACGCGTGGTCCAGGACCTGGCCTGGCCAACAAGCCTACGAGGGAAGACGAGTGGTCCAGGACCTGGTCTGGCCACGGCGGAGGCTCACCCGAGTCAACAAGCCAATGAGGGAAAACGCGGTGCAGGGCCTGGCCATGGCGAAGGGCTCACCCGAGTCAACAAGCCAACGAGGAAAGACGCGTGGTCCAGGACCTGGCCTGGCCTGGCCAACAAGCCAACGAGGGAAGAAGAGTGGTCCAGGACCTGGCCTAGCCACGGCGGAGGGCTCACCCGAGTCAACAAGCCAACGAGGGAAGACGCGTGGTCCAGGACCTGGCCTGGCCAACAAGCCATCGAGGGAAGACGAGTGGTCCAGGACCTGGCTTGGCCAACAAGCCATCGAGGGAAGACGAGTGGTCCAGGACCTGGCCTGGCCACGGCGGAGGCTCACCCGAGCCAACAAGCCAATGAGGGAAAACGCGGTGCAGGGCCTGGCCACAGCGAAGGGCTCACCCGAGTCAACAAGCCAACGAGGGAACACGCGTGGTCCAGGACCTGGCCTGGCCAACAAGCCAACCAGGGAAGACGAGTGGTCGAGTACCTGGCCTGGCCAACAAGCCAACGAGGGAAGACGAGTGGTCCAGGACCTAGCCTAGCCACGGCGGAGGGCTCACCCGAGTCAACAAGCCAACGAGGGAAGACGCGTGGTCCAGGACCTGGCCTGGCCACGGCGGAGGCTCACCCGAGCCAACAAGCCAATGAGGGAAAACGTGGTTCAGGACCTGGCGCTTGGCCACAGAGAACAACAAAGGGCTCAAGCTCAATAGAGCTACAAAGACAGAAGAGCTCAACGGAATAAATTGTATATTGTATAATAGAAATATTTAAATCTGTATATACTTTTTTTTTAATAATGTGTTTTTATATTCATGCATAATAAAGCACCCGACACCACCACCCCCCAGCCCCCTCATCCGGGACAATGGTTAAAATTGACAATGGTCGATAGAGCCTGGGCGGTGCACGGTATGAAATGAAATGAAATGCGTAACCCCTGATGATTAAGAAGTTGTTCCACGGAATCCTGTATGGTAACAAGTCTGTCCTACAGAACCAAAACAAGTTATTTTGAAGATTCTCTAATATACGGGGCTTTCTCCTAGGAGGTTCCGACAACAGCATGGGTCATTTTGATCATCGATCTTTTCTTTTTTTTTCTCTCATCACGGCCATTTTCTGTACACGATCAGGGCCTACAATTTATTGCCAATTCTGAGCAGCAGCGTCCGACATTCTCTTTTTTTAATGACCCAGGGTAAAATGATATTTTGAATGATTCTCTGTGTTTCCCCCAAAGCCCTTCCGAGATCAGCATGGGACCCGGATAAAAATAAAAGTTTAAAGCCCCCAGGGTACTCGATTCTGATTACGTGCCTGCAAACTATTGATTGAGCATCCCATTTTGACCATCACAAATTGAGCACCTTATTCAACTTGCATAATTAACATTTCGGTTATTTTATATCTGAGGACATGTCCAAGTTGCGTATGGGTGCTCTTCTGATAACAATAGGCACAAATCACCGCTTGGTACTTGAAAAAGTTTGAAGACCGCTTTCCTAGTCACTTGATGGTTACCACTGCACTAGATTCGTACCAAAGCATGTGGTTCAACTACAAATTACCCCTACCAATAAAATAGGTTTTTTTTTTAACAAACTTCAATTTTCTTTTCCTCTCATCGCCCCTGAATCGAGGTAACTTTTATAGAACCCCCCCCCCTCTCCTGGACCATTCCACATTTCCCTCTTTGGGAATTCCTAGATATTGCCCACTTTGGGAAACACTTATAATCCTGCCAAAAGTCTTTCCCCATACATAAAAAAACCCGCTCTTATCCATAAGAAGGAGCAAAACATGGGAATTTTAACTATAGTATAAAATAAAACATTAATAGATAACTAAAACGACTATGTCTCCTTACTTACCCGAACGGGGATCCTTAGACACGACTTGTCGGTCGAACCTATTCAGCAGGTTCCCGGACCTGCCATTCATCTACCAACTGAAAAAAATAAATAAATGTATTATGTTTCACACGCATCATATTTGAAGACAGTGAAATAGTTACATTTGGGAATAAAATAATTATCAATACCTACATTTAGCGGGATTCCCTAATTGATGAAATGAAGGAGGTCTTGAGAAATTCTCCTTCACCGGACGGACGACAATCCAAAACTGAAGAAAAATTGACTGTTGCGCTTTCGAATATTTTTTTTACAAGAATGCGTTCAGTTTAAACAATCACAGTAACAGTCAAACGCAAAATATTGTTTGAGATATGGACATTTTTTTTTTTCTATATTCTCCTCTCTATCCATAAATTAAATACATTTTACCTAATTAATGAATTTCTGCGGTAATATAAATGTTGTAGCTATATAGCCTAATTGGAAATATACGGGACATATAACTCAATTTACACTAGATCAAAAACCTTCGTCCTGTTGCTTGTGCGCACATAGGTGCTCACTGAAATACCCAATCGCATCCCATACTTATGTTCGTTTCAGTCATCGCAAAATATTCATGTTTGACCACTTAAAAGATCCAAGAACTGGTATAACGTTGATTTCTGTGAGAGCATATTTGAGAGCAGCTTTAGGGTGCTCATCTACGATAGACATTAGCGGTGCTCATGACTCCCATAATACAGAAAATTATGACATTTATTATACCCTATCATTATGAATTTAAAGTCCTTGAGGAGTGATTATTGGAGTACATCATTGATCTTCAAAATACGTTTTTCGACGCTTTGTATATCAAATGTATAGATGTTACGGCCAATTTACGACGGGGCAGGCCACTTCACGAAGAATTGGGCCAGAGTTTTGGCCATAGTCCGAATTGCAGAAATGATTTGGATTTCAGCCGGCCATTTCGCGAAGTGGCCAGAGATCCCTGGCCAAAGCTCGATGCTCTAATTGGGCAAGAGTTTAGGCCGAATTCCGAATTGCAGTGATAATTTGGATAGTTTAAAAAATTGATTGTAGATGGCAGCACTACACACAACAAGCATTATACAAAAACAAATACAAATACAACGCCACAACAGGCAAATTGCCCAACGAGGTGGCTGACTTAAGAACATCATGGATCCCCGAGCCCCTACCTACTACTGCTACACCACACATGCACCCCGCCCACGGAACCCCCAACGAATCGGTACATGCGGGAGTGTACGTGTAGTGAAACCTGACATGAAGTTTTTTTTGTTTCTCTGTAATGCTTGTTATGTGTAGTGCTGCCATCTGCCACCAGTTTTTCTAACTATGAGTGAAGTGTTATGATTGAATGATATATCGTTGTAGGACTGTTGCTCTCTGTGGCGAGACTTTTTAACGGGGAGATCGGCTCGCATTTGCGCCTTGAAGTTGGGAACCACAGAAAACCAACTTCAGCCGACCACCACTGTGGGGTTCGAACCCGGATCCTCGCATCACGAGTCCGGCACTATAACCACTCGACCACCACAGCGGCAAAAACTTCATGGAAGGTTCACTATACATACACACAACATTCCAACATGTACCGATTCGTTAGAAGTTCCGCAGAGGAATATGGACGAGGTGCATGTCTGGTTTAGTAGTAGAGGTAGGGTCGTATTTATGTTTTTGCCGCCTGTGCGCTATACAAATTTTGCCACCCCCCCCCCCTCCTATTTCAGTTTAACTATTTAATCTATCTATTAACTAACTAACCCTCCCTCCACCACCTCCCATGCCATTACTTATAAATCATAAACAAAAGAAAAAAGTGGTACTGTATATCAGTTGCACCTAAATTTCACTTTTCTGTCCTGTATTGGTATCCTACTCCGATATAATGATTGCCATATAACGGGGGGATGCTCAACCTCCGTCCCTCAGGTGGCTATACATCGATGAAAAATATTGATGGATTTAATTCGAATGTATGCACCATACTTTCTGCATACTTGGTTACAGTCTAGCAACAAAATCGATTACGCGGTACATAATTTCCGTACATATTATCTTTAACCACACGTCCTAAAGTGTATTTTGAAATAATGAAATACTTTTTGAAAGTTGTTCCGTGGACCGATTAAAATTCTCGACGGAGTCCGCTAGGGGTTTGTGTACTCGTGTGATTTAAAAGCTTGCATTACTTGAATATAGTGTCCCACAATCGCGCCTGACGGTTTTCAAAAGGGGAATAGCAAGAAAACGGTGACAGATATTTGAGCCATTCTTGCGGAATGTAAATATGCGAAGTCAGGAATTTCATTAATATTTCAAGGGATTGTACAGTTATTAAAATTTAAAAAAAAATTCACTTTTATATGGACACCCTCTGCCCAAAAACCGAATTAGAAAATTGTTGCCCTGTCTCTTCTGATGCCAACAAAGAAATTTCCCCGTTTCTAAAATCTCTACATGATAGTCAAAAATGAGCCACGTTTAAAATCAGTGACAAAATGCTTCACGAAACTTCATGGTTTCCAAAACTTGATATATATATATGTGTTCACCAATTCCCAGAAAAATTTCCATAATTTCAATTCTACGAATAATCAAATTTATTATATTAAATTGATTCTAAATATGAATTAATATGGGATTTACTGGGTCGTAATTAATTTTTTATATTAGAATTAAAACGAAATGAGCAATAACTAACATATACAACCTCTGACAATAAAGTTCGGTGAATGAAGTCAGAACGGCCGATCTGGCAACACTGGCGAAGCAAAACGCTGCACATGCGTAGCGCCAGGTGTTGACCATCTGCCGCCACCGTTGTTCAGTTGAGCGTCGTTTGTGCTCCGTGACAGACTTGTTTTACAAAGTGCTTGTTTAGTGCGTTGGTTCTTAACTGAGAACAGGAAAATGAACGAACAAAAGATCAATTTAAAGTTTTTTTTTTAAGCTTGGCAAGACACCGAAAGAAACTCACGCGATGCTGGCACGTGTTTATGAAGATCAAGGACTGTCCATGAAGTGTGTGTACGAGTGGTTCGCCCGTTTTAGAGAAGGCCGGGAAAGTGTTTCTGACAAAACCCGTAGCGGAAGACCGGCGACCTCCGTCAGTGACGAAAAGATTGAGAAAGTGATGAAAATGATCACGAAAGATCGTCGAATAACTGTGCGCATGATAGCTGATGAACTGCAGATTAACCGTGAATATGTGCGACAAATCGTTACCCAGAATTTTGGGATGCGAAAGGCGTGTTGTCGTCTTGTGCCACATTACTTGACTGACGATCAGAAGCAGGCACGTTTACAGGCTTCACAGGATTTTGTCGAAACGGCGGATGCAGCACCAAATTTCTTGAACTGTATCGTCACTGAGGATGAGTCCTGGTGTCTCAGGTACGACCCTGAAACGAAACGGCAAAGCATGGAATGGCGTTCTCCTTCTTTTTTTTTCTGGCGTTCTCCTGCATCACCTCGTCGGAAAAAGTCAGAGCAGAAAAATCACGCATCAAAACGATGCTAATCACCTTTTTTGATAGTCAAAGCATTATCCACAAGGAATTTCTACCTGAGGGAACGACGATGAATGCTGCAAGGTACATTGAAATTTTGACCTGTTTCATAAAATGTCTACGCAGGGTACGACCTCAGTACGCACAACAAGGTTCATGGTTTCTTGTTCACGACAATGCTCGCCCTCACACAGCCAATATCGTCAAACAGTTCCTGGCCAAAAAGGGGGTGGTGCAAATTGAACATCCACCATACTCTCGCCAGATCTCAATCCTCCAGACTTCTTCCTACTCAAACTCGCTTTGAAAGGAAAGGTGACGATATTCCTGACATCCAACGAAACGTGACGAGGCTTTTGAACTCCATCCCAAAAGAAGACTTGTTTCCAGGACATGTATAGGAGATCTCAGCTGTGCATAGTAATATGAGGTGACTATTTCGAAAGACAATAAGGTAACTTTCGTTAACATTTCATCTACGTTAATGTTACAGGACTATTCACCGAACTTGATTGTCAGAGGTTGTATTTTATTGTGTGGTCTTTTGTTTCTATATTTCATTGAGTATATTTTTTTATTGTGGTACGTGTAGTTTAATACACTGCCGTATTTCTTGGAATAATCACCACATGTACGTATGCGTCGCTGTATCGGAAAAAAAACCTATCAAAATATGACATGTTGATTATGAACTTAAGATAAGGCCCGCATCCACCATACATTTCTGATATAAAATTTATTCAATGCTCATTAATTAATTTTCAATGCTTGCTAAATGCTCATTGCTGATTGCTTATTTTAAAAATGCTACTTGGTTCACTGACAGTTGAATATCACGTAATGCAGTAGGCCAATATCTTAGAAATTGTGTTTTTTGAAACGAAAATTAACATAAGTACCACCACCAGTCTCTGAAATCACGTTTTTCAAAATGTAAGCAACGCAATGCTCATTCCATGAAATAAGGGGAATAATATAACATTGCAATTAAAATACTGTGTATATGTAAAAGGCACTATGTCCATTTTCGTGCATATTGAGATAACGCTATTAATTTGCTGTATTTTCGTTACACTATACAGGGTGTTCTGTTAATGGACCGACAAACTCAGAGGGTTGTTAGTAGGAATCAAGAGGAACAAAAATTGCAATGGAACATGGTGTCGCAAACCACGTTGACAGGGTGAAAATCGCGAAAAATGCATGCAGGCTCTGAGTCCAGAGGAGTCGAAAGGTAGATAGCGTCGCGAAACGCATGCGCTGCGGTAGGATCTAGTTGTCTGTATCATGGCTGACTACACGAACGAGGAATACGCTGATATGCATCTGATTTACGGTCCAGCAAATGGCAATGGGCGTTTAGCTCAGCGGATGTACCCAGGCCGTCTTAAGAGCATCGTGGGCTCCCGGGCCAAGTGATTTTTCTGAGGCCCTACCAGGCAAATTCTTTAAAATTTCAACCATATTTCGTTTTTGTGAGGCCTTTTTTCTCTTCAGGCCCCCCGGGTGGGCCCATGCCTTAAGACGGCACTGGATGTACCCAACAGCAATATCCGATGAGGCGTTGTCCGCACCCATACTCTTTCGCCTCGATCGATCAAATAGTACGGGAGACGGGGACCTTCCACCCAGCACGGCGTGATGCAGGCAGGGAGACCGCTCAATCTAAGGCCGAACACATACTGGGGAGACGACAAAGAGAGCGATTTCAAAAGAGAAAATACATCGAGATCAGCATCGATGTCCCGTAACATACTGAGGAGGCAGAGGAGAGCGAAAATGACCGCAGGCGTTCTGAAGGGTAAAGAAGAAAAGCCTTTGAACGGGAAACGTGACATCTCGCCAACTAGTAACCCTACCAGCCTGTTCATGCCAAATCAATCAGTTTGGCAATATTGGAGGATTCCGATAAACCAGCGGTTCTCAACCAGTGCCCCGCAGATCCCTTAGGGCTCCGTGCAAACTCCCAGGGGTTCCGTGGCCACTCGAGGAAAATAAATAAAAAAAAACCAGTAAATTTGAAAAAAATAATTAATATTTTTGAATAATAAAAATAAGTCAGAAACTTTGATGAATAAATAAAAAAAACAGGCGTCTGGGCTCGCCATAGAAATTACATACCGGAAAAGGGCTCCGTGGGTCAAAAAAGGTTGAGAAGCGCTGCAATAAACGCGTTAATCCTCAAAATATGCGTTATATATGTTTTTAATGACTTCTTGTATCAAACCGTTGTTTCGAATATTATTGCACAATATGTATAAAGATTGAAATAATTATACTTCAATCAAGATAGAGAGACAATACAATTAGTTAGACACTGAATAAAAATACATGCCTATAATCCGCAGAAGCTAATTTCGATACTTTCAAAAGAAAATATCACAGTTAATGAGATGAAGTTACCCATACACCTCGATGATGAAACCGTAATTTTTTTATGGCCAGCGTATCATTATGAAAATGATTGTTATTAGCGATAAATGTATACGTGGTGGTTAAGCACAAATTATCAGTATGGATCCATTATTTATGAAATCCCAAAATTACAGATTCCTCCTATATGCAGGGCCGTCTTAAGAGCATCATGGGCCCAAGGGCCAAAGGATTTTTCTGAGGCCCTACCAGGCAAATTCCCGAAAATCTCAACCACATCTCACTTTTGTGAAGCCTTTTTTATCTTGAGGTCCCACGGTCCTTGCCCTGGTGGGCCCATGCCTTACGACGGCACTGCTTATAACCGGCATGTTCTGTGTATAACCAATCTCAATGAACGCACGGATGCTGCAATCAACTGGTTTCGATTTTTTAAGAAATATGTATTGTGTGTGAGATGTTCATTATTTGCATCAGAAAAAAATCTTGTGCCTCTTTCATAAAACACGACATTCCAATTCAAATCCATGGAAATAATAGATATTCAGTACAATAAAAGAGAAAAAACAGAAACCATGTTTCGACAATGTTAGTAAGCGATGAGCAATCATCACGGTGTTTATTCGTTTTCCTAAAAAACGGGATCTCAAACATTTTCCACCCGCGTCACCCATTTCCCCCTTATGAAGACCCATTGGCGTACGCAAAGGGGGGATTTGGGGTTCTAACCCCCCCCCCCCCAAGCCAAGATTATAGTGTTATTTTGCCGGAAAAAACGTAAAACCCCCAGAAGGAAAAACAAATTTGAACCCCCCTCCGCGAGAAAATTCTGCCGTACGTACGCCTATGTGAAGAACAGTTGTAAGCAAAGCATTTCTTTGAAAAACCTTTGTCAGGACCACTGCGAAGCTGCACCCCTGACGAAGGTTGGCGCGCACAGTTTGAGAACCCCTGCTAATCCATCAACGTATTGACAAATCAAGGGGCGCCATTCGAGGGAGGGGAGCTTTTGAAAATACCATAAAAATGGTATATGTACATACAAATATATATATATACTAAAATATATATATACTAGGGGCTCTGTGCCCCTGCAGCCTTTGGCGGCTAACCCCCCCCCCCCCCTCTCATCACAACATGTCTTGTTTATTTCGTCCCACTTCATCAGCGTTATGGAAAGGGACATGTGAAAGCACCAGCTTACTGAAGAAGCGAATTTTATAATAAGAAAACAACATAAAACAAATGTGATTTATCAAGTACCCCCAGAAAACTTGCCCATGGGGTCCCCAGACTCCAATTCGCTGAATTTTAGCGGGGCCCAGACTGGATTTATCTCGGGCTATCGATGTGTTGCAAATTTCACAATGTTAAACGACAGAAAAGAATGAGATTCATCCAGGGCCCCCAAAATGAAACCTGTAAACATGGGGCCCCGACTTGGAAGCTTGTTGGTCATTCCCCGCTGCAAGTGCCATGAAAAATTTTCATTTGTATTCATTTTACCAACGAATAAAGTCCAAGGCCCCCAACCAAGCCCAAGGCCCCAAGGCCCCCACCTGGGACACCAGTTCGCATACTTTTAGTGGGGGCCCCCCAGATTGGCTTTATCTCGGGCTTTCGCTGTTGCAAATTCTAAAATGTTAAATAACAGAAAAAAATGAGATTCATCCAGGCTCCCAAAATGAAACGGTCCTCTGACTCGGAGCTTGTCATACATCCCCATTGTGAGTGCCATGACAAATGTTCATTTTTATTCATTTTACCAACGAATAAATTCCAGCCCCCCCCCTCAGTTACCCGTGACCGAATTCGCAAATTTTATGGGGTCCCCAGACTGGATATATCTTGGGCTTCCGCTATCGCAAATTTTTCAATGTTAAAGCAGCAAGAAAACAACGAGATCCATCAAGGGCCCTGGAAATCAAACCTTTTAACTTCCTTAACTTAAGGTATACGTGCAATCCCCCGGGTACCCCGACCTTGTGTGTTGGGAGCACTGGTGTTATATGTATATTATACCTCTCGACATGCCCCCCCCCCTCCACAAGGGCAGGGCTGACAGGGGCCGGAACGATTCTTATCACTTTTTGATTTTTCACACTATAAATTAACCATAGAGGGCCCCTGAAAAGCTGGTTTGGGGGCTCGCCATCTATTCCAGTCTAGGCGCCCTACTGTAGGATGTGGGAGCCTCTCCGTAAATGCACGTAACTTGGTCCCGATGGGTTAAATGGGTCCCGAATATGCTAGAGTTAAATGAATACTTGACCCAAAATCGTAACAGATTTCCGCCACTCAAAAAACGTCACTCACTTCCGTAACATAAAATAGTCATTAATTTCGGTTGCTTAGAAACAGGCCCTTTTCGAGTTTGTGATTTTATATTATAGAGTAGATATACATACATGGAGTTCATGTTCTTTGCCTGCCCCCTTCCCTGGAAAACGTTGAAATGACGTTCCTGGAAAAATCTCCACAAATTTTCGTTGAAATTCTAAGAACATGTTCAGTATTGAGTAGAAAATTAGTGTCGACCAGCAATTCTCAACCTTTTTTCTGAGTCACGGAGCCCTTTTTAGTATATAATTTCTACGACGGAGCCCCGTACGCTACGTTTTTTTTTTTTTTCATTTGGTCATAAAATTTACTGGTTCATTTTCTTTCATCGAGTGAACGCGGAGCCCCCCCCCTCAACCAGTGCACGTGGAGCACTGGTTGAGAACCGCTGGTATAGACAGTACATAGATAGTTTTCTTTGTAAAAGATTTTTGATGTCTTTGTGGGGAAGAAATGATTTTTCCGCCCCAGCGACTGCATAATGATTTATAGTGGTATATAACTTATGATCTTTTAGTGGTTTTCCAGTTTCCGACAAAAATTTGCCACCCTTTACATTTTGCAGCCCAGGGCAAAGGCGTGGGCATGAAAAACATTGAGAGAGCTGAAAGTTGCCAATCGTTCTGTGGTGAGCCTCGAGCCCGTATGTAGAAGGGTGCAGTGCCCGCATTATTTATTCATTAATTGGGAAGGGGGTTCTCAGCCCCCTAACACAAAATTTATTGGGGGGTTGAAATAGCCCCCCCCCCCCGCCATGTTCTGGTGCCTATGTCCCATGGCAGTACGTTTGTTATTAAAAACTATTCAGGGACAATTGAAAAGATGAAATTTAAGGGATGGAATTTGCGCCCCTTCTAATACTACGCCCGGGAAACCACACCCCCTCCCGCTCCCTTCCTAGTTGCAGAACTGTTCGTTCGTCAGAAGGAAGTTCTCTTGCACATAGTGTAGTTTTCCATGCAAAAAGCGCAATGGGATGGGCGGAAATTTGCGAAATATCTATCTCGTAGTCCCAGTAAGATTTTGAAAAATATTCACGTCTAAAAAAATGACTGGGTAATTAATCCGTAAAATGCTACTACAACAATCGTCAAACTTTTAAATTAGGATAGATTGGGTTAAGCACAATGGGAATCGAAAAGAAGAGAGAGCGCCAAAAGTGGAAAAACATCCGAAAACCCCCTCCAAACCAAATGGGTGATGATGATGATTCCCCCCTCAGAAGTTCTCTTTTTTTTCCAAGAGAGTGAGTAGAAAAAAAAAGGGGAGAAAACTGACCAATCCCCAAATAGCGTCTGATTTTACCTCGCGATGAAAACAAACCGGCTTCAGAGAATCGCGTACCTCTTGAGCCGCCTCTTTCTCCTCCTCGTCTCGCTGCCCGAGTATGTGAGGCGCAGAACAAAACAGTACATTTGTTTTCGCCGCTATTTCGTACCTCTCCGCTCACATCCCCAGTATGTGTTCGGCCTAAGACGCCTTCATATACTTCTTCATGTATTAAGGAGTTCTAGCTCAATCTACGCACTCCTCAAATGGAAGAAACAGTGCTTCAACGGTTTGCCGATTCCCCTCGACAAGTACACGAGCGGTTGCAGCTGGACTCAGAGCCCGCATGCGTTTTTCGCGATTTTCACCCTCTCAACGTGGTTTGCGACACCATGTTCCATTGCAATTTTTGTTCCTCTTGATGTCTACTAACAACCCTCTGAGTTTGTCGGTCCGTTAACAGAACATGAATAAACAAAATATGAATAGAACATGAAATCCCGTTTCAATAAATGTTAGTGTGTGTGATATCCACTTTAGAAACACTTCAAACGGCTCTCAGAAAATTTCCTTTTTGGCACATGGTTTTATCTCCGATATACAGAAATATTTCAAACTGCAAATGTAAAATAAAAACTGTTCACCTGTCGTATTTGTTGCACATCTGAAAAGCAAGTAAGAAAGCAATATATACTGTATATAAAGATTGCAGAGAAAACACAATTTAACTGTATTAAGACCAGGATGTGAGTCAATTTCGTGTGGCTTTGCACCCAAAATGAAACTAAAATACAAGAAATATTCCTTTTTTACTTTGATTTCTTGAAAGAGTACTAGCTCAAACTTTTTTCAATTTATCGATGTACCGTATAAAAACAGGTGCGTCTTACGCCTTATTGAATTCGAGTATTACAGAGAAATCCAAATTATTTAACATTGAATTGCGGTGTTTGTTCATAGGTTATCATTAAAGAAAACTCTCCAAAATACAAAATGCATGAACTTATCACAAATGAGTAGATATATTTGATATTTCCTTACTTTGTGTTCGTCAGGAAAGTGTATAATGATGAGGAACTTTTTCCCTTTTTTCTTGTTGGTAATCCTGCGTTAACCGAATGTAGTTTTGTAATATTGTGTACGATTCATAAAAATGTTGGTTCTTCCAAGTTCCACATTTGTTCCCCCCCCCCTTTTTTTTGTTTTCAGAAAAACGTCACATGTGCAGAGCTGCCCCTTATCCTTATACGACCAGTAAACGGAATCACGTGACCCCACCTACCACATTCTGTACCATGATTTCCTTTTCATTCCAATTAGGGACTGCAAACAGATGTTGTTCTGGATTAATCAGCTTATTCCCATTTCGGTTCCCAAACAAGTTTAAAAAAAATCGTATTGTAATCGGATTCATCCATTCGATTTATAGCCACTTAACACTGTTTTATTGGTGTTTACCCCTCTTTTCCCAGAATGGTTAATATCAAGTTTTTTAGAATATACAGTAAAACCTCGTTAAGTCGTCACCCTGATAAGTCGTCATTTTTCTTCAGACCCTTCCAGCTCTCATAGACCACAATGTTATTAAACCCCTCGTTTATTCGTCGCTAATTTCGGTTAAGTCGTTACTGTGAAAAAGTTTGAGAAAGAGGAACAGACTATTTTTATGGCTCTCATTAAAAAAAGAGCTTGTTAACAGCATTGCTACATGCTTAAAAGTCACCATAAAATCCTATATACCCAAACGGAACAGTTTAAATAACGAAAGTTTCGCTGCGCAAGTTCATTTGCCGACTAAGGTTTTTGGAACGTTGTGGACTGTTCAAGCTAGATCTCATTTCTGCCTGGGCTCCACTGGAGAAACTGGACAAACCGCGAGACACCCAAGCTCTGTCTCAAGAAGCAACGGTATCTCCGGCAAAACCAAAACTTATTGGTATGTCAAAGATTACACATAGTGCAAGGAAATCAAAAATTATGTAAATCGAAGAATCAAATAAATCAAGTTAAAGTGCAACGCGGGCACGGATAATAAATAATCACAGAAAGCATGGGCTCTACTAATTTAGGGCTTGAAATTTAAACAAAATATCTTTGTTGAAAAAAATTGGACATTCTTTCCCAAGTTGAGGTCTTCCGTTTACTTTTCCCTGCCCAGGGCCCCTTCACCAAGTCAAAAGTGTTCGAGATTACTTTGTAGTTGTATCATGAACTACTGATGAAGAATTCAAATAGTAAAATTAAATTTGATGTATATGTAAAATTAATGTGCAGTAGAGAGTTCTGTTATGAAGAAAAGCTACTTATTCAAACAGTTGCTCTGTTAGTCTATAAATTAAAAATTACTAGTATAAATCAAAGTGTAATAGTACATTTCACCACAATAATTTAAGTAATAAGAGATAAAAAAGATAAAAAATTGCTGTTATTTTTCTTTCGCAATCTATAAATTTTATTAATATTGTTATTTTGATCCATACTTTAATAAATGTCATATTACTTTAAATTTATACGATTTTCATAACATTACACATTTAAACTGACGGAACTCCGCTTAAGCCATCAAACCGAAAGATACCCAGACCACATCGCCATATGTGGCCTAGGTAATATCGGCTCATTGGCCACACGGACTGGATACCTCTGGCAATTTATTCATAAAACAGCATACATTACAATCATAACAACTATAAAATCATAATCTAAGTGTAAAATCATAATCTTATATATAAATGTGAAAGTATGTATGTATGCTCTTTATACAAATCTACAGTTTTAGACCGATCGTCGCCAGATTTTGCATATATACCAAACAGGTCCGGGATTGAACCGTAGGCTACTTTAAAAGTTCGTCAGAGCTGGGCAAATGCCCGAAATGGGCGAAAAACTGCCGGGCAACAATGGTTTTGGGGCCTCAACAATTACTTTCGGAACGTTTACTTTGGTTACCGTGGTTCCCAACAATGCATTTCAGACGTGTATATATGCCTTTACAATGGTTTGTCACACCTTTAATTCTGTTATTATAACAGTTTACTCCTTTATAACGGTTTGTCACTTTTCCAATCCTCCCAGTAATTGAAGAAAACCCGGGAAGAGCGCCGGGTATTTCTGCTAGCCTATATACAGGGTATGCTGTAAGTGCTAATGCGGCCTTTATCTCATCAACCGCCCATAGTATAGGTATAGTTTCAATTTAGAAAATGCTTAAAACGCGTTTGAATAATATTCGCTGGACATGGGACGTCACTAATAGCAGAGAACAACAACTACGGTGACAAAACTGAGAATAAAAATGTTCAACTCCAGCTGCCAGTCGTTAAATAATTATTAAGGTATACATATATAATTTTTTTACGGGGCGGGCAACGTCGCCGGGTATCAGCTAGTCTTCTATATATATAAAATTGATTTTCCGTGTGTGTGTATGTTCTCTATACAAATCTACAATTTTAGATCGATCGTCGCCAAATTTTGCATATATACCAAATGGGACCCGACTTGAACGATAGGCTACTTTAAAATTTCGTCAGACCAGGGCAAATGCCCCAAATGGGCAAAAAAACTGTCCGGCAACAATGGTTTTTGGGCCTCAACAATCACTTTCCGAACGTTTACTTTGGTTACCGTGGTTCCCTAGCAATGCGTTTCAGACGTGTATATGCCTTTACAACGGTTTGTCACTTCTTTAATCCTGTTAGTATATGTATAATAGTTTATGCCTTTATAATGGTTTGCCACATTTTCAATATACTCTCAGTAATGAGGCTTTTTGAATAGACGTCATAATCATCATCAGCATCGCTTTGAGAGTCAGGAAAAGGGTGATCCTCATAGAAATCAGTGCTAAAATTGTCGATTTTACTGTAGAAATGCGGAAATTAGTGGGATTTTCGGCCCCCATCAATAATTTTAAAAATTGTATTGATATAATTCTCGATTTTTGAAATATTCAGTTTGCTTAGATATATACGAAGCCCAGGAGATTAAATATGAAGTAATTAGCCAAACCTATACTTTTGAGTTGGATATTCGAGCAATATCATTGATTTCATTTATTTCTTCTCAAGTATGAAAATTAATGTCTCCATATTGTCTCTTTCGATATTTATTTGCATAAATTCATGTGGGTTAGGATATTTTAAAATTAGTTATGAGCACGTGAAAAGTGCATCGAAAAAATTCCACAGCTTTAACTAAGGATTTTTGGAAACAGAAACAGGCAGAGATAGATAACTTGAAGTTCAGGGGGGGGGGATCGAAATACCTAGCGCCCCTTAAAAAATATATATATATATATATATATTCATTTCTACGTTTCTGTGTAAATCTAGATTTGTTTATTTCATGAATCACGCAAGTCGCCATATTGGTTAACTTGGACACGGTTTTTATGTCCCTCAAGAAAAAGAGAGGGAGATATCACGTGATCCAAAAAAGCCTCATTGAAGAAAACCCGGGCAGCGCCGGATATTATAGCTAAACTATATATATAAAATTGATTTTCTGTCTGTTTATTTATTTATTTATTTACAATAACCCCAGAAGGCATGAAATGCACTTATACTGGAAGAAAAAAAAAATAATAGTCAGTACGGGAAGCACTTCGCATACGGAGCCAGGTCGAAATCCCCAATAGTGGAAGCAAATCTTGCGTAGGAGGCACATACAAGTTCTGATGGAAGACTGTTCCATATTCTTGCCACACGGCATCTATATCCTTGGAAAAAACAATCCCTTCTAGCCATTGGTATTCTTATTTGGAAGCGATGCCTACGTAGGTTAACTTGCCTGTCTATGATCTCAAAGAAAGGCTCTCTCGATGGTAGATAAACAATTTGGTGGACTAGTTTGTAGCACATCTTCAGATCTGCAGCGATTCTACGCCATTCCAGTGAGTGTAAACCCAGAAATTTAAGTCTCTGGCAATAAGATAGACCGCTCATGCCAATTATTCGTTTAGTAAACGACCTCTGTGGCTTTTCGAGGAGCTGTATGTCCTTGATTTTGTAAGGGCTCCATACTTGAGAACAGAACTCCAGAGTCGGGCGAACGTACACACAGAAAGCATATGACAACGTATGCGCATCACACTTACGGTATGCCGTACGTAACATATATGAAATTCTATTAGCTTTGCAGACTATGCCATGATAATGATCAGTGAAATCCAGAATGCGGCTCATTGCAATACCTAAATCCACGCATGTATCCAATTGCTGTAACGTTTCATTACCTAGTTGGTAATATTCAGGATCGGTGCGTCTACCTAAATGCATTGATCCACTTTTTGATGATGAAATAGGTAGCTTATACTGACAACTCCACTGGAAAAGTTGTTGGCATGCAATTCTTAAGCCCCTAGTGTTTTCCACTGGAGAGAATAACTTCACGTCATCAGCGAATTGCAATAGAGAGATGGGTGACACAGCATGAGTAATATCGTAAGTGTACAAAGTAAATAAGATCGGGCCTAACACCGATCCCTGGACAACTCCGCTTGGCACCTGACATTCTCTAGACATCACGCTGGCTACGCGAACTTGATGAACTCTGTCTGACAGCAGTTCTTGAATTATCCTCACAACTTTATCCGGAATCCCCATGCAAGCTAGCTTCCTCAATAGTAGCAATCTGTCTACTTTATCAAATGCCTTTTGGAAATCGACGTAAATTACATCAATTTCTTGTCCAGAGTCTATAGCACTCTCCCATATATCATGACAAATCAACTGCTGCACTGGTAAGGAGCGGCCAGGAATGAAGCCAAACTGAACTGAGGGGATTAATCCCATATCGTCGGCAAATGGAAGTAACTGATTGACGATGCATCTCTCGAAAATTTTGCAGGATATATCGGTTAACGATATCGGGCGATAATTATTCGGATCTGCCCTGGAGCCTTTATTCTTATAAATTGGACCAATAACTGCAGATTTCCAAGAGCATGGGATAGACCCGTAGTCATAGAAGGATGTGAAGATGGAGCTAAGCAGAGAAGATATCGGATCTGAAAGACGTTTGTAGAAACAACTGGGTATTCCGTCAGGACCCGGAGATGATCGACCAGGAAGAGAAGCAATAATGGCTTTTATCGTCTGAGTGCTGAACATGTCACGAAAGAAGGGATGATCATTCATAAGGCCTTGATAACGATAGTCGTAACCGGAACAACTGAAATTATATGAACCAGAAAATATGTCCGCAAAACGTTTGCTTTCTCATAATCTTCCGTTATCGTGGTGCCATTCACAGTTAGCGTTGGTATGTCCCGGGATACACGAAGTCTACTGCGGACGTCTCGGTGGAAAAAGTTCCGATCACTATTTTTACAGAGGTTGAGGAGATGTAAACTCTCTTTCTCTTTGACGTAATTTGCATAGTTCCTAGCCATGACCTTGTATTGTTCTTTAGTGGTTTGACTAGGTATTGATCTATATTGACGCCAAGCATGCAATTTCCTATTGTTTAGCATTCGTAAAACCATATCTTTTTTTCTAAATCTCATTTGACGGGGAACATGTTCACGAGACCGCAGAAATAGAGCTGGCAAAGCATCCGCAGCTGAGATAGTTCCAGCCAGTACTTGGTTATGCAGATCTTTTACAATAACTGATAATCGTGGATAATCTGCATTGTGATAGTTTAGTGTTGATCGGCAATCTAATCCTGTTGTAATATGCAATGAGAAGTGTATCGGCAAGTGCGGTGGATTATCGCTGTTGCAGAAGGGTGGAAGTGCATATACGTCGTAGACCACCGAAGGATCGGTAGCAAACAGAAGATCTAAGAAGTTTTCCCCTTTCGTGGGAAAATCGACAAACTGAACAAGGCCTAGTTCTGCTGATATTGACATGAACTGTGACTCCAATTCAGATGAGAATCTCCAGTTTATCCAATCGATTCCCCGCATGTTGAAGTCCCCGACCAAAATCACCGGAAAGCACGCAGAGCAGTAATGCCTTAGTTCTCTCCAAAACTCACACCAATGATCTAAATTACATGCTTTATTTGGTGGAACGTACGCCGTAATAAGCCTGCACTTCCTATTTCCGCTTTTTATATCCACCGATATTATCTCAACATCTTGATTTCCATTATGCACGTTCACCAGCTTAGGTTTCAGGCTGCTTCGAATAATAATGCATACACCTCCTCCCGCAGTAGTTTCTCTGTCGTATCGGAAAATATCGTATCCTGGTAGACATATCAAGGAAGACGAAACTGACTGATGTAACCAAGTCTCTGCTATACACAGAATGTCGACCTCGTATGACTGAATGCAGCAACGCAAATCGTCAATTTTATTCACAATACTTCTGGGGTTCATGAATATACCTGTAACTCTTGATTCAGAATCGGATGCGTGTTCATTTGTTGAAGTAATTGACGATGACTCCTGTCCGTACAGTCATTGTTGATTAGAGGTGTCCCTCTGACCGGGCAATGCTTCCGTTATAGTACAATCTCCAGCCGGATCCTCCAGAAGATATCTGGGAATACCAAAAAACTCTCTGATGTGTATACCAGATGGCCAGTGGAATGGATCACTCAATGAATCCCAATTACTATCGACAGTGGTTAGTACAAAAGATGCATAGTTGTTTGAGTTCCTTGTATTCAGCTTAACGCAGTCGTACTCGAGTTGCGTGTCTTGCAGTATGCGACGTACGTCCGAGATAGATGTCTCTGGAGCAAATCTGTTCACCAGCAACCGACGTCTGCGAACCTTCGGCACTACACGCACCTGCGACGTCGTAGACATTCCCACTCTGAATTCATTACGCCGATCAGTCCCAGTTGCGACGTTGGATCGCTGTAAACGGTTAGGTGGTACTTGATTAATATCATCCACTTTCAAGCGAGGGTGGACTGCCCGAAACGTGTTGTTATTTGACAAATTTTCCTTTCCCCTCAAAGTATCAGTCAAGGCTCTGGCAATGATTCACAATTGTTTGCTACAGATGAGTTCACGTTTGAGCGCATAGCATTTGACAAGTTAGCTATCTCTGATTGCATTCCGGGAATGATCTGGGCAATGCTCTCTAGTCTACTAAAACGTTCCTCAAACTTCTGAAAGTTTATCTCAATAATCTCTGAAATATTAGCAGTTTCATGAATACTAGGCGGCGGCTCAGTGATAGCAACCTCCGACAAAGAACGTTCATTTCCTACGACATGGACTTCATCATACAGCTTCATCATTTCATTCCTCAGCACGAGAAACCGGTCTCTCTCGGCTGCCTCTGCCCTTTTCCCATCACAGACTCTTGTGAACAGGAGGGCCATTTCATCCAAATGCTTGTAGAACTCACCATTGAAAACCTTGCTTCCAATAGGCGACAAAGGGCACTCGTCTGTCATCTCGATCTTAACCCTAACTATTCCAGTATTTGTATATTAAACACTACTTTACGCTGCAATTGCAAGCTAATCTTAAATAAAAACAGAACAATTTGCTCACAGTATCATATGTTCGTGCAATAAAAAAGACCGTATTAGTTCGAAGTATATCACAATTTACTTCCAAACTCAAAAAAAACGAACGTGAAACCACAAAAACAACAGCAAAAAGTATATAAATTAATTAAAATTATAGCGCTCAAGAACAAAAATGTCAACACATGAGTTGACTTGACTTGACTTTTCTGGTGGCAGCTCAAACAGTCTGTCTGTGTGTTCTCTATACAAATCTACAATTTTAGATGGATCGTCGCCAAATTTTGCATTTATACCAAATGGGACCCGACTTAAGCGACAGGCTACTTTAAATTTTTGTCAGAGCAGGGTAAGTGCCCAAAATGGGCAAAAAACTGTAGGGCAACAATGGTTTTCGGGCCTCAACAATCACTTTCCGAACGTTTACTTTGGTTACCGTGGTTCCCTAACAATGTGTTTCAGGCGTGTATATGCCTTTACAATGGTTTGTCACTTCTTTAATCCTGTTAGTATATGTATATGTATAATGTGACGATTGGTGAGGTGTATACGAAGTGACGAACATGAAGCATTCCTTTATTTTGCATTAACATGCGAAACACACAACCCTTCGTCATGAAGGTTAAAATCGAATTCCTCGAGAATGTCTTCTTCTCTCGATACAACTTAAATCTCTCGTGAATAAAAGTATTACTGTACATCCTTGTTAACAGCTTGCCTGTTACATACTCCCCCTCTGGTTTCGCGGCCGTCCCGGCAAGGAACCAGCAATAGGCGTTATGGGAAGTTGTTCAGCGTTCTTGTTAGTTCCAACTTTGCGTGATCGTCCCTTCTTTCGTGATGGCACTACGGATACAGCATCCGGTTTCGTACATGGTGTGAGAGCAGAAGTACGATATAAGCTGACAGAGACACCCGATTTGGCCGGATCAGCGACTATGTACCTCGTAGGCGATCTCTGGGCTAGCACAGGGTACGGTCCATCTCGTTGTGGCGTGAACTTTGTCGACCAGTTCTTCCTTCGAGAACTCTGTTTGGAACCGTTGTCAACATAACCTTTGCGTTCATCCCATTTTTGTTCCACCTTCTGCTTCACAGAAACTCTTGTAAGCACTCACTATTGTAAGCTCACTCCTAACCTTTGCATGGGAGTCAACCTGTTTTCACGACTTCTTTGGGCATGGCTGCGACCTTCTGATCGACGCGCGTTAGGGTTTTGATCAGAATATTTAATGCCGCTCCCCCTGCATTTATCGTTCCCTTCTCTAGCACTGCTTATACTTGTTTGGGTCCTTGACTCATGGAAGCTATTGCTAGACGTTATTGTTTGGCTTGGCATTTTACAACGATACAGTATGTGATAATATCCTGGTGATCCTGGACTGCGTCGCCTGGCACCGAAAAGTTCGACTCGTTCGTTCCTGCGGAGACGTTAAGTCTAGTACTTGCCTGCCTGTCGGAGTAACTCGTGGTTGCCTTTGCACCGATTGGTGATGAAAGCTTCTTGCGGATCGGTGGATTTCGCTATGGACAGCAGGACGTGGATAGTCACGGACGCGACCTGTTTGGTTTCTGAGACGTCTAGACCTATCCCGCCGCTGAGGTTCCGATGCCATATCACCATGGTGAACTTCGCCTTCGGGAGTGTCTCCTCCCCCCTGGACTGAAAAATTTTCCACGACCTGTTCAGCACTTGTTTCCGTTGCTGTCCTTCAACTTGTCGTAGTTGGCAAGAATTCAAGTTAACATGCTCTACTACATGTTGAACAGTTTTAATCGTAGACTCATTCACAAAGTGGAATCGCTTCCGAGTATTTTCCCCGAAGAACCATTGCCTTCGCTTGATATCCAACACGATACCAGCTTTCTCTAGAAAGTCGATTCCCAAAAGAGTTCTGTTACCGACGATTCCAGGAAGAACTATAAATTTCGTCCTTAGTCGCTTCCATTGGATGTTGACCAATACCGTTGTGGTCCACACATTCACCGTTGATTCACCACTTGCTGTCCGTTTGCAAGACGCATCTCGATAGTTTCCCGATGGAATTTGGCGTTTTGCTCTTTCAAAATACGATGCAGAGTATCACTTGCGATACAGTGCGTAGCACCGCTGTCGGCACAGGCAGTTCCCACTTTGCCATTTACATGAATTTTTAACAATGCTACGGGTTTTGTTACAGAAGAGCATAGATTCAGTTCCAACTGACCAAACTGAGGGGTTGTCGCTGTCATTTCGGGATTACAGGTCGGCCACTGCGCTCTAATTACCCCCGGATATCCACATCCATAGCAGCTTACAGGTCGCTGTTCATCCAGGCTGATCATGGGAAGTGTCTGTTCATCTGCACGAATCACTGGTTTTGATGACGTCCATGGATATTTCCTCGGTGTTTGCTTTCGACGACCCTCGACATCGTACTGCTGGTTGAATTTCTTTGTGAAAGTACTCCTGGCATCTTCATACGCGTCGAGTTTCTCCGCTAGTTCCGATGGGGAGATCAACATGGCCCATACATCGATGAAATGTTCTTTCACTTGTGGAGGGCACTTCTTCTTCATCTGATCAGCTATGGCTAGATTAATCAAGTCCTCGAATGTTGTGACCTTAACTTCTGTTAACCACCCTTCAAGATACGTTTTCAACTCAAAATAAAAATCACGCCATGAACTCTCCGAGTTCTTCCGATGCTCTACAAAAAGCTGTCGAAATCTGTCCGCATGTAGCTTAAATCGCTTTAACAGCAGTTCCTTGAGATACCGATAGTCCTTGAACTTCTCGTCAGGCTCCCTGGCACAGATCCTAGCCACCTCCTTCGGTAAGCTATTGATGATATACGTAATCCACAATTCTTCCGGAATCTGGTGTAATCCCATGTGTCGTTCGAACAGGACCAGGAACAATGAAATGTCATCTGATGATTCAAAACGTGGAACCGACACTTGAAAGTCCCGATTTGTCACAGCCGGTCGAACGGAAGCTTGGCACTTCTCCGCTTCTATCCTCAGTCTCTCGAGTTTGAACTGCATTTCTGCTCGCCGGTTCCTCTCTTCGGTTCTTCTCGTCGAATTCTTTCTTCTGCTTCTTCTTGTCGAATTCTCTCTTCTACGAGGGTCTGTAGCACTCCTTTTGCGAAGACCTCATCGTATTCTTTACTGGACGTAATCAGCTTCTTCAGCTCTATCACTTTCATCTCGGGTTCGGTAGGTTCGCCCATCTCTTCGGCAAGGCGACGGAGTTCGTCTTTTCGATATTTCGCTAAGTAAGACATTTTCACTCACTTGCTACCTAATTAGGATGTCCGCTTAGCTAAAAACACTCACGCGTCTATTTTAAACGTTGGGTGCCAATGTGACGATTGGTGAGGTGTATACGAAGCGACGAACATGAAGCATTCCTTTATTTTGCATTAACATGCGAAACACACAACCCTTTGTCATGAAGGTTAAAATCGAACTCCTCGAGAATGTCTTTTTCTCTCGATACAACTTAAATCTCACGTGTCTCGTGAATAAAAGTAGTACTGTACATCCTTGTTAACAGCTTGCCTGTTGCAATAATAGTTTATGCCTTTATAATGGTTTGCCAATACTTTCAATACTACACATACTACTATTCAATAAAATTACATTTCAATACTCTCAGTAATGAGGCTTTTTGAATAGACGTCATAATCATCATCAGCATCGCTTTGAGGGTCAGGAAAAGGGTGAGACTCATAGAAATCACTGTTAAAATTGCCGATTTTACTGTAGAAATGCTGAAATTTGGTGGGGTTTTTCCGCCACATCAATAATTTTAAAAATTGTATAGAATTCCCGATTTCTGAAATATTGTGTTTTCTTAGAGATATACGAAGCCCAGGAGATTGAATATCAAGTAATTAGCCGGACCTACTTCTGAGTTGGATGTTCATGCAATAACATTGATTTCAGCTTTTTATTTATATCTTCTCAAGCATGAAAAATTAATGTCTCCGTATTATCTTCTGATATTCAACTGCATAAATTCATACAGTTTAGGTTGTTTTAAAATTAATTATGGGCCCATAAAAAGTACATCGAAAAAATTCCACAGCTTTAATCAAGCATTTTTGAAAGCTGAAACAGGCAGATAATTAACTTGAAGTTTGGGGGGGGGGGGAATAGAAATACATAGCGCCCCTTAAAAAAGGAAAGAAAAGTATATATTCATTGCTATGTTTCTTTAAATCTAGATTTGTTTCTTTCATGAGTCGCACAGGAAGTCGCCATATTGGTTTACTTAGACACGGTTTGCATGTCCCTCAAAGAAAGAGGGAGATATCACGTGTTTCTAACAGCCTTATTGAAGAAAACCCGGGCAGCGCCGGGTATTATAGCTAGTCTAAGTATAAAATCAATTGCGAGATCACAAATCTACGTATACAATCGGAAATCAAGCATATAATCCTATATATTCCATATTAAATCTTTATTCGAATATAAAGTCCTAAATCACCTATTGAAATCAATAATAAATCAGATAAAATTCATAATCGATTTCATCCTCAATTTAAAATCGTTCGATTTCCATGACATTATACTGGTCTTGTGCTATCAGTCAGTCTTCTTTGTAGTTGATCAGTTTCTTTTTTCTTTGTGAGTGGCAGGTGGGGCAGTTTGTACTTGTGTTATAGGCTGATAAGGCGTCCGTGGGATCACTTTGTCTTCATTGTCTTCTATCCATCTAATTATTTTCTTGACTTTATTTATTCTACTTTTGTTTTTAAAAATCTCTCTGATCCAGAGTGTGGCATTTTCAGCAGCGGGCACAGCCATGTGCTTTAGATGTGTAGTTAACGTACATGTTGTCAAGTAATGGATGGGAGTGCCGATTTCACCACAAAGGCGATGATCTGTTCCTCGTTTTTTGAAGCGGTGAAGGTAATTTGGAAAAATTTTCGCTTAAGCCGTCATAATTTTTCGATAACTTGAGGTGACGACTTATCGAGGTTTTACTGTATATCCCAAAGACTTTCACCAAAGTCCCGACCGGCGCCAATAAAAGACTTTTTGTTGCAGAAGATTCTTATATTGTCCTGTCTACTCATTATAAAGGAGGGCATTTTTAGGACTAAAAAAGGGGATATTTTTTCCCCCTCGTGTTCAGAAAACCTAGGGGGTGTTGAAACAATCCCCCTCTTTTTTTTCCTTTCAGACCACTGTGCCAACACCCTCCAACATAGCCCTCCAAAGAAAATACCTACTCTTCCCCCCCCCCCCACTTCTTAGGGGGTTGTCGGCTGAACTATGTCTTTTTTCCAACACCTTCAGTAGGCTAATCTGAAATGAGTGCTGTTTGCTTCGCTGGACGCCTACTCACCCTCCCACCACTACTTGTGACAATACTATTTGGGAAGGCGGAAAATAACACTGTAAATACGAAGAGGTTAGATAATCATTTACTTTTTACTTCAACAGCAGTCTGTGGAGAAAACACAAATAAAATTAAACAATACGCTATAAGGGACGTCGTGTCGGAGGTGCGTCTCTTTTCCGTGAGGTGGCGGAACATCCCCAGACACTTGATATTGGAGGGGTGTCCAATTTATACACGAAACTACGGAATTTAACGAAGAAACCTTTATTTCGAAGCGCACTCAAAACAGACAACATTACAGAACGGAAGACACATTCCAACTCACGCCCTCTTCTCTTGGAAGATAGATTTTCTCTTCTCAACTTCTTTTAACAACGCATAAACAAACAAAACGCATTAGGTGCTGTAAGGCCACAGAAAGTTAGTAAAAATGTCCATACTGGAAAAATAGATTCGTTACAATGCTTTATTAATTACATATTATTTACGATAGAAATGACACATGACACTTCCATACATATAGAAACGTCCTTTCCACTTGTCAATACTTCCATACGTTTACGAAACGTGAATTAAAAAAAAAGTTTTTCTCAAAATTAGCCGCCCCTCCGAATTTGCCACCCTGGCCCACTTAGCCCCCCTGTAAATACACTGCTGCTCACGACAGCGCTTTACGTCGGGTGTGATTGGCCGACTGCTTCTGGAGGAGTCAAATGCGTCGTGCGCCGCGCGTTTTGCTGATGTTCTCTTCACTCTTGTGAGTTTTCTTTCCTTTCCCTTCAGACCGGAGCATGCAGACGACAGAGTAGCTGGTGCCAGGCTTATAATATGAGAAATAATTACATTCTTCTCAATAGTGCCAGGGCCAATACCTTCTAAAGCTTGTTCTAGAAGGTGTTGCCAGGGCGGCTATATTATAGTATATGGCCTTGGCATCAGCTACTCTGTCGTCTGCATGCTCCGGTCTGAAGGGAAAGGAAAGAAAACTCACAAGAGTGAAGAGAACATCGGCAAAATGCACTGCGCACGACGTATTTGACTCCTCCAGAAGCAGTACGCCAATCACGCCCGACGTCAATCGCTGTCGTGAGCCGCGTTGCGCTCTGTAGGAAAACTGTCGTTGGTGAGTGGACGACGTGTCGCGCTGGGTGATTCACGTTGCACGCGGCACAGAAAACCTGCTCCTAGGAAAATCCGACGTAATGAAAGAATTTTGCGTAACAGTAACATGATTACTGTTAGTGCTGCCATCTATTATCATATTCGCAGATGACTCATGCAATAATTTTAAGTTCCCATCAAAAAAATAGAAATTTTTATTCACCATAATAGCAGTAAATTCGGCAAAAGCGATAGCACTGACGTCACGCTAATGGTCGGCTCGGGGTTTCCAGTGGCTAAACGAAAAGTTTTGTTGATGAGTCTTCTGATTATAGAGAGAAACTAATCTCTATTCGTTCTAACTTGGGTCCTGATGTAAATAAATCACGTGTGCGATACCCAAAATGATTGGTTGAAGAACATTTCACCTTTTCTTACTGTACAACACCGTCAAAAATATAGTCCTTTGTCGTTTGTCCCCTCATGCCATAATATACCTCATAATTTTTATTTTTTTTAAATATTTATTCCATATTATTTCAAAGTTATCTGGAAGACGGGGAAAATTTTTTTAAAATTAAAGATCGGGGTCAAAGCGTTTTTGCTGCTATGTCTTCAGGGTGGGTGTTGACAGGATACGCCTTTCTTACTCAAACATTACCGTCCCCTTTTTAAACGGAAGTTTCATTTTATTATTATTATTCCTATTCGCAAACAGATTTGATATACACTTGTATACGCTTCTTCAAGAGTTTCTTGCAAGAAAAAGAGCTTTCTTCTTTATCGTTTGATGACATAAATGAAATATGCGTGTCTATCTTGTTTGGCAGAGCCGTTTGAAAATTCATTTCTTTGCAGCTGCTCTGGATCGATCCTATAACCAAAGTTGCTGTCAACAAGATTTTTTTCTCACCCACACGCTTTGACGTACACTGGATACGGGTGTGGGGTCACCTATCGTTCGTGGTGAATATACGCATTTCAAAAGAATTCTCACTTCTGCTTGAGCAGCTTGTTGGGAGGAAGTAATATTTTTTCGTCGAAGGCGGGGAGCCGAAAAAGTCTGAGGATTATCACAAAGACGTGAAGGTAAAGTTTTGAAAATCTGGTTCAAAAGAGTAATGCTCATTTTTGATTCAGTTAGCCTCATTATGACAGACACTGTAGATCCCGTGAGAAAGCCTGGCCTGGGGGCCCATTAAAGATCCCAGTCCAGGGGCTCCTGCTGCTGGATGTTGGGGTCATGGCTCGCTATCTACGCACGGATAAAAAAAACCGAAATTGTCTTGACAAAAAACAGGATATCAACAACAGGTTAAAATAAAGAAGCAAAATAATGTGGATGACTCTCTCGTCAAATTGGAACTGCTACAGCCCGCGGATAATTATGAAATATTTAATTATACAGACCCGCAAGAAAAATAAAAAGCAGCAACACAACGGTAAGTTGTTCATAATTTGTTTCACGTTATAATTGGTAGCATATCCGGCCCAGGAAAATCATACCGCGTAAATTAGCTCAGAAATAAAATTGTAAAATTCTGAACAAAAAAAAAGTAATAAGAAAAAAATGAGTATTTTTCTCACTATCTGCCGTAAAATAATAAACAACTCGCACAAGCTTTTTTGTAATGATAATGGCCCCCCCCACATCCTGCCGCAAGACCCCCCCAGGCTGTGATCTTTGGTGGGGCCCTCAGACCAACCTTTCAACAGCCCTTCTATATAATAAACTTTTAGCGTAAAAAAATAAAAAAAATGACAAAAATTGTCGCAGGCAATATCCGGGCTGAAGCCCTGTCATCCTAGCTCTTGAGGAGTGTGCCATAACGACAGAATACCTTATCGATTTTTTTCGGGGGGGGGGGGAGATATACACTGAAGAGCCAAAAAAACTGGTTCACCTGCCTAATATCGTGTAGGGTCCCCGCGAGCACGCAGAAGTGTCACAATACGATGTGGCATGGACTCGACTAATGTCTGAAGTAGTGCTGGAGGTAATTGACACCATGAATCCTGCAGGGCTGTCCATAAATCCGTAGGAGTAAGAGGCGGTGGAGATCTCTTCTGAACAGCACGTTGCAAGGCATCCCAGATATGTTCAATAATGTTCATGTCTGGGGATTTTAGTGGCCAGCGGAAGTGTCTAAAGTCAGAAGAGTGTTCCTGGAGCCACTTTGTAGCAATTCTGGACGTGTGGGGTGTCGCATTGTCCTACTGAAATTGTCCAAGTCCGTCGGAATGCACAATGGACATGAATGGGTGCAGGTGATCAGACAGGATGCTTATGTACCTGTCACCTATCAGAGTCGTATCCAGACGTATCAGGGGTCCCATATCACGCCAACTGCACACGCCCCATACCATCACAGAGCCTCCACCAGCTTGAACAGTCCCCTGTTGACATGTAGGGTCCATGGATTCATGAGGTTGTCTCCATACCCGTACACGTCCATCAGCTCGAAGCAATTGGAACCGAGACTCGTCAGACCAGGCAACGTGTTTCCAGTCCTCAACAGTCCAATGTCGGTGTTGTCGGGCCCAGGCGAGGCGTAAAGCTTTGTGTCGTGCAGTCATCAAGGGTACACGAGTGGGCCTTCGGCTCCGAAAGCCCATATCGATGATGTTTCGTTGAATGGTTTGCACGCTGACACTTGTTGATGGCCCAGCATTGAAATCTGCAGCAATTTGCGGAAGGGTTTCACGTCTGTCACGTTTAATGATTCTCGTCAGTCGTCCCTTTCTGGCATGATCTTTTTCCGGCCGCAGGGATGTCGCAGATTTAATTTTTTACCGGATTCCCGATATTCACGGTACACTCGTGAAATGGTCGTACGTGAAAATCCAAATTTCATCGCTACCTCGGAGATGCTATGTCCCATCTCTCGTGCGCCGACTCACGTTCAAACTCACTTAAATCTCGATAACCTGCTATTGTAGCAGCAGTAACCGATCTAACAACTATGCCAGACACTTGTTGTGTTATATAGGCGTTGCCGACCGCAGCGCCGTACTCTGATTGGTTCCATATCTCTTTATTTGCATGCGCATGCCTGCACCAGTTTTTTTGGCTCTTCAGTTTATATCTCTCTATTTTAATTAGTGTTATCAACAGTTTTTATTTCAACAAAATTTGGAGAAAAGTGGGAAAAACTTTTTTCAGGAAAATTCTTCATATAACGAATTTACAATCTCACGTTCAAGGAAAAAAACGCACGTGTTCGGAACACGTAATGAAAGGACGGGTAAAATTACAACCAATAAAGAGAAAGAATGAGAAGTGATATCAAAAAATGGTACAGCGGTTTATTTACATCAGGACCCAAGTTAGAGCGAACAGAGTATAGCTTATTTGCCAAGACTCAACTTAGCTCAAAGCTCTCGTCTGGTTCACTAGGTGTGTTGAGTCGGCCGTGGTTGAGCTTCAAGTGGCGATGAAATGAGCATCAGTATAAAAATTGTCTGTGTTGTATGTGAAATACGTTTTCGAACTGACTGCAGCAGGTTTACTGCCGTATTCACCAACGCAGTTTCAACTGCAATCGCAGGTCTCCATCGAAAAACTGCAGCAACGCCGGTTTTACCAAATCGTATTGTCGCGTTTTCATCGCAGAAAAAAATTTAAAATTTTTCTTCACAGCTTGCAGCTTCGCTATCTCACTTCTCATTTTAACACTAACATCTGAGGATGCGCCGTCATTTTGCCTGCAAAAATGTGTTAACGCCAAGAACCATATTCTCATCGATAATTTCTTTTTCCCGAATTTGTCGAAAAAATATATATATACTATATACATGAAGATATTTAAAAAAAAAAATTCTATACTCATACATACACTACACACCAATACATACATAACTCCCTTGTCTTTCTCTTCATCGGGGGGACGCGACGAGCCCCCCCCCAGCCCTTATGGGGATAGATGGCCCGCACAAGGGCCAGGCATCTCCGAAAAATTTCTATTCTGGTTCTGGTCAACACCGAGTCGTCTGCCGTGGTGCGGACGTTTTTGTGGGACTGCAGCCACAATCGCAATGTTTACATCCATTATTTCGAAGCAATGAATGGCAACACTACTGAAGTTGCATTACACACACAGTTGGGGTATATCTTTTCATTACATATCTTTTTTTTTGTAATTTTTAAAATTGTATTGTGCGTCATACATTTTCTTTTTTTCTCATGTTTTTAACAAACAATCGTAAGAAACAACATGCATTGAAATTCCGAAGGGAAGCATAATCATGTAATAATTCACTATGAGATAATTGCCATTGTTTGTTTATTACTGTCATTGATGGGTGTATGTACATATCTTGAAACATGACTCACATGTTGATGTAACGTGCTTACCCTTTCTTTGTTGCATTTAATGTTTTCGCGTCAAGCTCCATAATTGATTTTTCGGAAATTATCAAAAGTACTCGAAACTATAATAATTCCCAATTAATGTTATCTTTATCAACTTAAAAGATATATATAATTGAGGAAATCTAAATCAATGTTATTTTAGTTGTTGGATGGATGAAAATATCTGGATTTGAAGTATTTTTCATGTTCAATTTGTGTTCGAGTCCTTGGTGAGCTCATAATTCCTTGGTACCTTTCTGAGATCATTAAGGTACTTAAGAGAACAAGATTCATGGTTCAAATCCTAGTATACAGGTCTCAAGGCATGGCCTGGGGGCTTCAGGTTCCTGGGAGAAAGGCTCTCCATGATGATGAGATCATGGCCCCCACATCCTGAAGCAGAGCCCCTAGGCTGGGATCTTACGGGCCCCGATCAGACTTTCACGGGGGCCCCCCTTATGATGAAAAAACAATAAAAATGATTAAAATCCTCCAGGGCTAAAGCCTTGTAGGGGCCATGGGTGAGATATGTCACTAGAATTTTTGGGAGTAAGTAGAAAAATTTGTAGGCTATATATTACTTTACCGCACTCCAACTCTGGTTATATTGTCTCATTCACCAATTTTCTACTGATTGAGTTGAGTAGGAAATGAAGGTGATATCTATCGGTGGTTGCCCCCAGGCTTGGTAGGTGAGGTCTTGTTGTTTTCTATGGTCTTCCCCTGGATCATACCCATTTACCCTGATGGTAGCCTTCATGGTGGAAGATGAGCTTCGCACCACTCAGGTGCTAATTTGGTAGGATGGAGAAATCTCTAAAAATGCACATGTCTAGTCAAGTGTTGAATTTTTAAAGCAATGCATATATATCCGGATCAGTGTTTTGTATTCCAGCATCGGGCATGTGGTTGAAAACAAATACAAGCCTGGTCAAAATTTTTACATGCCTCCAATGATTAGGGCAGTAGATTCGTCTAGTCTAGTACCAGGTGTAGATTCAGATGGGGAGGAGTCCTTTTAAGAGCTGTTTAATGTGGAAAACATTAGTGTCTCATAGAATATGGGATGATAATCTTTTATGTTATAAATTTACTAGATCAATATGTAAAGGGAATTCAATTAAAGTCCCTGCCGGGGATCACGTCAGGATGTAGGAGCTATGGTCAAGGGAAGTGACTAGGGCCAAATGAATTACTAGAAGCCAGAGGCGGTAACATTGGGGGCCCTGAAAGTTACCATTTGTCCCATACATACAGAACTCAAGCCCGTAAGCAGGAGAGTATATTGTACATTCATTAATTATTGAGAGAGCACAGCCCCCCCCCCCCCGAGTTCTGGCGCCTATGCAAGAAGTGCAAAAGATCGGGAACTACTGCTCTGATTAATGTATATTAGGTCTTACCTGTAAGCACTATTCACCATCATGCATACTCTATTAATGTTGCACGTTATGAAATGCCTTTTGATTTTTGAAAATTTTATGATTATCGAACCTAATGAAATGCATAAAATGCCTGTCTACTTACAAGTTTGAGCATATCATATCTTACTTTGTAGTTTAGTTTTTAACATGTTTTGCCATGCTCTTATTTTGAAACTTAATATATTTTAACGTGTTAATTTTATTCCTCCCTAGGAATGCTGTAGTAATGAAATGCAGAGCTACAAATTTGATAATTGTGTAAGAGTCGGAAAACACTCCTGAGAATCCGGAAACTAAATTTGCACTGTCGATTGCACAGAACAGGTAAAAATTTTTGGTTTAAAAAAATATTGTAAAACATAAATCTTTTTGTCATCGGAATAATTACCCTTGCATTCACTTTCCTATAAAAATTGATTGCTGGAAAAATGGTATTAAACTATAAGTGCGGGCTGCATACATAAGAAAATTATGTTTGTATTTTCAATTATTTATGATCTAGAACAGATGTACACAATCTCAGGCCAGATGCAGCCTGCTAAGGTGTTCCACTGGGTCTGCAAAAATGCACCGGTAGAAAAGTATCAATATGCACTTGATAAATACTTAGGCTGACAAGAACAGCTGCAGTATAATCCAGAGATTTCGTTAGAGACTTTTTTTTGGTGGCAAACGTGTCCGAGGATTTGACGAAAAGTTGCCAAGACTGTAGTTGCGCTACAGACACTGGAAAATAAAAATCGCATAGAAAACAAATTTGAAAACCAACAATAATAGTATATAGATGGCTTTTTTTCAGCCAGAGATATCGAGGAAACAATTATTTTCCGGATATTATGCTGAGGTGAGCTCGTATGCAAGAGGGCCTGGGTTCGAGTCCCGGCGGAGACGTGATGACTTTTCTTTCCGAGCTCACCTCAGCATAATATCCGGAAAATAATTGTTTCCTTAATAATAGTATAACTAAATATTTCTTATATAAAGAAATAAAATCCAGATTGTTTTTTAAATAATAAACCGATATCATAAATGTATATGTATATTAGAATGGTACAACCTGACCGGAAAATAATCTTACTGATAAGCTACTGACCTGCTAGAATACTAAAACGAAATGTATATAACGGCTATTTCAAATATTAAACAAAAGAACCCCTTTGAAAAGCCAGAGGAACTAGCGCCACTTGGTATAGATCATCAAAAGATCTGGAAAAGATACAGCAACCCAGCGCCATTATGTTGGCCTTGGTGACTAATCATCGGGAAAAGTTTCCAATAGAATCTCTGGATTACACAGCAGCTGTTCCAAAATATGAACTCACAGGGTTGAGTTTTTTGCCGGCAAAAGTTTCCAATTATGAAATAGTCTTTTCAATATAAAAACTTATGAAACATGCAAATTGTATGAACTTACATGGTATGAAAATGAATATTTAGCAACCAAAGATATGGAGACGTATCCAAATAAAATATGCATCACCCAGATTTGCTATAAAAAAATTCATAAGTAAAAGATGTTATTTATTTTTGCTGGGGCGTTTTTTACTGCGTTTTTTCCACTGTGGCAAAAACTTGCCAACCCTGTGAATTCATGTTAAATTTTTAAATAAACATTATCATAAGGGTCATTCAAGTATTGCGTCAGCATCGAGGGAGGGGTTTCCGACTTGCGGACTTTTGATGACGAAAGAGGGAAGGTTTGGATAATGCTTATGTCATCAACCATCCTTTATAAAAATATGAAATATTCGTAATGACATCTAACTCTGTGCACCAAAAATGAAAAAAAAAAAAACCCTTTATATAGTTTGTTGGCACTTGAACTAACATTCTTCCTACTGAAAAGTCCCCTATAGAGCCACTTTAGTGATGTCTAAATGTTTCTTGGATCCAAGTGATCTGGAAATGTGTCTGAGTCGCTTAAGTGCTCTGGAACTGTGTCATATATCACTCAAGTGATTTATAATTATACCGCAGATCACTGAAGTAATTTGGGAATGTGCCACAGTTAACTTGAGCGATGTAGAGCCGCACTGGAAACTGCTTAAATGCTCTAAAACTGTGTCACTCATCACTCAAGGGATCTCTAAATGGGTCACTTAAGTGATCTGTGAATGTGCCACAGGCCCCTTAAATGCTCTGGAACTGTGCCGTGTATCACCTAAGCCATAGTCTCCCAAACTTTTTGTTCCATCGCCCCCTTCATCAGAAATTTTTTTCCTCTCATCGCCCAAGAACTCAAGTAAACCCATAGGATTCTATGTTAAATCAGTAGGTTCTATCGCCTCCTTGGACCATTCCATCGCCCACCAGGGGGCGATATTGCCCACTTTGGGAAACACTGACCTAAGCCATCTGTAAATGTGCCGCTTAGTTCATTTTTACAAAATTAGGTTTGAGGTGACGTGCCACATCAAATAATCCCCAGGGCCACATTTGGTTTGCGAGCCGAGGGTGTACCATATATGGCTTAGAGGATGGGTTACAATGAATTTCTCAAAAATAAATTTTGAGTTCTTAGCCTTCAAATAGCATTGAAATTGTCAGAAATTGATTATATCAACATATGAAGGTATTTTATTTTGAAATTTTAATTATTTTTAAAAAATACTTTTTGCATTAAAAATTTTTTTTGATTCATTTCTGGCGGGGGTTCTTCCCCCATATGTCTCTGATCCCACCAACACGTGTTATACAAATACAACATCACAAGAGGCAAAATTTCCAACGAGGTAGCTGAGAAAAAGATGCCAATAATAAGTATGGATGTCATATATTACTAAAATACCGCAACCAAATTAAAAATGCACAATCACAAAAATTATAAACAATATATATATATATGCACGATAAAATATTATACAATGCCCATAACGGGGGGGGGGGGGGAGACAGGGTTGTAAAAAGAAAAAACCAAAACACCAGGTTTTTTTCGGTTTAAATAGCATTAACATAAAAAACAATAAAATTTCTGAATAATCATTCAAACTTCTATTAGTTGAAATAAAATGTTTATTAATGTAATTAACACAATTCCCATATTAATTAATCTATAAATATTTCTTATATTTTAATAAAAACCGGCTTCTGAAATTTAGTTATTTTTTTTCTTAACTCAATGAATTACTTTGTGTTTGAAAATTGTTAATGTTATTATTAACCATATATATGTAGTGCTGTCCACACGATGGCGCTGGCGTATCTTCCCAGCTTGTATAATTATTAGTCTATTTTCTGCTGGTGGCATCACAACAGAAATCGGGAGTCAAAGGCGTCTGGCTCGGTTTGTTGATGGTTGATGTTGTCTCACTCACCGACGCGCGTGTCTGCGTCTCATCATGCACGGGCCACATTTTCCTCTACCAGCATCCCCGTTTGTATTGTGTAAATATTATCCGTTGTAAATAAAGTGTAAATATATCAACTAAAGATTGGCGACATCGGACGTGAAGCAAAAGAAACCACCATGGCAGAGGTGAGTGCCGTAGTTATACCGCCATTCAACGTGCGTGATGTATCGTTATGGTTCGTGATGTGTGAAAGCACTTTCGAGTTAGCCGCTCCGAAACCGATAACAGAGTCAAAAACAAAATACAACTACATCGTTGCGAACCTTCCTCCAGATAACGCATCTCTAGTACGAGACATTCTCATGAACCCGCCAACTTCGGAGCCATACGAAAAACTAAAGCACGAACTAGTCGCACGTTGCAGTGAATCCTCGTCTACACAGCTTAAGAAACTTCTCGCTTGTGAGCCATTAGGAGATTGGAAAAACCGTCTATGTTCATCGAAGCATGTGACTTTTAAACTTTAATTCTTTCTCTTCTGTCCTCGTCCTTCGGACTACGAGGGGGGTACTGTAGTGCTGTCCACACGATGGCGCTGGCGTATCTTCCCAGCTTGTATAATTATTAGTCTATTTTCTGCTGGTGGCATCACAACAGAAATCGGGAGTCAAAGGCGTCTGGCTCGGTTTGTTGATGGTTGATGTTGTCTCACTCACCGACGCGCGTGTCTGCGTCTCATCATGCACGGGCCACATTTTCCTCTACCAGCATCCCCGTTTGTATTGTGTAAATATTATCCGTTGTAAATAAAGTGTAAATATATCAACTAAATATATAAAGGGTTTTTATCCAGTTACTTTCAGTATACTTAATTAGGAAAAGCTATTTTGCAAAAACTATATATATATATATACAATAAGAATTAGGTTAATATAATGTATTTAATGAAGCATAAATAATGCAGATTAGTTAGCAATGATTTACAATATACAAGGTGATTATAACTAATGTTCTGATTTCAAAACACTTTAAAAAAAGAACCATCGTCAGAATGACTTCAAAATTTACATGAATATTCCTGTAGCAATGGAATTTTAAATGGCAAAGGGGGAAAAAATATTTAAAGATGTAAAATTAACAACACTGTACTCATCCAACATGTGGGAAATTTTCTCCCAGAATGGAAATGATAGCCAGTCAGAGCAAAATGATAACTTAATTAGCATTGCACGATTTCATAGTTCATGGAAACATTACAAAAATGAAGTAATTGAATAAATACAACTACAACTCATTTAAAAAATGTTAAATATGTTGTCCACTGTGTTCTGGCTATGAGGTGAAAGCACAAAAATGCTTGTTCAACAACAGATCAGAGTATGCCATGATGTGGATGTGCATGCAATTCACCAGAGTTTGTAATTCGACCATTGCACATAACATATTGGGGTATTCCCAAAGCCAAAAGTTGCAAGGGTTAAGGTCAGGTGAACTGACAGCCAGGTGTCATGTCTTCCTGTTATTGTTAAAATGGTTCTTCAGTAGCTGCTTTGCTCGTATTGCTATGTGCATCTTAATAAAAGTTATTCTATCCAAACACTTATGTTGTTGAAGTGCCGAAATTATGTGGTTACATAAAATGGTATTATCCTGCTGGCCAAGTACAGCATCATCTACTTGCACATTTTGCACTTTTTTTTTCTTTTCTTTTGCCAAAGAAATTTTCATTGCATCAGGAGTATCCATGCAAATTTTCAAACCGTTCTGACCAGTAGCTCTTATTGTATAGTTTTGGAATCTCCCTCTGCGTATAGCTGATAATTTTTCATAGAGCTGCTACTGCTATGCAGTAGAACCTTGATTAACTGGGCTTAATGGTGAAAGTAAAAAAAACACTATTGAATATTAAGACCGAGTTATATACAGTATGAGATGTGCTATTCTTATGGGAAAGAAAATAAATGTCTGAGGCAATGTAGCTACTAGTACACTGGTCTTTGTCCTTTAGGGACAGCTGGTGTCTTTATTGGATTATAGGACCACCTGCCCCTAGCATGATGGTGTCACTACTGTTGCTACTTCTTTCTGAAGGAAAAAAACAAAAAAAAACCCTGAGATAATGCACCACTACATTTAGATGTGTAATGCAGTCTTTATTCATGAATTTGCTAAAGATAGAGCATCAGAATATAGCCAAAAGTTAGAAAATGTGGTGAGAGTGGGAAATTTTGGCTTCTGTATGTAACTTTAAATAACTAAGATACTTTATATGAAAAAAAAAAATATATATATATATATATATATATAGGCCACTTTTATGAGACTTTTTGGAAAAAACCACTTATACCACTTTATACAATTTAAAGATATACCTTCAGAATGTCCCCAAGAATATAAAATGTGTTAAGAATGAAAAATTTTGGCTAATGATTAACCAATATTATATTTTTCAAAGAAAAAAAAAATTACATCTAGGCCACTTTTATGTGATTATGTGAGGGGGAGTCAAAGTTTTGATGACGTTACTTAAACAGCTTCATATACATGAAAAATCTAATTTAACGGACCAATTTTATCATTATGTACTGTAATACTCTGACTTGCATCACCCAAAATTTACGTAATCTCATCCTTATTCTTTATGTATATCACTGCAGTTTATTACGATAAATTCATAATTATCATAATGTAATTGATAAGTCTTCTAATTGATTTCAAATTGCGTGCACCTTGAAAATAGGACGAGAAAAACAGGACATTTTGGGTAAGACAAAAATCACGGGAATGTTCAGTGAAATATGGATAACATGATCTCACCCCTACAAGTTTGTCCCATGAGCGGAATAAATTCTGCACATCTGGCATGAACACTGAAAATTTTGTGCGCCGCCTGATCTAGAAGATAGCAGAAAGGATTTTTAATATAATCAGAGTGCCTGCCATCACATGGAAAAGTCATGAAATAAGAAAAGGAGGAGTGACAGAAGTCAAGAAGAAGGCATGTAATGAGAAAAAAAGTCAGTTTCTTTTTTATGGACCAATTTTCTGATTTTTCCACACTTAATTTTATGCCCAAAAATAATGGCTTTTGTATTAGGAAACCCATTGCAAAAGGCTGGTAGATTTCTGTGATCGTGCAGTGGTTTGACTAAGATCAATATGCAAACGTCTCTGAATAACGTGCATTAAGTTACAAATATAGAAAAATATCTAGTATTAAATCGGCCATGTCACCAAATAACGAGTCTTGAATCATGATTGTTAACCTCTTCGCATACAAGCTGCTGGTGATAAATTTGAATGATATGTATTAGACGTATAGCCAATGAATGTGGTAGCCTTGTTCCCACGTTAAAAAGAAAAAGGCAGAAAGGGCAAGAAAGAAAAAAAGAAATAAGAGTGGGAAGGAACAGACAGAAATAATTGTATAAGAAAGTATTAGTGCAGTCCCTTTCTTTTCGCCCTCAGCTAAAAACTTGTTTTGTAGTTTTGTTTTTTTATTTGTTCTCTTCCTCACTTCTATGTGCAGTATATAATAGAAGGATTACATTATATGAGTGTGTGGGGGGGGGGAATGCAGTGAGAAGGAGAAGAAAAAGCTGAAGAGAACCACCACCATCATTACCAGTTGATTGTTATCTCGTTGAGATATCATGGTGGTGAGAGAACAGGGGGGGACACACAACTCTGTTTCATATGGTTATAGTAACCCTTCGCGATCAGGAAAATCAGGTTGAAGAAATAGATGAATTAAATTTATTCCACTGGTGTTTGTAGACACAATATTACATCCCTGATCACAACGAGGTTAAGTCACCAATTTTGTCTAATGATGAGTGCTAAATCGCCAAACATTGCTTCGATTTTTCGAAATTTTTTCTCATTTGGTGATAGTTTCTATCCAAGTAGCCAAATTTAAAAAAAAAAAATCTAGCAAGAATCGCAGCCATAAAATTGGGGGGGGGGGGGAAATTAATCGTAAACACTCACCAAATCATGTTTCTCACTTCTGACTTACAACATAAATGGCAGCACCTCCTGAGGACATAACAGATATAACAAAGAATGTTTATAGGTTTTATGGTTTCATTATAGTCTTGCTCCTAGTCAAAATTCTTTTCACAACTTTATGTGCCCAGAAATGTAAGTGAATTTTTTTTTGAGAGGATAGTGCCCGCAAATGTCATTTTAATGCTCTATACTTCTACTTCAATAACTAACATAGCAAATTGTTTGTAGTTTTCAATGGTGTATTCTGCACTGCTTTGGGTACCGCTGCTGTTATGAAAAGTCCAGCTCAGGTCAAAGAAAAGTTGCCAAATTTTCCTTTGGCTATGTGGTAGACACTCTGTGTAATGCAACAAGTCTATTTTCTATAATGTTTAGCTTTTTTCAGCTTCAAAGCGACTTATTTCAGCCCTTTCACAAATCTAAAGATATATTTACTCAGGTTTGAAAACCCACTGCCTCGATGAGAACCTGAAATTTTTTCTTACACTAAGCAATCCAACAGTTTGTGAAGTTAATCCCCAAATATCTTTCATTGTTTTTGCAAATTTCAAAGGGTAAATATTTTTGCTTCACTCTTACTTCATATGGCTCGCCATTAAAGGCTAGCTCAACTGCTTTCTGTCTATAATGTTGGCACTGCGTGTATTCCATGTTTTTATCTGTCTTTTTTTTTCCTTGTGATCCCTGGAAAAATTGCAATTATGGTACCAGAAAAAAATTGAGCTGGATTTTTATTTTAAATAGTGGGCAATGAGAAATATAATAAAGGGAATTTAATACACATTTATACGATGTGAGTAGCTTATTATTTTCTCTTTTTCTCATCAGCAAGTCCCATGGAAGACACAACTGAAGAACCTGCGGACGTGCCAAAGGAGGTCATTATTCATGTTCTGGTTGTTGGATTTCACCATAAAAAAGGGTGCATGGTACGTTGATTGATATGGTTCGCCATAATTATAACGCTAATTCTTATTCTACCACCATGATTAGTTTTAAGATTTTTTTAATATTATTATTATGATGCAATGGAATCCAGTTTTCATATGAAGCGTTGTTAAAAAAAAAAGTTTTTTCATTCCAATCCGTTTCTTAATGCTGCCAATGTCTCTATAGAAAGAGCATCAGTTATGGGGGAGGTGTAAATGTTTTAGAATTTAGAAGTTCGCAAGTGATCTACATCAAAATACAATAAAAATACGAGGCTGAAGGCAAATATTTATAAAGCAACTCCTAATGAGTTTCAGCACTCGTTAGGATTTGTGTTGCTTCTTTGCGATTTGAAAATATAGTTTTAGAAATAACTATGAGTTGGCAATGGGATGCATTAAATAACACTGTCAAAATCAATATGAAGCCATTTTAAATTAGGGATTGAAAAGTCGAGAAAAAAACTAACCACCAACTCCGAGCCAGTGATCACACACAAAACTTTAGGTGCCAATATCAATTTTTTAGTCACCATTGCGACCTGGCGCTTCTCAAGCCCTGTTCTAATGTTCAGAAAAAGTTCATTTCTTGCACTAAGGGGGGGGGGGGGCAAATAAAAATTCAACATTTAATTTCAATAATAATTTCAACATTTTTAGGGCCCAATGGGTGTTGTCACCAGTAGAAGAAATAGCTAACAATTGATCCTATGATCTTGCTGATCTAGGGTTACTTTCTAGGACTTGCATGACACTTATTCACAGGTTGCTCAGTGGACAGTGAGCCTGTCTGATCAAGATAGATTCCAACATCGTTTTCATATTAGTGTCTGATCTAATAAGACATAGAGACGTGGTTGGATGCTTCCATGTAACCTAGCACTGCAACCAGAGGTCTGTTGTCCTACAAATCAGACGTCTCTCATTCTTTTCTCTGTGTAACCTGTGGGAAAAGTGTCACATAAGTCCTGGCAGATACAACCAGGTCAGCGAAATCATAGTCAGTTGTTTGCTACCTGTTCCTCTGAAGATACCCATTGAAGGCCAAAACACATTAGGATTGAAAACTTTCATTTTACATTTTCAGCTCATTATGGGGTTTAAGAACTTGTTCAAGGCTTAATATATTATGAACTTGAGTAGTTCAATATTAAAAAAAAAAGTTAAGCTTTCTGGCATTAGTAAAAAATTCATAGATATTGATGTTGTGTTCACAGAAAAATTGTCTTTATTTTTTATATTGCTTGTTCCAAATTATTTCATTGCCTATGCTTTTCCAGGTGGAGTTTGCTTACCCACCACTTTCCGATGGAGATAATATGAATTGCGGGGAGCTGCCCGATCCTTGGAAGCATCTCCCTACATTAGCTCTTCCAGATGGTGCTCATAATTTCGAGAAAGGTAAGTGGGATTCATGGAGGAAAATAACAGAATCCCATATTTGATTGGTATTTAAAGCTTACCATGAACACAAATATCGAACGAATGTGCTTGTACTCTATCCTAAAGTTGCAGTGAATGGTTGCCTATTACCATGAATTTGCAGCTGAATCGAACAGTGGATTTTCCTTTGCCTTGCAAAAATACTCTTACACATTCCTCTTTGATTGTGCAGCAATTTTTGGTTGCAAATAAATTGTTACGTTATCCAAAATCCCCTTTATGTTCACTTCATCATAGACTGTTTTTTTCTGTTTTCTAAAATTGAAAATGGCCTTGAAAAAAATTTTTTTTTAATTGGTCATTGAACAAAACCTTACAAAGATTCTAAAGTGCGTTTCTAAAGAGAACTATTTTGGAGCATTCAAAAAATTCCATAAATGTTGAAACACGTTTACAATGATATCCCAACTTATATCAGTAATTCATTCCAAGACTGACAATGTAACTTCTTCAGTGGCAATGCCTCGCATTCCTTGGGGGGGGAAAAGGACGTCAAAAAAAATTTCAGATTTTTCTTTTCTACCTGTTTGTCTCTTTTTTTCTTGTGTGTGACAAAACAATACTCTCTAAGAATGCAACATGAAAATTCTTCAAGCTTTGTTCAAAATGTGTCTAATTCAAAAAATTTTAATTTTTAGGACGAGGCGGGTAAACGTAAGTCAGGATATTATTGTGCACAGAAAAAAAAGAAAATGATTCATGTTATATATTAAAATACACATTGTCATATACATGCAAAATCTAACTTATAAATAGGTATTCCTGGTATTTTTTGAACAGACCATGTGCAGTAATAACCGACGTGTGTCACCCAGCATTTACGTCACCTCTTCCTAAATATTTATTTCTTCTATTAGATGCACTTTGAGCAAATCTTGACTTCTGACACACATTCTTAAAATGGAAATGTTTCCCCCACAAGAGTTGCATCGAAAAATCAAATAGATTAGAAAGAATACAGGAAATCTGTGCATTCACTCCTTTGTCCTCTTAAGGGAGGGAGCATAGGCGGAGATAGACTTGAAAGCCTGGGGATGGGGGTGCACAATGACTATGTCAATTCATATATATTCATATACATTAGATCAATCGACTCTATCTTTGACACACGCCCCCCTCTCCCCCCTGTATCTCCGCCCATGAAAGGGAGGGACATTATCAATCGAACATTTACTTCAATTTATGTCGTTAGTCTTGAAATCAATTACTAATATAAGTCTTGGTATCACTGTACTTTTGAGTTGACTAGGTAGGTCATACAATGATTCGTGTGCAGAAACTTTCTATCTCCTGCATAAATATTCACATTAACTTTTTCACATTTTTTTTTACAGATGCTATCTATTTTCACCTGCCGTCATTAGAAGATCCTTCTCAGACAGTTTTTGGAATATCTTGTTATAGACAGATGAATGCTCAAGTAATTGATTTCTGATTGTATCATTTTATAAAATTTTGAAATACACATTTTTTTTTTAATCTAGGTGGTATCAGCAATGTTAGACAAGGGATAATATAGATAGGTTAATTCTCAGATGATGATTTATCAAATACTCGGTCATATGTCTTACATACTCATGACTATTACACTGTGGGCTCTCAGATCACTAAACTAACAATTTTAAATCTGCTATACTACAGTTACCTTCATAAGGAGTGAATTTCACCTAATCTGCTAAACGAAAATAAGTTATGGACAAGCCCATGTGGAGCATAAATCACTGAAGCAACTCAGTCCTATCTCTGTTTTTGAGTTATGGTGTATTGAAGGGAAATGCATCAAGTCTGAAAAAAAATAAAATAAAACATGAAGCTTCTGAAAGAATTATACATAAACTATTCACATATTTGGAAAGAGCAGAGAAAATCCTATAAATTGCAACCATTTTCACCTGAATATCTGGATTTGATAACGAGCTACAAACACTGAGAGGAAAGTGGAAAATCAAATTGTTGCCAAGATCTGTAACCACCTATTCTGCTAACACTCTTCTAGCTGCAATAGATCAAATTTACCAATAATTTACCATTCCTATATCTTTCGAAGCAGCCCACAATAATCCATATTGGTGTTCCAGTTCAGGAGAAGTTCAGCAATGCATCATTGAAACTGACGTTCGTCAAAGAAGACATATTAGTAGATTTTGGTGACAATTCAATCTTGCACTTCACTAATCTCTCAGCCCTTGTATCTCGCCATTAAATCCAGATGGAAAAGGTGTCACCTTATGGAATTATTTTTTTTTGTTCATTCTCAAGATGTGCTTAGTTTGCTTGTAGGTGTTTCAGAAACTTTGCAAATATGGATTTTTTTTCCAAACTTGACGCATTCCCCTTCTATCCACAACTGAAAAGTAATTAGAGATATGACATGTAGTAGTTACTATGGTGTTTTATCTATCATTGGTTCGTCTATCACCAGTGGCATCGGAGCTGGGGGTGCTGTGGGTGCTCGAGCACCCACGAAAGTTTGTAAATCGGGTCAGAGCACCCACAGAATTGATTCAGAAATCGAAATTTCCTACATGGGACTCAAGACGAGCACCCACAAGTTCTAAGCACTTCCGATGCCCCTGTCTATCACCCTCTTTTGTGTGGCAAATTCAGTGAAATTTCCCCTGAATAGTCCCATGTTGACATATATAAAAATTTTTATATTTTGAGCGAAAATGTTGATCTATAAACACAGCGTTATACAAATTTTTTTTTTGGTGCCTTTAATTTATAAACTGATTTTGACTATATTTAGTGTGCTGATTTCAAATATGAAAACAGTTTTTCTCTATTTGCTCTAGTTTTTAAGATTCAGCCTAGCTCAATTATGCAATATTCTAACATTGAGTAGTCGTTAAGTTTTTTTTATGTGGATTAATTTTCCTCTGCTTTTTTCTTCCTGTTTACTGTGCCATGTGTCCAAGTTAAATGTGTGTTGTGCAGCTTTTGTAATGCGTGGTCATGGAACAATCCAGATCTAAATAAAGTTTCTAGTGTTTTTTAATCTGATCCAGGATTTTTTATTTCGCAAATCACAAACAACTACATAACTTATAAAGTTCTTTGTTTTGAGGGCTGAATAAAAGAAAAAATTACATCCAGTCGAAGAAATTGTAATGATCATTCTGATGTATTTTGCTACATACGTGGTGAATACACAGTAAAAGAGAACACACAGTAAAGCCATTTTTCTGATTTTGTTAAAAGAGCTTACCTTGGGTATTTTGGCGTTAGGCTTGGTGACCAAGATAAAGTTTGGATTCCACACACACAGTGTGTAAAACTTGTACAGAACATCTATGACAGTGGACTAATGGTAAGAGAAAGGGTCTAAATGGGGGGTCAATACCCATTGCTCACGCAACCAAAATGAAAGAGGAATAGGAATACGATACTATCACTTTGGTCATAGAGAAAATAGTTTTTGTCACAAACATCAATGAGTAATTTGTGTGGACTTAAAAATGATAACTTTCTTCTTGGTCAGCAAGGGGACTACACGATATATCATTGCTTCATGTGCCTATGGGATAGCAGAGCCTAACAATACCACTGGATAGGAAAAGAGTGGCCTACGAGAGAGAACATGGTTTTTGGAGAAAGAAATGTCATTCATGAACCCTTAGCCAGGTGAGACAGAATCATCTTGCTTCCATTTTGTATAAAGCTGGGGTTAGTGGAACAGTTCATGAAAGCTCTTGATCACAAGACAGCCTTTGCTTTGCATACATAGGATAAAAAATGCATTTGAATAAGTACAGAAAAACTTAAAGCTGGAATTTTTGATGGTCCTGAGATCAGACAGCTCATAAGTGATCCTAATTTCGTAGATTCCATGAATGAGACAGTGTGGATTTTATTTGTCCTTGTTGTCAAGAAATTTCTTAGTAACCACAAGGCTGAGAATTAGTTAACAACATTCTCAATAACTTTAGAGACCTTGGTCATGTTTTGAGCATAAAAGTTCATTACTTGCACAGTCACTTAGATCGTTTCCCCGAAAATCTAGTTGATACTAGTAAGGAACAAGGTAACAATTAACAATAGAGGACCAGTACCAGTGCAAATGATATACTTATATGATGGTAGATTACTGTTGGAATCTGCAGAAACCATATAAACAAAGTTCACTTAAGAATTCCAAACACAAAAAGCTTTCGGAGTGGAAAAAATAACTTTGTGTTGTTTTTATCTGATTTTTAACTAGGCTATTAAGATTTACAGGAGTGTTGCTGTGTCTTTTTCAATCAATTGAAATGATATAAATTAATTAAGCAATTTTTTTTCTTCAGTTTAATGCCTATACCCTAAGCCTAATTTAATGTGTTAACATGAATAACGCTATTTTCATATCTTGCAAACAAGAGCTGGTGGGTGAAAATTAATGTCATATTAATTTTCAGCACATGAAATACACATAAAGTCAGTTAAAAAAAACCAGGCACCAAAATCAGTGTTGCGCAGTGTAATCTGCATTTGTGAATTTCCTTCAGCAATTATGAAGTATTAAGGAATAGAAGGGGAATGTATATGTCATGAGTATTTAGAAAAAATTCAAATTCTACTGCCATCTATGCATCTTGTGTTGATTTTTAAAAACAACTATTTTTATTTTGAACTCTTAAAAGACATGGCTGATAGTACGTAACAGTCTTTTAATCTGCATGAAGTAATTCAGATTTTTTTTAATCCACTGATTGAATAAAGAAAATCATGGCAATATTTCTGTTAGAAAATTCACTTTATGAAACAGTAATATGCATTATGAAACTAATGTTTGTTGCATTTGATACAAAAAATTATATTAATTAAAATGTATGTTATTAGTCATTTGCGTACTTACCATAACTTTTTTTAAAATTTTTATCCTTGTCTCTCTCTCTCATTGTAGCAACTGATCCGTAAAAGCTCGGATATAACGAGGGGATCAGTTCAGAAGAGCGTCTGCGTTCTGAGTAGACTTCCTCTGTTTGGTCTGATACAAGCGAAACTAGAGCTTATCACACATGCATATTTCGATGAAAGAGATTTCTCTCAGGTTTCTTTGCTCGAAGAAACCTACAGGAACCTCAACAGCTCACTTCCAAAAGATCTCTGCGATGTGCACCAGGTGTTTTTAGGTAATTCAAAATCATCCTTCAACTCTTTTCACTTTTTTGTGTCATTTAAATTGATGTTTATAAGTTAATAATCATTTTTACACTTTTAACTACTATCACTACTAAACCACACACACACACCTCATTAATGTATCTCTGAAGAACTTCGTACTTCTTACTAAATTATATCTCCAATTATACGCATATTTTGCTTTTTCATTTTTAGAATCAGGTCTCAAAATAAAGTGGAGTAAAATTTTTCTTATGAGTAACAACCAAAACAATTTTTTGCTTGTGTGTAGCCAAAGATAAGTGCAAGTGTTTGGATCCAAGCTCAGTGATCAGAAAAATTGCATAAGTAATATGAATGTGGATTTTGTCAGACTAATGTGAAATTGTAGAAATAGCACGAGCAAATTTCTGCTGTTTTGGTTTTTTTTAGCTGCAAAGCCTTTTATTTTAGCCCTTTTGTGTGTCTGTGGAGATACAGTGGACATGGTGTTTTGAAGTCAGGGACAATGTTATTATTAAGGAAGCAGTTATTTTCCGGATATTAAGCTGAGGTGAGCTCGGAAAGAAAAGTCATCACGTCTCCGCCGGGACTCGAACCCAGACCCTCTTGCATACCGGGCAAGCATGCTACCATCTACACCACTGGAGACACATGAATCTGCCTTCCTAATTTCACGCACTGTGTCTCTGGCTGAGAAAAAAGCCATCTAAATCTCTCTAAACCGTCCCACCCGGGGGCCATTTCCTGAAGTTAAGAGAGGCTACTAATGCCTCTACTTCAGCGCCTCACGACACAGTGCGTGAAATTAGGAAGGCAGATTCATGTGTCTCCAGTGGTGTAGATGGTAGCATGCTTGCCCGGTATGCAAGAGGGCCTGGATTCGAGTCCCGGCGGAGACGTGATGACTTTTCTTTCCGAGCTCACCTCAGCTTAATATCCGGAAAATAACTTTCCTTGATATCTCTGGCTAAGAAAAAAGCCATCTAAATCTCTCTAAGCCGTCCCACCCGGGGCCCATTTCCTGAAGTTAAGAGAGGCTACTAATGCCTCTACTTCAGCGCTTCACGACACAGTGCGTGAAATTAGGAAGGCAGATTCATGTGTCTCCAGTGGTGTAGATGGTAGCATGCTTGCCCGGTATGCAAGAGGGCCTGGGTTCGAGTCCCGGCGGAGACGTGATGACTTTTCTTTCCGAGCTCACCTCAGCTTAATATCCGGAAAATAACTGTTTCCTTGATATCTCTGGCTGAGAAAAAAACCATCTAAATCTCTCTAAACCGTCCCACCCGGGGGGCCATTTCCTGAAGTTAAGAGAGGCTACTAATGCCTCTACTTCAGCGCCTCACGACACAGTGCGTGAAATTAGGAAGGCAGATTCATGTGTCTCCAGTGGTGTAGATGGTAGCATGCTTGCCCGGTATGCAAGAGGGCCTGGATTCGAGTCCCGGCGGAGACGTGATGACTTTTCTTTCTGAGCTCACCTCAGCTTAATATCCGGAAAATAACTGTTTCCTTGATATCTCTGGCTGACAAAAAAGCCATCTAAATCTCTCTAAATGTTATTATTGTTGCAAAGTACGACCAGACATGTATCCTAACATAGGCAAATATTTGTTTATAGTTTATCAGGATTTTGATTTATATTATGAATTTTTTTGTCTACATTTTTTGATTGAAGTATACATATTTCTTCCCCCCACCTCATAAGTTATCGTTATCAACTGACAAGACTATGTATATGGTGAAATAGTTTGCGTGGGAGCAGATTTCTAAAATGATTATCCTGTATGACACATTATACATGAGCTTAACTGCCTCAGTCCCTGCATCACCTGTCAGAGACACTAATCAATACTTTAAAAAAAAATTCACCTAGCTACAGGGGCAGCTCAAGCAAGGGTGCAAGGTGTGCAGTGCACCTGGGCGGCGGCCTAAGCTTTTGTTTAGAAACATAAATTTTTAAAATTTTGGAATTATAAAAAGTCATGACACCACTTACTGCCACTTTTTTTTATGTTTTTAACCATACCTTCACAACAAAAATGTTTAGAGAACTTGAGGGAATAAGCAAGTCTCGAGCTGTAATACCAGAAATAAGAATGGAATCTATCACATGGGGCAAATGTGCATTTTGGTTTTTCTACTCAGAGGTGAATTTATGATTTTGTTGCCTGCGGACTACACAAATTTTCTTCCCTCCCAGTCTAATAATAACGGCGCAACTCAATTGGTAGTTAATTGCCCACATGGGGATAGACCAGAGTTGTTTGTTGGCATGAATGCGAGCCTATCTCCCCGTTGAAATGTCTCGCCACAAAAGCAACAGGCCTACAACAATACAATCATTACACTTAAATAGAAAAATTGTTACACTTGATAGAAAAATTTACACATAGTTGTACAGTGCTTCCATCTGCCATCAATTAAATTGATGGCAGATGGAAGCACTGTACACAAGCATTACACAGAAACAAATCTCACGTCATGTTTTCTACACATACGCACACATTCCAACCAATTCGTTGGAATGAAAGTTCCACAGAGGAATATGGACGAGGTGCATGTAAGGTTCAGTAGACCAGAGTTGTGTTCAGTTAATAATAATAATAATAGTTCTAGTTTAACTTTCTGCCACTAACTGCTCACTCATTCCTCCAATTTGCCGCCTGCATGTTCCCTGATTGCTCTGCCCCCCATAAATAGGCCAGTGTTTTGAAGTTATAAGTTACTCTTTTGGTTGCTTACATGCTTGTGTACTGGTGTTTGGTCACTCTCATGCTCACACACTCTCTAAGCCACTCTTTTTGTCACTCCCATACTCCCACATTCTCTAAGTTACTCTTTTAGTCACTCCCATGCTATGCTCACACACTCTATAGGCAAAGACAGATTGTGTAGTTTTACAACCTGGCGGGGGGGGGGGGGGTGCTACTACAAATTTTGCCACCCTTCTCCCATTCTACTAATTTTCCGTCCCACCAAACTTGCCGCCCTGGACTATAGACTGCTAACACCCCCCCCCCCCTCCTTAAATATATCATCACCTAGTAACTATTCTGGAGCAGTCAAATAAAGACTAAGAAAGAATTAAAGTTTTCACTTGCCCTGCAGGGCTTAGCACTAGAAACCCCCTCACACCCCATAGTTTCCATCCTGGGAACCTTGGAGTAAGTATTCTGGCATTATAGCAAGGTTCAAATCTATTAAATAAATTAAGAGTAATTTAAAAAAATTCAATCCTAGAAGGAAGGAAAATATGATGTCTCATATGAATAAGAGCTAATGTGGAAAAAATAATCTGACGTAATTAAGAACTGTGAAATAATTCTGGACCAAAAAAAGAATGGGTAGCTTCTTTAAAAAGCTGGGTCAAATGCATTTTGTAGGCTGAACAATAGTGTGTTGCTTTGTTCAGGTAAAAAAATCAGGTTTATATCCCAGAGTCCCCTTGGCTGAAGCTTTCAGTCTCCCACCAAGGTTGTCTTTAGGGGTAGTACATGAGGTTTTGCACCTGGACTGCAGGTGAGGTAGAGCCATCCCTGCCTAGTTAAATGAAATGGTCACAGAGACCTCAAAATTAGTTCTAGATGTTGTAAACAGTCGATAGTAACATATTCATACTCATCTGTTGGCAGAAACTAGTTTTAGGCAATTTCATATTCAGTTAAAAATAAGCATATTAAACGTAAAATTTAAAATGATCTTGAGGACTGACAAGGTAAAACTGAAATTTTCCATTATCTTATCATATCAGATGTCTGCCTTAATATTTGAGTAAAAATGTTTTTTAATCATGTAATTATTATATATAACATATTTTATTTTTTTTAAAAATCATTCATTGAAGCAAAATATAATTTGTAATTTTTTTAGGAAATGTTTAGATACATTTTGTTGTGTAATTAATATAAATGTTCATTTTTTATTCAGGTCTGTCAGTTCGGGATTTTGTTCTTCGGTTTAAACATAAAGCTCTATTACTGTTCAAACTGCTTTTGTTGGAAAAAAAGGTGATTCTTTTCCTGGTGTTTGTGTTTGTCTATTCCTATATATATTACTTGTATATTTTTGTTTTATGATCTGATGAAAAATTATGTCTGTATTAGTTCATATATACTCATGTTCTCTGTTCATCATATATACTCATGTTCTCTGTTCATCATATATACTCATGTTCTCTGTTCATCATATATACTCATGTTCTCTGTTCATCATATATACTCATGTTCTCTGTTCATCATATATACTCATGTTCTCTGTTCATCATATATACTCATGTTCTCTGTTCATCATATATACTCATGTTCTCTGTTCATCATATATACTCATGTTCTCTGTTCATCATATATACTCATGTTCTCTGTTCATCATATATACTCATGTTCTCTGTTCATCATATATACTCATGTTCTCTGTTCATCATATATACTCATGTTCTCTGTTCATCATATATACTCATGTTCTCTGTTCATCATATATACTCATGTTCTCTGTTCATCATATATACTCATGTTCTCTGTTCATCATATATACTCATGTTCTCTGTTCATCATATATACTCATGTTCTCTGTTCATCATATATACTCAAAATGTTAATTTTTCTTTATTTTACAAAATACCAAATGGCACTTCTTTCTGTTCTCTTAAATTGTGTGTAGCAATATGTGGGTCAAACAGGATCTACTAAGACCCAGTAGCAGAAGAGTGTAGTTTAACTGTATCTTATTTTCTGAATTTGAATATAGATAGAGTAGCCGCTAAGCTGTCTTCAAGTTATCTTATTGTTTGTCATGCCTGGGTTGGAATCACAACTGTGATATGCACAGAAATTTTGAAAACGGCTTTTGGACGCATGCAATAAAATATTACCTTTCTTCCCATATGAGATTTATCTGTGCTTTCTAAACTACCCTTATACTTGGTGATCCAAAAGTCATGCAACCCGTTACAAAATATTTTTCTCAAATCTATTGATTGTAAATGCAAAGTTTTTCATAGATGGCAGCACTCTACTGTTCACAGTGGGATGTATTTTTTATTTTCCATGTACACTGCTACTCTCAGTGGCTCTTGCTTGTATGACCAAGATGGTTTTTTGTCAGAAAAGCAAAGAATTTTCATAACTGAACAATATATTTTTTTTTTCAACTCATTCGTTTGAAGCCGTTATTGAGTGCAACTACCTTTTGCATTTCCCGCTTCAATTGTTATATAGAATCCAGTATTAATCATTGAACAGACGACATCAATGAAACAATCCAGTTGTTTTTGTTAAAACATTTATTCTGTTAAATATTAAAATTTGTAATCTCAGTATAACATTTTTCCAACATTTGGTTATCACAGTAAGTTAGTTTTCTGAACTTTCAAGTTAATTAGTTTCCATTTAACTAGATCAATAATCGGAACAATCGAACCATTTGCGGAGACGACCGGGAATACACGTATCTTGATCACGTCATCCGTATCACTAGACTAATATCAGCGAGAACACAGTCAATTTGGAGATAGTCTGGAAACTCTTGTCAGTCAATCAGCTAATCCTTTGCATGCCGAATAATCAGAGAGATGCCAGAACCAGGATAGCGTCGAATCACACAGAAAGGTATCTGGTCAACTATAGAGTAGAATACAAGATCAGGCTGATATCGAGGGAAGTCCAGAGGCAGCAAGTCAAGCTACCGGTCAATCCATGGAATAGGCATCGGAACCAAGACAACATCGAATTGCTTGAAGAATTATCCGGCCTAGTCGCCGGTCAAACCATAGAACGGATGATGAGTCCGAAGTGGTGCCGAGGCATGCCTTTCCACTTTCAGTACATCACTATGATTGAGAGATCACCTGACTCACTCCTCCATAGGGAGAAATGCCTTTATGATTAGATTAAGTGTTTCGAAGAAATAAATCAGTACTGCGTCTCGCTGTGTATCCGGTATTTATCTGAGCACATTCCCACTATGCATCATGACAGGAATCAATCATCAAGGCGAACCTACAGTACTGAATTCAACATCTTATTTACATATTATTATAGAAGGAAAAAAAAAAAAAATATATATATATATATAATGTTGCTAAAAATAATGTATATCAGAATCTGGCAATGACACAAATACAAAGAATTAGCGACCTGGCCAGGGTCCACAATTTTAGGCCTATTGCATCATGGGGAATTTTTGTGGAGTTATTTTTTCGCAAAGTGATTCACAACCCACCAATGGCATGAGGATAAATTATTGCACATTTATGTATAACATTTTTTGCAAGACACCAATATTTTATATTGCACAAATATATAACTTTGCGAAACACTAATATTCTATATTGTACAAATAATTCATTTCTCAACCTAAATAATTCTGAGTTTGACAATGACTCAATGAGCTGCGGAACCCCACAATGAAAGAGAAGGCAAAAAGATAAACCTCCGGGATCTCTCACACGGGCGTAAACCAGAATTTATGCGGGACGTATGCAGCCCGACCTCTGATCCTGTTCTCATCCGATAGCCAGGAGACTGCCCCTTGACTGTCAGATTAATTGAACTAACTGGCCTAACCCAGATCGCTGTCGGGTCCCTTAGGTAGTTTCCGGTAGCCAAACGAACTGTGGAGTCTAAAAGATTTAGGATTCGAAAAATTATTTGGTGAAAAATCCCAGATTGTCATGTTACAGGAGGCATTCAAAAATGAATTCCTAAATATTTCTATGCCCAATAAGACAACAATCTTCCGATTGGTGTCTCATTTTTGAGAAACTGGAAATATTGAAGACCACATGTGAAGTGTGCATCCTTCTCTACTTAGCCAGCACGGAATGCGTGAAATAAAGGACAAAATGGTAAAGTCAAGTGTATATAAGATTGATCCCCCTTCCATATATGAACTGTAAAAAAAATATCAATCTGAGATTGAAAATATAAGTGCACTTATACCAAGAAAAGTGGCTAGAAATCTGGGGCAAAAAGAACACACACTTGTATTCATGCAAAAAGGCTCACATTTTGAACACATGCTGTGACGTTTTGAAACAAGCGTTTTACATCTATAAATATTGTTTCTTTCGAACTAATATTGTTTTTTTTATTTATTTCTTGGTAGCATTTTAAAAAAACATTTTAGCACTGGTTACATGACTTTTGGATCACCCTGCGTAATATACCCAGCAAAATTTGTACTTAGTTTTGAAATAATCTATACATACATTTTTTCCCCTCATTGCAGCCTTATTTATTAAAAAATTTTCCCCATTTTTTTTTCCTTCCAGGTCTTATTCTACAAATCTCCGGTAAAAGATTTATGTACAGTTATCTTAACTCTTTGTTCCTTAGTTCCTGGTAAATAGCCTGGTTTTCATTTATATGACATATATTCAGTACATAATACAATGCAACATTTCATGTTCCTTCAATGTTATCTCTGCATATAATGTATCAAATTTAACAATTAATTTTATTGCTTCAGAAGACAAACATTTGTTATAGGACCAGAGCTTCATTATTAAAACATACTTCTATCATTTTCTAAATTACATACAATGTCATTGGTTCACTTGTAGCTCTGTTGAAATCCGACAATTAAAGAGAGGGGGGAATCAGTAGCATCAGAGATTTCATTTTCTTCTTATGGAAAATAATTTGATAAAGGGTGTATGATGCAATAATCATAACTGTGGGAGAGCTGGCAGTACCATTTTTACCTTATGCTTTTTTTAATATATGAAATTTTTCTCACATAAGTTATTATATTCTTGCCAAATAACGTGATCGCACCAATTGATGACAGACGATTTTGAACCATTGCAGTCATAAAACTTGGAAATAATTTTTGATTCGTATGAAATACCAAGAAATTTCATGATGAAACAAAGAAAGTTTACTATACATTTAATTTTCCAGATAGCTTTGCTCAAAAACTTTTGTTTGTTATTTCAGACCAAATATCTTGACCTGATAACCGTGTTTTGAAGATCTGTGTTCTTCCCAATTTCCACATTACCTAAGAGAAAAGAATTTGATTTTCATTTCTCTCAAGACGATTTAAAATGTTATGAATAAATAATATATTGTTACGAAGGGTAGAATTTGAAAAGGCTTGGTTAACGCATGCAAGGTTCGCGTGGCTTGCGATTGTGATAATAGAAGAACGAGATTCAAAATGGACTCGGAAAGTAGAACGCGAAGGGAGAAGACGTTCGGAAGGCTGCTCTAGTTTAGCAGTAGTTTTAGCAGCTCATGTAAATAAAAGCGAGTATTTGTTCTCGAATCCTCGTTCGTATGATTGTCTACCCATGTTCAAGCCCTCGGCGAAGAACCCTGGAGAGATCCGCGCGACGGGACGGGTCTGGTGAGAAGAGGTTCGACGAGTGACCCGGCGGCGCGACGTAACAAAACTGGTGTCAGAAGAGCGACGCTGCAAGGACTTAAATGGTCAAGACAAGAAGTATGGAGAAGAACGAGACGGGAGAACAGTTCAAGCAGCTGATGGATATGATGGCCCAGATGAAAGTTAGCATGGAGTCCAATATCGCCGCCGTCAACACATCCATCGGTGCTCTCAAGGAGGATATTGTCAACGGTGTGAGGCAAACCATCGCTGCTGCTTGTGGAGAAAACGCATTAAGTCGAGTGTACCATGGCTCACAGCGGCATGGTGGGGAGCGTAGACTGTGCAAGGAAATTGAGTTTCCATGCCAGATGGACATCGACCCTGGAGTCAACGTCAGAATCGTTTGGAGAGACCTGGATCGAAGATTCCAGCAGCGAATTCTGTACGTGGCACCGTCGTTGACCCTACAGACAGTCACGGGAGAGAAGGTGACTGTGCGTGGAAAGTTGGAAGTCTCAGCGAGGTTGGTGTCGGTCACCTATCGTCATGCCGTCTTCGCAGCCGACATCCAGGACACGGGCATCCTCGGACTGGACTTCCTGAAGAAGCATGGACTGTCTTTGGACATTTGGAGTGACCAGTTGTCTAAAATGAGAGAACAAAACGTCGTCCTACTTGGAGGTTGTCACGACGAAGTCCTTCAGCGGAAAGTGATGGCTGTTCCAGAAGCAGGAATCCCCGACGGGAGCATGGACGATGGTGGAATCGGAGCCGTTCTCTTGAGAAGGCCGGGTAGCCGGAAGAGAAGGATCCAGCATCATGAGGGAGCATCGCGGAGAGATGCCGTTGCCATATCGAGGAAACCATGCCCACGGAACTGCCGTCATTGTCTCAAGGTAGAAAGGAAATACAGGTCTGCAGAACCTATTGTGACGCAGCTACAGTCTCAGGACTTAAGTGACGCTCCTTGGAGTGACGAGTACACTCGAAAGGCACAACTGGAAGATCCGGACGTACGAGTGGTCATACACTGGAAGGAATCCACTGGGAACAGACCAGGGTGGCAAGACGTCGTTTCTTCCAGTCCGACCACAAAGAGATATTGGGCCCTCTGGGACTCCTTGGAGATGAGGAACGGCATGCTCTACCGCCGTTGGGAGTCAGAGGCTGGAAAGACTTTCAGATGGCAACTCATCATACCCGAAGGCCGTGTGAAAGAAGTTTTGAAAGGGTCGCACGGAAGCGTGACTGATGGTCATTTCGACATCACCAGAATGGTACGGAGGATTCGCGTGCGATACTATTGGGACAAGTTCAGGACCGATGTGGAGAAGTGGTGTGAGAACTGTGACACCTGTGCCGCCCGGAAAAGACCTCCGAAGTGGACTTGTGGCCGACTTCAACGCTACAACGTTGGTGCGCCATTCAAGAGAGTTGGCTTAGACATCTTAGGACCGTTACCTGAAACCCACGATGGTAACAAGTCTATACTTGTGGTGATGGACTGTTTCACCAATTGGACGGAAGCATTTCCTGTTCCCGATGAGGAGGCCGAGACTCTAGCACAAGTGTTGGTGCAGAATTGGGTGTCTCGATTCGGAGTCCCCATGATGATCTATTCCGATCAGGGACGAAACTTTACGTCAGCGGTGTTCCTTGAGATGTGCAAACTTCTGGGAATGGAAAAGACGCGTTCTACTTCGCTTCATCCGGAATCCGATGGGATGGTGGAGAGATTTAACAGGACCCTTCTGAATCACCTCTCGTTGTTCGTGTCGAAATACGAAAAAGATTGGGACTCGAAGTTACTGCTGCTTTTGCTGACCTATAGGAGTGCCGTCAACGAGGGCAGTGGATTCTCACCGTCACAGATGATCATAGGATGGGATCTTCGGCTGTCGAGTGACCTGCTGTTTGGGCGACCGCAAGATGCTCCTCTTCGTATGGAAGAATACGTCGAGGAATTCCAGGAGCACCTTGAGGATGTGCATCGAATCGCCAGAGACAGGATCGACATCGGCCCCGAGAAGATGAGAGTTTGCTACGATGCGAAGGCCCCATCTCACGACTTCAAGGAGAGAGACTTTGTCTGGCTTTGGAATCCGAAACGCAGAAAAGAAGGACGTCCGAAACGACGGATAGAAAGGCGTCCGAAACGACAGGAAGGGTGGTGCCCGAAGCTCCGGAAAGGAGGGTGTCCAAAACGATGGAAAGGAGGATGTCTGAGACGTCGGAAAGGAGGATGTCAGAAACTCCACACTTCATGGAAAGGACGTCACCGTGTCAGGAAGAAATGGTGTCCGAAACTTCAGACCTCATGGGCAGGATGCCGTCGTCTTAGGAAGAGACTAGACATCATCGTGATGTGGATTCAAAGGACACTGAAGTTCAAGGTTGTCTATGTCATCAGACTTACTTATTACCATAAGGACTACGGAGGACTCACCGATTTGAGGACTGCATTGCCCGGGACGTGCAACTTTCGAGGAGGGGGGCAATGTTACGAAGGGTAGAATTTGAAAAGGCTTGGTTAACGCATGCAAGGTTCGCGTGGCTTGCGATTGTGATAATAGAAGAACGAGATTCAAAATGGACTCGGAAAGTAGAACGCGAAGGGAGAAGACGTTCGGAAGGCTGCTCTAGTTTAGCAGTAGTTTTAGCAGCTCATGTAAATAAAAGCGAGTATTTGTTCTCGAATCCTCGTTCGTATGATTGTCTACCCATGTTCAAGCCCTCGGCGAAGAACCCTGGAGAGATCCGCGCGACGGGACGGGTCTGGTGAGAAGAGGTTCGACGAGTGACCCGGCGGCGCGACGTAACAATATATATTGCTTCTGATGCTAAGGTGTGTTATCAAAGGACATAGTGGTCAATATTTTATATTTAGCCGGAGGTTTTCCGATTTTGCTGTCTTATTGAAATCTTCAAATCCAAAACCAGATTCTTCCGATTTTTCGTATAGATAAATCCTCAAATTGTTCTTTGCAAAAATGAAAAACCTCCCAGTCCTTGCAATCCTAGACTGACCATGTTTCCTCAAAAAAAAAAAAAAAAAAAAAAACCACAGGGGAAATTAGAATTTTAAATATAGGAAATTTTACCAATTTCCTTCAATTATGATGTCAAAAATGAGCAAAGTTGCCACTTATTACTAAACACACAGATATAACACGCATAATCACAGATGATCGGAATCAAATCTTCATTGCAAATAGATAAACAGTAGATTAAAATGAATTCTACGAAAAAAAAATGTCTATCATGACAGATATGCATGATAAAAAATTCTCATATTTAGTCAAAATTATCATAACATGTTTTATGAGCTTTCAAAATAATTTAAATTTATCCTTGATTTTAAATATGAACAAAAGTTCAAATAGGCTCATGGAAAAATATAAAAAAAAGTTTGGTGGCAAAAATTACAAGAAAATGGCCAGGACCACAATTAGAAACAAAAACCTAGTCTGTCATCCGGGGCCAATATATATACAGTAAAACCTCTTTTGCAGATGCAAAAAAAAATTATCTGTAAAAGAGGGGTGGCCATTAATCAGGGATTTGAAATATATACATTTATTATTCAAGAGGAAATTATTATTTGGCTGTAAAAGATGGGTGAGGGGTGTCTGTTAAGAGGGTTTTTACTGTATTTTAATCCCCCTCACCATACTGTTAAACGGGAAAAAGAGCAGACCCCACACCCGGGACACCAGAAGCCCTTGCCATTCCCCAGTTGTTGCCCCGAACATGGCAATTTCCAGGAAAACTGGTCATGTGGGTTCCCTTATGCAACCCAAAAAATCCCTATTCCCCCCCCCTTTATTTGTATAATATGTTGCTCTTCTGCAGCAAAGTATTTCATCACATGAAAAACTACAGATTTTTCAAGTCTGGGAATTATTAGCACTTACATATCTGGCAATTAAATTCTGTCAATGAAATTCTCCTTATGTTTTAATGTACAGGGTGTTCTGTTGATGGACCTACAAACTCAAAGGGTTGTTAGTAGACATCAAGAGGAACAAAAATTGCAATGGAACATGGTATCACAATGTTATCACGTTGAGAGGGTGAAAATCGTGAAGAACACATGCAGGTTTTGACGTCACGCTGGAACGACAAAAAGTACAATAATAACTACAAAAATATTTACAATGCCACAACAGGCAAAATGCCCAACGAGATTTATTAAATTAATTATTAGAAGAGTTGGAAGTGGCGGCCACTGACGTCATTGCACAGTCTACAATAACGCAAAAACTATTCCCAGATGTACTCGAAGATATCAGGTATGCTTTTGATGTCTGCCGCAGCAATATGAACTATGAGATCCTCCAGTGTGTCCATAGGTGTCACATAAAAGAGTGATTTAAGGTGATCCCATAGGAAAAAGTCATACGGATTGAGATCTGGCAAACGTAGAGGCCAAGCAACGGGTCCCGCACGTCCAATCTACCTCCTTGGGTATGTAACATCGAGGTGATTACACACCTCGTGGGAAAAATGTTCATGGGCACCATCATGCGAGAACCACATGCCTTGCTGCACTGCAGCCGGCACACTTTGCAGCAATTCCAGGAGGACGTGTTGCAGAAAAACAAGGTATGTTGCTCCATTCAGGAAGTCAGGCAGCAAGTACGGCCCAAGAGATAATCACCAAGGATTCCTGCCCACGTCATCCGCAGTGCATGATCCTACCCTAGCGCATGAGTTTTGCAACACTGTGCTGCGTACATCAGATATGGTGAGGAAACCCACGAACAGGTTCAGCAACCAACTAACATCCAACTTTTGTCTCCTCTAGACTCTAAGCCTGCATGCATTTTTCGCAATTTTCACCCTCTCAACATGGTTTGTGACACCATGTTCCATTGCAATTTTTGTTCCTCTTGATGCCTACTAACAACCCTCTGAGTTTGTCGGTCCATTAACAGAACTCCCTGTATATTGTAATTAGAGAAAGAGAGCAAAAGTCTCAATCATTAAAAGGTAAATTAATGAGTTGTATTCTTTGTATTATTAGGCACAATCGAGACTGGTCTGAACGAAGCAGTTACTTCAGTCCTCTCACTAAGTTCATCCGAATGTTTGAATACAAGCAGAACACCAAATGAACCAAATATTGACAATAACAATGCTACCGAATGCACTGTATCGATTACAAATGAAGACTGTGGTGATGTTAATCAAGAACTAACATGTGGATTTCATTCAAATCAAGAGCAGTGTGAGAGTGAAGCTGATCGCTCGAGTGCCATTCAATCTCCAGATCATGAAACCAACAAAAACTTCAACCTCGTTGTGGTTGAGCAGGTTGACAATAAAGCTGAACCAGTTCATAGTAGTACACCAAATAAGTTGGCTTGTCCAATGGAACATAGACTTAGCCAAAGTAGTAGTGATGCCGAAAATGATAGCTGGATCAAGGTAAATCAACTTGCACCAGAGTCTGGGTCGAGTGCCACTAGTGTTGTTTCTTCGGATGTTGAGATGAAAGTGGAAAATACTATAGTGACAGATGAAGACAGGCTTATGAATGAAATAAACATGATGTTGCACGTCAACGAGGAAAAAGACTCTAATCCCAGATCTGAAATCCAAATGATCCAAAAGGATTCTGTGAGTTTGAATGATTTTCGCATCAAGCAATCCAATGAAGAAGTGAACAACAGTATTACCAGGGACAGTTCAACTACCTCATTACCGATTATGGGGAATTCTTCTTTCTTTGACATCCTTGAAGATGAATCATCTTTCAGTAATGGCATCGATGCAATGATGCCAGATGGTTCCAAGGTTGGCATCATGACTGACGTTCCAAATGTGGCTGAACTTGATTCTGCAGATTGTGGGTTTCCTCTTCCTATTTTCGCCAAAGTAAGTGAGTTTTGGATTTAAATCCAGCTGTGTTTAGAAAAAAATTCTTTGTAAAATTTTTTGATAAATGATTGAGGTTGTTTTTATTAACTGTAACAATTTCTGTAAGTGATAGTCTTGTCATTTGGCTTCACAATGTCTTTTGGCGACAATAACCTAGGCGTATAGCATGCCTCAAGATCAGACATTCATCTAATATACTAAAAGACTTTCTGTGGCTTCACGAGTTTGTAACCAGCTTAGTTTTTGTGAAAATTATTCATGACCAGAGACACTTCTTTGTATTTGAGTTGAATAAAAATGCCACTTATAAGCATTTATCCTAGGATTCTCTCCCCCCCCCTCCTGCAATATGTCATGGTTATTTGATATAGGATTATGTAAATGCTGTGAAGCCTCTCAATAATGGACACCATAGGACCAAAATTTTTATCCACTAATAATTGACCAAAATAAATAGAAACTCTGTGTTTCTTAGACTTCAAAAGCCGGGGAGTGTTTGTTATGGATTTTCCACTGAATGTTAATTTTCTGTTTTTTTTTTTCTTCTGAAACACATTTCACAAAGCACTTTCCGAAACCATTATTTCAAATTTAAATACAGGAAAGTAAAATTGTCTCTCCGTTATGAATGGAATCCTCCCATGGGAAGTGAAATGAATAGTTCCCAATTGTACTAGAACCCCCCACTAACTTGAACTAATTGGGACCATGTCCTGTTTGGATTACCAGATTTTGTATTTTAAACTTGGCTTTTTTAAAACTAATAGTGAGTATCCCTATTGGTAGGATAGGTGTTACGGATCAGATAATTCAGTTTAACAATGACCGAAAGGTGATAAAATTAAATACTTATTTCTCTTTCTTAAAAATTTAATAAATGTGGAGCAATAACGCACGGATATTACTGATGCAGAAATCGCCTCAGAAGTTTCAACTGGCAATGACTCATAGTGAAGCGATGGGTTAGATCATTATCAATGGTACATCAGTCCTAAGACTGGTTCACCCCCATGTTGAGCACCCGCCACTCATCTCTGTCTTGGGTGTTATTCTTTAATTGGTTATAGCTGGTTCATTCTGTGTCATTTAGTAGCATTGAGGTCCAGGTGATCCTGGGCCTTTCCCCTTCAATCCTGCCCTCCACCACATCTCGTAGCAATCTGCCGTGGCAGAAAACATGTCCCGACCAGTGTAGGTATCTGTTTTAGATCAGTGGCTCGCAAATTGTGTGCCACAGCACCTTGGAGTGCCTACAACCATTGTCAGAGGCGCCACAGTGAACTATACTTATTGATGTGGGTCTATTCAATATAATGATGCAGTGATTCAGTTCTTTGTTAGACTATCCTTGGGAGCCACTGATACATCTCCACTAGGGCAAGTGAACCACTGAGTTAGATTATGACACTCCATCACCGAAGATGGGTTTTTTTAATTACTGGGAGGATTGAAAAAGTGACAAACCATTATAAAGAAATTAATATGCCATTATTATAGTTTATAATAATGGCAGCATCTATAAGAAGTGACAAACTGTTGTAAAGACATGCATGTCTGAAAGGCATTGCTAGGGAACCAAAGTAAACATTCTGAAAGTTATTATCAAGACCCAGAAACCATTGTTGCCCAAAAGTTTTTTGCCCATTTCTGGCATTTGCCCAGCTCTGACAAACTTTTAAAGTAGCCCATTGTTCAAAACGGATCCCGTTTGGTATGTATGCGAAATTTGTGGCGACAATTGATCTAAAATTGTAGATTTGTGTAGAAAACACACACAGAGGCAGAACATCAATTTTATATATATAGATTATGAGATATGACCATGTATTCATTGTCCATATGTGAAATATAGCATGCCACAGTACAGAATTTATGATCATTTGTTTTTTTGTTGATTCTTCAACTCTCTTATGCACATCTTTTTTTTAGAAAGCAGTTCAGATTAAGCAGGTTTTTGGATTAGTATGGTTCTAGTGTACTTTCAGCCTGTCATTTTTTTATCGGGAATGCTATTTGTTAATTCTGTTGATCATAATTGAGGTTTTCTATACACTACCTTGAAAGTCTCTTTATTTTTGTTTTTCCCAGGGCATGCTCTGTCATCCATACCTATCATTACCTTTCCTAGATCTTCTGAGCGATCTCAATATTCGAGGTTTTCTGATTGGTGCAACGAATGTTCTTTTCAAGCAGAAGAGGCATTTGTTTGATGCCATCGTTGAAGTAAGTTGTTTGCAAGAAGCTCTAGTAATGTAAAATTTGCAATACTTAAGTGAAATGAAGTATGAAACACACACAAACAATTATTGATGCCTTAACCAGTCATCTGGCCAATCAGTTTCTCCTTTTTCTTTCTTTTTTTTTTGCAAGCTTGAAGGTAGTAAAATATTTTTTTTTATTACAATTTTTTATGAATACATTGAAACTGAGTTCACATATGCACATACATCATGTTCTTAGCTGTTTTCCAAAAGCATCCACAAAACAATTAAATTATTTAATTCTTTTGTCTTATTAATAAGTTATTAATAATTTGTTTTTTAGATTATGAAAAATTCACATGAAGTCCTATTAATAGATAGATAAGCCAGATAATGTCATAGCCAGATGAGTTGTCCTTCCTGGTTAGGAAGGACATGAATATGAAATGTTTTTCTATTTTCTTTTCTACTATTCGATATAATGAAAATACCAACAAAAATACTCTGTATTGGAAAAATGCTGGGCACCTGATGACACTCCAAAGTAGATTATGCCGAAAACTGACTTACGAACAATCTCATGGAGAATTTTATGAAGAGAACTCAGTTCTGTGTTGAAACACTGTTGTGGGAATTTTTACTGCAAAACATTTCCGGTCAGCTGAGGGTTCATTACAGAATAATGCAAAACATTCTGCTTTGGGGCCTTTGGAATTGTATGAATATGCAAATTACGTAAAAGAACATGAATGTTGAAACATATGTAGGTATTATGGGCAATTCAGTGTTTTTGTTTTCACATTAAGGATGGGGTTGTACCTGTTCGAACATGATGATATGCTCTGTCATGCTGTCAGTCAGTGGGTTAAGCAGTAGTGTAATGATTCAGATGGGGAGGAAATTATGTGGGCTGTCCCATCCCCCGAGAGGCATGACTTCAATCCAATTTAAGACTCTGTGGGATGAACTGGAATATTGGTTTAGTAGTGCTGTTTTTTATGCTCGTTTTGCAAACTCTTACAATCTTGAAAATTAGTTCATAAATGGGAGAGATGACGAGAAAAATGTGGGGAATAAGGAATGTGTGAGTTAGCCGCTCAAGTTTGTTTGACAATTTTAAAAAAAAAATCATAGTTTTTTTTTTTTGCTTCATTGTAACATTTTGTGATGTATTCAGTAATCAATAGAGAATTTTAGCTTTGCTTCTTTCTATTCACTGGTGACAGTTGTGTCCACAGCTGTGCTTTCCCTGCATAGTATCTGGAAAGTCAGGTTGTGCCTTTTCTTACATTTCTGCAGCCATCCATCTGCCTGATGTCTCCAAATCGTCCAAATTAAACTGTGAGTGAGATATTTTTGCTTGTTTCAAAAGATTTCTGTCGATTGGAATTTTTACCTCTCATTTTCCTCAGTCTAGCAATGAGTACTGTTTTCAGCTCTGGAAATCTCTCTTTTCGTGAAATCTTTGCGATGGTGAAACATAGCTGGATCCACTTGCCACAGAAACAATTCTTTGCTGATATTTGATAGAGTACTCAATGTATTTTTTTGGAATTTCAGTTTTTGTAAGAGTTTGCACGTTAATTTCTTTTAAAGTCTCGCCACAGAGAGAAACAGGCCTACAAAATTACAAATATTCAGTCATTATACTTCATTCACTTCACTTCTAGAATATACACTGGTGTAAGAAATTAAGAGAATTTGCAGACTTGGTCGATTATCTCTGGAACTACTGTACCGATTTTAGTGAAATGTGATATGTACATACATTGATACAATACAAAACAAATAACCATTCAATAATTGTAATACACACGCATGATCGTGCGTAACACTTGTTGGAGTCGGAAGGTATGAAACAGCAGTTGCAGAATAAACAAAAAAATGGGTTAATAGGGGGTATGGTCCCCTCTTACAGATATACAGGTCTCGCATTGTGATTTCATACTTGAAATAAGGCAGTTTATCATTTCCTGTGGCAATTGGTCCCACTCGTTCAGCAACGCTGTTTTCATTCCCTGGATGAGCATCCTAGACATGCTCTATAGGGTTAAGGTCTGAAGATCTGGCTGGCCAATCCATCCAGCGAATATCCTCACTCTCCAGAAAATCGTCGAGCAGAAGAGCTCTATGTGGCCTCGCGTTATCGTCCATTAAAATGAACTCAGGGCCAACTGCACCCCTGAAAAGGCAAACATAGGGCTCCAAGACCTCATCCCTATACGTCACACCAGTCACAGTGCCTCTTTCAAAGACATGGAGAGATGTGCGGTCATCCAACATGATGCCTGCCCAGATCATTAAACCTCCTCTGCCATAATGGTTGATTTTGCGGACATTGGAGGGTAGGTAGCGGGTCCCTGGTTCTCTCCATATGAACGTACGGCGAGAATCGGTGCTTAGGCTGAACCGGGACTCATCAGTGAAGAGAACGGTCGCCTCTTGATCCATACTCCAATCTCTATGCTCTCTGTACCATGATAAACGGATTCTCCTGTCTGTAGAAGTGAGTGGGATGCAAACAGCAGGTCTTCTTGCAAACAACCCTCTCTCATGAAGTCTTTTGGAAATAGTCACCCTTGATACACGGGTTTCTGTGGCTGCATACAAGTCACGAGAGAGCTGAGAAGTTGTAGCACTCTTGTTACGCCTCGCTATAATCGACAAATGGTGATCTTCTCTGGCCGTCGTGGCTCTTAGACGACCTTGTCCAGGCTTTCTCTCGATGGATCCGGTATCCTGGAACTGTTTCCATAAGTTACACACGACGCTGGGCATTAAATTGAACTCTCTACAAATCTGGACTTGAGATTGGCCTGCTTCTAGCCTCCCAAGAAATTCGCCGAGGTGTGCTAGCGAACGAAATGCGTCTTACCTTACGCACGCTTATAAAGCCTGTTTCTCTACTGGCTCCGCCTACACACACGTGTATGCTTACGTATTTGATGTACAAGATTTGCATTTTTGTCTAGAGGCAGTGGTTTTACATTCAGTTCTTTTCATGAAATTCGATAAAATATGCAAATTCTCTTAATTTATTTCACCAGTGTAGATGGCAACACTGAAAAATCAAACACAACACTAGATATGCACTGAGACTGTTAGGTACACACACACTTCCGGCACAACTCAGTAGTAAATTGCCTATGGCGATATGTATCATACTATTTTTCAAACCACTGGTTTATCCAATCATAATGCATAAAGAGTGAATTACGTTGTCAATGCATCGTCCCCAATGGCCAACCCTGCCATCAATCGAACATGAACCTGCATGTTGGTGATGACAAATTGGTTAACTTCCTACTTTCCCCTCCTTTTTCTGTTTTCTCTTAAGACACGTAGAACATTTCGAATCAAAATTTACTTTTGGTTATAATGAACTTAGAGGTGGCTGAAAGAATAAAATAACAAGGGAAAAAAAAGAAAAACGAGTTTGTAAAATAAAGAGTTAATAGAAATGAGCATTCATAAAATGGAACAGATAACAATAGAATTAGCATAAAATTTAACATTAGCTCTATAGTACGCTGTTCGGGACAGAAAACCAGTTTGCGAAAAATAGCGTGTTCGTAAAAACAAGCCTTGGCTGTAGTACTTACATTGTGGTTTGTTGGGATGCAGAGCATTAGGTGAGATCAGAGAGAGTCCTAATCATTGTAACACATTAGTATGTTAGATTCATATATAATGTATGGTATTGTGAAATCTGGTCACCCTACCCACATGATATTAATTTTTTTTCTTCTGTTCTCTTAGATAGAGGAAGGCAAAATTGAAATCTTGGACTCCGATTTGAGAAGGCAACTCAGTTTAACTACAGAAGATCTTAGGTTTGCTGATAACCTGTTGAGAAATGTCATGGAGGACAAGAAAGACGTATTCTTAGATGGAACAGGTTTGTTGTGATTAACATTTTTATTATTACAGTAGAACCTCATTATAATACAAATTCAAAGCCACAACAGGCAAAATGTTGTGATATGCAATGAGGTGGCTGAGAAAAAGATGCCCATAACAAATATGGATGTCTTATATTTCTAAAACGTCAGAATTTCTTTCTGACGGGGAATTACCCACCTCTGACTTGGATGGCTTCTCGATTGACACTAAATCACCGGGCAAATTAAATTGTGTGTTAATAAATGCCAGGAGCTTGAGTAATAAGAAAGATTTTTTAGAAACTATGATAGTTGTGGAGGGCTTGGATCTTATAGCCATTACAGAATCTTGGGCAAACGATGGGGATGAATCTTTCTTACACATCTCAGGATACGATACTTTTTTGAAAAATAGATCTGATAGGAAAGGGGGTGGAGTGTTGATATACGTGAAATCCTGTTTGAAGGCTAGAGAGTGTAACGTGCAGAGAAGTGATATTGAAACCATGGGTTGAACTTGAGAAGAAAAAGAGTCAAACTTATTGATGGAGTTTGTTACAATCCACCGAATAGGGATCAAAACTACATCGCCAAATTGCATGATGAAATTTCCTACATGTGTAAGCGAAAGAGGGTTCTCATACTAGGGGATTTCAACTATCCAGGTATTGATTGGGAGAACCTTTCATCTGGAAATCAGTATGAAAGAGACTTTCTTAAGTTGGTGCTCGAAAATTTTTTGTATCGGCATGTATCAGAAGCCACTAGGAGTACTGCTATTTTGGATTTAGTTCTTACTAGTTCTGAGGATCTAGTTGAACATGTTTCGGTGGGGGAAGAGTTTTCTTCCAGTGATCATCGTATCATCAGATTTCACTATAACTTTTCCTCGGGTAAGGTTGATAACAAAAGACTGGTTCCTTGTTTTTGGAGAACTAACTTTGATGTTTTGAGAGGAAGGTTAGTGGAAGTTTTCAAAGACCGGTTGGAATCAGTAGGGGTGGTAAGTCAATGGGAATAATTTAGTTCGAAGCTGTCCTCTGTTTTGCACGACGTCATACCCTTTGTTCCAAAAAAGTGTGTTTGTACATCTCACCCTCTATGGTTCACGGATAGCGTGCGGAACCTTTATCTTGAAAAGAAAAAAGCATTCAGAGAGTATAAAAGTGGACGAGGTGACCTATCATTGTTTACTGATAAAAGAAGACTGTTGAAGAAAGCGATAAGGGATAGTAAAAAGGAAGTTGAATCTAGGTTGGCAGATAACATTGGCTCTGACCCAAAATCATTTTTTCGATACGTCAATAATGGATGTAAGGGGACAGTTGGCCCCCTTTCGATAGGAGGCTCTAGGGTAGAGAGCAATGTAGGCATGTGTAGTGCTTTCAACGTGGAAATAATGATATTCGATATACGGGGGTTGCATGGGGTAATAAAACCCTCAACGATATTCAAGTAGAAGACGTGGAGGTCCTAAATCTTCTAAGAAATGTATGTGCAAGCAAAGCACCAGGACCAGATGATATCTATCCCAGGGTTCTCAGGGAAGGTGCTAATGAATTGTTGGGGGCCAGTCGCACAGATATGCAGGAGTAGTGTTGCTGAGGGTATCGTCCCGAGAGATTGGAAACTGGCTAACGTTGTTCCGATATTTAAGAAGGGTAGTAGAGAAGTGGTGTCTAATTATCGTCCAGTGAGTTTGACGAGCTCCCTCTCGAAAATTTTGAAAATTATCATCAGAAGGCAGTTTGTGAAGTGGATAGGTGAGAATAATGTATTGTCGGATAATCAGCATGGGTTCAGGAAGGGGAAGTCATGTGTAACTAACCTCCTTTGCTTCTATGATCATGTGACTATGGCTTTGGGTAAGAGCAAAAGTGTAGACGTTGTTTACCTTGATTTCCAGAAGGCATTCGATCGGGTCCAACATGGCAAACTCTTGAAGCGTTTACACGAGATTGGAATTGGGGGCAACTTGCTGAATTGGATAGAATCGTGGTTGAGAGATAGGTCGCAACGAGTTATGGTGAACGGGGAATTCTCTGGTTGGACAGACGTCACAAGTGGAGTTCCTCAGGGAAGTGTCCTTGGCCCCATACTTTTTCAGTTTTTATCGATAAACTCGATCAGGGTATCTATGGGATTACTAGCAAATTTGCAGATGATGTGAAACTAATGGGGGTAATAGGCAATGAAAGCGATAGGGAGTTGCTCCAGACCAACTTAAACAGGATTGCAGCATGGGCAAATGAATGGAGCATGACGTTTAGCGTTGATAAGTGCATGGTCGCTCATTTTGGTTTAAACAACCCACAGTTCTCTTACGAGTTGAATGGTGTCACTATCCCGGATGCAACTAGGGTCACCGATTTGGGAATTCTCATTGACGAGCAACTTAGGTTTTCTGAACATTGTTCAGCGGTGGTCAAAAAAGCGAATAGAATGCTTTGTCTCATTTTCAAAAGGTCTCTTCGCGTTCTCCTAAAGTCATTCTTCCGCTTTTTCGAGACTTAGTTCTTCCTGGACTGGAGTGTGCTGTAAGATTTTGGAGACCATACCTATACAGAGGGACATAGACTTGGTTGAAGGGGTGCAGAGAAGAGCTACGCATGTCCTTATTGGCACACAGGGCTTGAGTAATGAATAGAGACTTCATTTTTTGAATATGTTTACATTGGATGAATGCAGGTGTCGAGGAGATATGATCGAAGTGTTCAAAATTTTCAATGGGACGGATAGGATGGACCATGAACTTTTAGTACACTGCCAATCGACTGCTTTTACAAGGGGACACCAGTATCGATTGGTGAGGGACAATGCGAGGTTATGGTGTCGCGGGGAATTTTTCTCTAATAGGGTTGTTAATAAAGGGAATAGCTTACCCCCGGAGGTAGTAAATTGTAACACAATTGACACGTTTAAAAAGAAATATGATAAACATGTTGGGTAAATCGAGAAGCTATCCATTCTTAGAATAAGACAACCATAAGTATTCTTTATGGCCGTTGTATAATATTTTATCATGTGTATATATTGTTTATAATTTGTGTTAATTGCATTTGTAATTGGGTTGCTGTATTTTTGAAATATATGACATCCATATTTTTATGGGCATCTTTTTATCAGCCACCTCGTTGGGCATTTTGCCTGTTGGGGCGTTGTATTTGTATTTGTATAAAATACAGCAACCCAATTAAAAATAACATTAAAAACAATATATATACCTGATAAAATATTATACAATGCCCATAAATTATATTTATGATCGCCTTATTCTCAGTACGGATAACTTCTCGATTTATCCAACATGTTTATCATATTTCTTTATAAATGTGTCAATTGTGTCAGAATTTACTACCCCTGGGGATAAGCTATTCCATTAATTAACAACCCTATTAGAGAAAAATTCTTGGTGACACCATAACCTAGAATTGTCCCTTACCACAATCGATACTGGTGTCCCCCTTGTAAAAGCAGTTGATTGATTGACAGTGTATTAAAAATTCATGGTCCATCCTATCCATCCCGTTAAAAATTTTGAACACTTCGATTATATCTTCCTGAGAAACCTGCGTTCATCTAATGCAAACATGTTCAAAAAATGAAGTCTCTCTTCATAACTCAAGCCCCATGTGCCAATAAGCACTCGTGTAGCTCTTTTCTGCACCCCTTCAACGAAGTCCCTCCGCAGGTATGGTCTCCAAAACTTTACAGCATACTTCAGTCTAGGACGAACTAAGCCTCGCAAAAGTGGAAGAATGACTTCAGGAGAACATGAAGAGACTTTTTTGAAAATGAGACCAAGCATTCTATTCACTTTTTTGACCACCGCTGAACAATGTTCAGAAAACCTAAGCCGCTCGTCAATGAGAATTCCCAAATCAGTGACCCTAGTTGCATCCGGGATAGTGACGCCATTCAATTCGTCAGAGAAATGTGTGTTATTCTAAAGAAAATGAGCAACAATGAACTGGTCAATGCTAAACATCATGCTCCATTCATTGACCCATGTTCCAATCCTGTTTAAGTTAGTCTGGAGCAACTCACTATCTCTTTGATTCCTGACTATCCCAATTAGCTTCACATCATCTGCGAATTTGCTAGCAATCCCATCGATACCCTGATCGAGTTTTTTGTAAAAAGTAAAAACAAGTATTTGGCCGAGGACACTTCCTTGAGGAACTCCACTTGTGACACCTGTCTAATAAGAGAATTCTTCATTCACTATAACCCATTGTGAACTATCTCTTAACCATGATTCTATCCAGTTCAGCATATTGCCCACAATTTCAATCTTGTGTAAAAATGCTTTAATAGTTTACCATGTTGGACCCGATCGAATGCCTTCTGGAAATCCAGTTAAACAACATCTACATTCTTGCCCTTACCGAAAGCCTTAGTCATGTGATCATAGAAGCAAAGGAGGTTAGTTAAATATGACTTCCCCCTTTCTGAACCCATGCTGATTATCCAACAATATATTCTCATCTATCCACTTCACAAACTGCCTTTTATATAATATTTTCCAAAATTTTCGAGAGGGAGAATATTCACTGGACGATAATTGGACACAGCTTCTCTACTACCCTTTTCAAATATCGGAACAACATTAGCAAGCTTTCATTCCCTTGGGACAATGCCCTCAGCAATGCTACTCCTGTAAATCTGTGCGACTGACCCCAACAATTCATTAGCACATTCCGTGAGGACCCTGGGATAGATATCATCTGGTCTTGGTGCTTTTGCTTGCACATACATTTTTTTAGAAGATTTAAGATCTCCACATCTTCCACTTAAATATCGTTGAGGATTTTATTACCCCATGCAACACCCGTATATTGAATATCATTTTCTCTATTAAAAACTGACGCAAAAAAGTCATTGAAAGCACTACATGTGCATACATTGCTCTCTACCCTAGACCCTCCTATCGTGAGGGGGGGGGCGCAACTGTCCCCTTACATCCATTATTGACATATCTAAAAATTATTTTGCATCAGAGCCAAGTTTATCTGCCAACCCAGATTCAACTTCCTTTTTACTATCCCTTATAGCTTTCTTCAACACTCTTCTTTTATCAGTAAGCAATGATAGGTCACCTCATCCCCTTTTATACTCTGAATGCTCTTTTTTTTTTCGAGATAGAAGTTATGAATGCTATGTATGTACCATAAAGGGTGTGCAATGTGCAAACACACTTTTTCAAACAAAGGGAATGACATCGGGCAAAACAGGACAGCTTCTTACTAAATTCTTCCCAGTGACTTACCACCCCGACTGATTCCAACCGTTCTTTGAAAACTTCTGCTAACCTTTCTTTCATAAATCTAAGTTCTCCGAAAAGTTACAAAGAAAACTAACGACACGATGATCACTGGAGAAGAAAACTTGTCCCCCACCAAAACATGTTCAACATGATCCTTGGAACTTGTGAGAACTAAATCCAAAGTATCAGTACCCCCTTGTGGCTTCTGATACATGCCGATACAAAGAATTATCGAGCACCAATAACAGATGTTTCTTATAATTAAACATTTTTTTTCTTTTCTTTTGTGTATTAAACCAGTGTTGTCACTAATATGTATGCTATTGCTGATGTATGTATTATTTTATCATGAACTATGCTCAAACAATTAAAATTGATTGATTGATAATGAACAGCGTCAAATTTTTTTAAACAATAATGAAGAGTGCTTATTTTTATCTCATGAGTTTTTCATTTCCAAACAAGCAGCTAAACATTGATTGTGTTGTTTTGCATAAACATGAATGTTATCACTCATACTGCTCACCAGCCAGAAAAATTAAAATTTTAATCAAAATAATATTAACTGTGTCATAATGTGATTTGCCTTAAATCTTTGTGCTGTTGTTATTCTTTCTATATTACACTCTAATTCAATACTATAGGCACTCAAAGCAAACGGGAATTACAAAAATAGTGATTTTGTCACCCTTCTCTTTTCAACTTTTGTCTTTTTTTGTGTTAATGATTTTGAAAAATGAAAAATTTGCACTAATGTTTAATACCAGCATTTTCAAATGCAATGTCAAAAGAACACAGTTTTATCGCTATGAAAAACCTTATTCCATGATACAGTGGCGAAGAGACAAAGCTATATACCATCATATTTCCGCTACTAGCAAAAATACCAGATGCTGCCTGGGTTTTCTTGATATACCTGGAGGCATTGAAGAAGTGACAAACCATTGTAAAGGCATATACATGTTTTGGAATAACGGTAGCCAAAGTAAAAAAGTCATTGTTGAGGCTCCCATGAACCTTTGTCGTCCAGTTGTCCAACATTTTTTTTTACCATTTTGGGAATTCGCCCTGCTCTGACAAACTTCTGAAGTAGCCTTCATAGGCCACTTCAAAAAAGTATGGTTGTGTAAAATTGAGTTTTGATGTGTGAATCACGATGCATACTGGCAAACACTGGTCCTGATAGGTCGAGCGGTTCCTGATATATTCGAGTTAAATGAAAACTTGACTCCAAGGCGAGGAAATGGCCACAAAACGTTTCACTTTTCAAGATTGTGATTTTTTATTATAGAGTAGATTAGTGCATCAAATAATATATACTAGCTATAATTAACCGGGTTTTTATGTATTTATTGGGTGCATTGATAAAGTGACACACCATTTTAAAGGTATAAACATCTCTGAGACACATTGAGAAACCATGTAACCAAAGTAAACATTCCAAAAGTCTCATTGTGGTGGCCCAAGAGCCATCGTTGCTTGACAGATTTTTGCCCATTTCAGGCATATGCCTGGTCTAACAAACTTTTAGAGTAGCCTATCATTCATGTCAGTACCTGTTCAGTGTGTAGGCAAAATTTGGCCAAGATTAGCCTAAAAATAGAGATTTGTACAGAAAACATACACACACTCAGATGTACAGGAAATCAATTTTATATACAGTAGACACTTACTAATCTGACACATATCAAACTACTTACCATACATGTATCTTGTACACATTCCTCTGCTAAATTTCTAACAAATCAGTACATGAAATATGTGTTCTGAGTGTATGTGTGGTCCCCAAACTTATTTATGTTGTCCGAGTCGTGATTGATTCACATTTTTTTGTTGGTGCTACCATCTGTCTTCTGTATTTTGAACTGAAGGTGGTAAATGCTTGTATTTTCATGCTATGTAAGTAACATGTTGAAAATCTGCCTGGCTTTCTAAACTGAGTACAACTCTGGTCTATTGCCATGGGCAATTTCTACTGATTGCCCGAAATATGTATATGTCTGTACCTGACGGTCGGAGGAAATATCTAGTGTTGTGTGGGGAATTTTTTTAGTGCTTCCATCTATCATTCCTATTGTGAATGAAGCATAATGATTGAATATTTATACCCTTGTTGGCCTGTTGCTCTCTGTGGTGCAACTTTTTAATTTGGACATAAGCTCTCATTCGTGCCTTGAAGTACCCTGAACCACCGTATTGGAGAATATATGCGGATACAAGGATGGAGGACCGCCCCTTCACATTGCACACCCTCTATGAATTCTCCCTCTCCTATTTTGAGGAGCTTGTATCCACTTGTGCTGGAGGGTCCACAAAATCATGGGTTTATATAATTTTGTAAGCAAAACAAGGTCTGATAAGTAGGAGATTGAGAAACACTGACCTAAGGGATCATGCTAGAGGTAACCTTTTTAAATTAGTTTCCTGATAAGCTAAGGATGATCCTCTTAGGGAGGTGTTTACTGAATTTGTGTTATGCTTACTTGCTATTCATTTGTTATTTATTTATGCTTACATTTATATAATAATTTAATGATCATCTTAGATAATACTATTGTTTTTGCTGGTTTTGATTCTTGTATAGAGGTTTTGTCATTGAAAATGTAAAGATACCTCTGGTTATTGCATGATGTTGAAAAATGGATAGATGAAAAATGTTTGTTAATTTTCATATCGTGAGGCTGTTGCCATTTTGTGTTTTATTTACCTCTAGGGTGGGAAGGAGGTGACGAATGGCTGAGGTCTCAATTCAAGTTGTATCTTGTCAGTGCTATGAGGACATCTTTGGAAGATGGTGATTGAGAATTTTTTCAATTTTTTTTACTTTTAAATATCATTGAATTTATTTTGCAAAAGTTATTTAACTAAATTTTAAGATTCAAGCAATTGTACTTGCTCAACCTTCTGATGAGTGTGCGCTCACTTTGAATGATTTGATAACTGTTTGTGGGCCACAATAGCATTGAATGGTCCGAAATTGTTATTCAAATTCCACAATAAAAATTATTATCTAGGACATTTTAATGTGTGGGCCAGTTCAAAAGCCACATTTTGGGTTGAGCATGTAAGATTTGATGTCTTTAAGTACAGGAGTGAGGTGTCTTGTCCCTGAGTGGAGGGAAAAGTACATTTGAGCTCTCCTCCTCCATTTATCAAGACTCTTCGTTGGTAACCTTGTAAACTTGTAAACGGGAATCAATCCCCCCCCCCCCCCACTTTTGCCTGAACATTCTTTTTTTTTTATTTTCTCACTTTAGTTTGACAAGTAAAAAATATATAAGTTATAAAGGAGAAAAGTAGCTGGGAAATGGAAAAGGATTGAAAACCCTCTCCAATAATCTTTTTCTCTTCATTTCATATATGTTAACAATAATACAAGTTTTGTGTATTTATCCTTGGTACTTCAATGCCATATGATCCAAATTTGTTGTCAAAAGCCCGTACATAAAGAGGGTTAAAGGCTTCACACATTTATGACTTATGACACATTCCCTTTAAGTGTCTTCAAGTGTTAGCGAATAATATAAAAAATTTGAGCGTGAAACGATTTAATCCTCTATTGTTCACATCCCCATAAAAAATGTATTGAAAAATAATTTTGATCACAGAAATTTGATTAGAGTACATTTTTAATTAGCTGAAATGATTAATTTAGGGTAAAATATGCCAGTTTGCCTTGATTTTAATATCCATAAAATGTTCAAAATTTAATCGCACTAGTTTATGTTGTATATGTATAGATGATGCTGCATGTCCATGAACCGGTCGTTTCTAGTTACCTGTGGGGGGATGTGTGTGTGCGCTTGTATATTGTGTCCTCTCTTGCATAATAAAGAGTCTTCTTCCTGACACCAACACGTTTGCACCTCTCTTTAACAACAGAGCGTGGTTTAGGTTTATGTTTTCGTGAATTGCATTGGTTTTGTAAGCAGTCTGTAACGTTTTAATGTTACTTCCCGAATTATATTTTTTATCCTCAATTTTTTTGACAGCACGAGGAAATAAGACAACAACAGAGTTCAAATCAAGACATTTATTCGATTATAAAAACTAAACACAGTTACAATATTAATTCAGAAATCTTCCAACGATATTAAAAAAAATTAGTTTAACATTAAATTTAAAATATAATCGTATCACAGACTTTTTCATATATTGCACTTATCTGGGGAAGGTCCGGAACTTCGGCATGTGGTTATAAGAGAAACACTAAGGCCGGTTTTGAAGTGGATGTCCGCGGAGACGAGACCCGTCAGAGGCTGATTCTCACTGGCCCCGAGATCGGTGAAGTCGGCTGGGAGCCGTGTTTCCCATTTCAGGGTGCACTGTTTCGAATTAGCACAACATTAGAACCAAGAGCCGAACACAAGTGGCGAAGCAACAGATGTGAATCTGTAGAAGAGACGATCGTCGAATGTCAATCCAGCGGGTGCCGAAGAGCTAGAGCTGCAGGAGATCGGGAATCAGGCGACGATGAGGCAGATGTTGAGAACAGCCGTTATCGACACATCTATTTCCCACAGTTGGCGATACCAACTAGACCAGGAACCCTTTGGGTAGAGACCTTTCCGAAATCACCCGGTTAGCGTTAGGAGAACCAAGCCATTGCTCTTATGGAAAGCTACTATTAAAAGTTCGGACCTGCCGAGACACAAATATAAAATTAGATACTCATGATAGGATACGATTCCAAGCCTAAGGCTAGATGAGGTCACGTTACATTAGACCTGACTAGAAGATTAGCACCACTGTGCTATAACATCGGAACACCAAACTCATTAAACGAGTGAGTTGAAGAGAAATGCAACGAGATGTGATGAGATGTAATGCGATCGTTCAATAACCACAACTTGTATATATACGCTAGTGGGACCGCGGAAATACTCTGTCACATCATGAAAAATATTACGTCACAATAATAAGAACATCGGTAATCCTCGCTTCTAAAAACAATCCCTAAGGAATTTCCTGTGGGGAAGAAAGTCTTTTGCCTCTGTTTTTTACCCATTTCGAAATGATGTCACTCTTCGTAAATGGGTGAATAGTGGGAAATTCTTTTTCAAGAAAGTTTTACAAACCCTCTGATGGTAACAAGAAAAGTTGTTTGTCTTATCGTACGGGGAAATAGCTTAGCAGCCAATAGTCCTGGATAATATTGAAGATTATGGGGACGTGCATGTGGTCAAAACTTCACATTGACCACTTCAACAAAAGAGGAATTTTCTTTTGTTGAAGTTATGTACGATAACAAAACATGAATACTGATAAGCAAAAAAATATTTAATGAATTTTAAAGATACTTGTTCTCAGATGAATTTCCTTTCATCAAACGTTCCAGAAAAGGGACGACTTTTTCCTTTTTGTTCAAGCATGTGTTACGGACATAAGCATCGATCATAGTGGAAAGATTGACACCATCACCCATGTGAAATAAAAAAAAACATCAAAGGAATTGAAAAGTGTGTCTCTTGCATGGGCGGACATACAAGGGGGGGGGGCAGTGTCAAAGGTGGAGTCGACTGATCTAATGTATATAAATGATAAATGTATATATGAATTGACATCATCATCATCGTGCCCCCCCAGCAATAATGACCATGTTCCCCCCCCCCCAGACTTCCAATTCTATCTCCGCCTATGGTCTCTAGTGTATTGGTTAGCGCACTTGCCCAGTATGCAAGGGGACCCAGGTTTGATTCTCGGAGGAGGCAAATCACTTTTTTTTCCAAATATCAGTTTCGGCATTAGCATCCAGAAAATTTGATTTCTCAGTATATTTCAAGCCGAAAAAATACCATCTCTACATCAAGCGTCATAAAAAGTCAGTGTTCTTCAAAAATTGACGCTTTTTTCCTTCATCTTCCGATGATTTTTAGGGTTATTCACGCAGAATGTTTGTTCACATCGTTTCTGATTGAGCACAATATATATATATATTTTTTTAGATCACCGTTGAAGTTTTGGCTTCAATTTCACTTGTTTTTTGTGTAGGGATTCTATTCCCAAGGATTTAACTTCCATGTGTGTAAAATCTCTATTTTATTTGACTTCAATTTGTGAGTAGGGCTTTTATTCCCTACACTTCAACTTTTATGTGTGGAAAATCCCTATTTTATTTAAAAAATCCCTTTTGTATTTATCGGAGTGGTTTTAGTATAAAACATGCATCCGCGTGAAAATCTCCCTAATTTTCATTTTCAGAAGTTGGCAGCTATGCCATGCTATGTCACACATTTGTAGCAAGCGGGAATGGTTTGAAACGATGACATCATATAATGACTGTGCTTCAAAAACTGAATGGTTGAATATTCAAGGAATTAGAACCATCATTGGTGAACTTGATGGAAGATAGCTGACCCTGACCAAAGTGCTGTATGTTCCAGAGCTCAACGGTGAGCTGATGTCTGTGAAACAAATTCAAGTAGCTGGATTCGTAGTAGTTATCTTCTCAGAAAGCAGTGTTCGTGTCTGGGGGGGGGGGAGTCAAACTTCCATCATAGCTCAACTCAACAGCAAAGGACAGTATGTAAGTAGTTTCTCTCCTCGCATAGCTTCATCGTATGTTGCTGAGTGCAATCCAAAACTTTGACATCGACGGTTGGGTCATCCATCGAACTCAGCTGTGAAAGAACTTGGGCTTTTGGTTGGAGATTAATTTTGTGAAATCTGTACATTTACCAAGCAAAGCGCTGAACTGATTGGAAAAAGGCCAAGAAAAAAAAAAGCAGCCTATGGTGAGGGTGCACACTGATGTTTGTGGCCTGATCACTCCAGTGACCCACATGAGTGAGAAGTATTTCATCACTTTTATTGATGATTACTCACACTTCATGGAGGTTTGATTGCTGAAAAAGAAAAGTGAGGTTCCTACAGAACTGATAAAATTTCTGAACCTGAATACTTTTGTGAAAAAATTAAGATGCGGTAATGTGAGTGAATATGTGAAAGGTGAACTTTTTCGTTATGCAACAGAAAATGGTATCACGATTGATCCTGCTCCTCCTTATACTCCAATGTTGAATGGAGTTGCTGAACAAGCGAATCAAACTTTGTTGGACAAAGGGTGGGCCCCTCATGTCTGAAGCCATCTTGCCAAAACAAATGTGGGGGTGAACGAAGTTATTCGAGCTGCTGCATATTTGCGTAATCGAATTCCAAGCAATACCGTAAAGAACTGTACACCGTACGAACTGAAATGTGGATCTGATCCTGATCTAAGCAAAATTAGAGTTTTTAGATGCAGTGCATACGTGCTAACTCCTGCAGCTATAAAAAAAACTGGATGAGTGATCGAAGAAAATAATATTAGTTGGATACTTTTCAATGGGATACCGACTCATGGATCCAGAGACAAAACATACTGTAGTCTCCATAAATGTAAAGTTCAATGAAGAAAAGAATGTTGTCATTGATGACAACATAGATGATCCAATCGATGATGCAACCGTGACAGATAATTTCTCTTCTCAGGATAGTGATGGCGATCCAACGAAGAAGGAAAGTGATGAAATTGACCATGCCACACCAGAACGAAGGAGATTCAAAAGAGAAATGGACAGCCGATCCGGTATCCTGATCCTGAAGCCTATATGGCAATGATTGCCTATCAAGAAATGTTTTACTACAACGATATTAAATCTCTTTTGAAAGAGGAACAATGACCTTGGAAGCAAGCCATGTATGAAGAGATGAAATGCATGATCAAGAACGATGTGTGGACTCTGGAAGAAATTCCTAGAGGAAAGCAAGCAATCTCATGCAAGTAAGTCTGCAGAAAAAAACGTGATGGCATGCACAAAACTTGGCTTGTAGCGCGCAGCTTCATGCAGAGAAAAGGACTGGATTTCAACGAGACATATTCAGTGATCAATATCTTGGCTTTGCGATTTGTACTCATGGTGATACTTCGAGAGAATCTACAAGTGTTTGTGTTAGATGTGAAAACTGCATTCTTGAACAGTGACTTACGTGAAGTAATCTGCATAAACCAACCTCAGGGATACGACGACGACAGTGGCTTGAAGTGCAAGCTGAAGAAAAGTTCCAACAGATTGAAACAGAGCCTGTGCCAATAGTATCAGAAATTTGTCAACTTTGTGGTCAAAAGTAGGTTTCATTCAATGTATTTCTGAACAATGTATTTTTATTCGAAATTTTAATGACGCTAAGAAAATTATCATTGTTTTATATGTAGATGATTTGTTAATTGCTAGCTCAGATGATAGAGCTTAAAATAGTTATTAATATGTTGTCTAAAGAGTTTGAAATGTCAAAATGTGAATTAGAGCAGATTTCTTAGGTATTTATATGGAGTTCTCTTCTGATATGTTGATGCAGATTGGGGAGCAAATCCCAATGATAGAAAATCTGTCTCAGGTAATGTTATTGTGATAAATTACTGTCCTATATCATGGTCGTGCAAGAAGCAAAATTATATTGTTTTGTCTTCTACCGAAGCAGAAGTTGTTGGTATGGTAAAAGCAATTCAAGATCTTTTGTGGTTTAAGAATGTATCTTCTGAAATAATTAATGTTGAAAAACTTGTATATATGAAGATAAAATCATATTGCATTAATCACCTTGCATTAAATGTGTAACAAATGAGAATAGCCATGGTAGGCTAAAGCACTTTGACATTTAGCTCGAGTTTTTACATGATGCTATCAAAGAAAATAATATTCAAATATTGAATATGTTTGTACTAAATTGCAAATTGCTGATATGCTCACAAAAGCATTGCTGAAATTTGTATTGTGTGAACTTATGAATTTGTGTTGTCTGAAAATGTGCAAGTTGGGGCGGGTGTTAGAAATGTAATCGCACTAGTTTATGTTATATATGTATGTGTATATATGACACTGCATGTTCATGAACTGGTCGCTTCTAGTTATTTGCATAGGTGTGTGTGCTTGTATATTGTGTCCTCCTTGTATAATAGTCTTCTTCCTTACACCGACTCGTTCGCACCTCTCTCTCTTCAACAATAGCGAGGTGAAATTTCTTGCTTAGTGAATTTGAATAGCTTTACCTTAAATTTTATTTCAGATTCTCTCAATTCTGTGCAATTTTATAAATCTCTAAACATGTAAAATTTCAGCACCTCTCAAAAAAAAAAATGACAAAGAACCGCCTCTTTCTAAATAAAAAAAATTGTACTTATATATATAGCCATATTTTGTACTGAAATGAAAATCCAAGATATACTTTCTAAAATTAAAAGAAATTGGTATAATAGGTTTTTGACTGTATTTGCCATGTATATTTAAACATACACTGGACCATAGATGGTTAAATATAATGGTTTTGCTATACCTTGTAAAGTTGGCTATATGAAAATTTTGCTTTTCTTCCATTTCTCTGGATTTTAAATGCATTTATTGTCCTTAGGTACAAATGGGAAAGAGACAGATGCCTTCAATGCAAGCTTTATGAATTCCTGGAAGCATTCGCACAACTACAGGATGTGGAGTCAAGAAACTCACCCAAAAATTATGAAACTTAATCCTGGGTAATTTTTTTTCTAGTCTTAAGGTTTTTAAAATGTTTTTGTTTTAAAATTCTTGTTTTAAGTTTAAAAAATCTTCCAACATTTTGATCTCTTCCAAATTGAAAATTTTTAAAAATATGTATATATATGTACATAAATCGTTTTCAAAATAATCAAGATCAAAATGCCAAAGTAATTGAGCTGGAGTTCTTAAAATGGGCTTGTTGTTTAAAGCTGTGGCTTTTTAACTATTTTACTGGGTACTACCTACTGTAAACTTCAATTTGAATTTTCATGCCTTCTCTGAATAACCATTTATTTAATTTTTTTGAGTTTGATTATCATGAACTGGCACCGCTGCTGAAATAAAAATGAATAGAGTAGATTCCTGTAATTCTCAAATTATTTCTGTATTGCAGTCATCCGTTCCATGGACAGTTGAGTATGGCAGATATGAAGCTCAAGCTCTCTCAGTAAGAACAATGTCATATCTTTCTCTCTCTTTCCAGAATTTATGAACCACCTATGTAGTTCAATGGATGTAAGATCCTATTCATTTTAATTATACAGTTAACCCTGCGTAAAAAGGGAACTTTAACAACCGAAATAATTTCCCATTTTAGCCAGGCTTCGGTTTTATGAAGGTGAGATAGGGTTCTTTTTCTCTCTATTGTTATTCAATGCTTAAGTAAATATGTCCTAGTGCAGTGCTTCCCAACCTTTTTGATGACTTGGTGAAATTTGATGCATTGCAGACCTCCTATAGTAAAAGTCAATTTGGAGCACCTCTCCATAAAATTCAAGTTGTCCAAGTTATTTTGTGTAATTAGCTTATCATAAATTGAAGTAATAAATTGTAATTTTACAGCACTAAATGTCTCCATTCATGCAATAGTAGTGAAGGAAAATAATACAGTGGACCCCTCAAAAAGTACAATAGAACCTTGATTATTCATGCGCGAATTAACTAGGAAGTGGATTAACCCTGCTACGGAAATTTCATGTTCAGCTCTTCCCTATCCATGTTGTTGGGTTTTTTTTCATTCATTGGTTATGTAAGATTTTGTGAAGGTTTGTGATGAACACAAGCAGCAGTTCCTTTTGTAGAATCAGATTTCTCTCTTCATTCTTTTACAGACCTCCCCCCCCCCCCCCCCGTCCATTCTCGACAAATCGGCAAATTGCTTTTTCTTGTTTGTGTCATTCTTGTAGCATGTTTTATAACTGCAGAATGGCTTAGGGTAAAAGGATAATCGTGTTTTGTCGCAAGTTCAATACCTGGTTCATACTTGTCAGAAACTTTCCTGATGCAAGGGTAACAGCGAACCCCAACAGAAACAGCGCACGACCACAGAAAGAGATTGGGGACTTAGGGAAAGACTTAGGGAGTCCCACATTGATGGGTTAGTGGACCAACCTCTCGTTAAGTATAAAAATGTGTCCATTCGGAATTGCCAATAAATTTTAGGTCCCAGTCTAATTAGCAATCTTGTGGGTAAAATGACTGGTACAAAAAAATGATCAAATGATAACTACGTGTTTTGGTTATGCATGATCGCCTTCCCCAACGTTAGTCCAGATAATCTCAGTCCTACTGCATTTCCGTGGCAGATATGACATTGATATGAAGTCATTGACAATAGACTTTTTAAAACACTGATAGAGAATCAGTGCAAGACAGAAATGCTGATGTGTTAGTATTGCACATCAAAGAAACCCAGTATATTAGTATTGTGACTATCCTTCAATAAGTGTAATTTTTTATTAGATTTTTTTTACACTGATAACACAGGCCTACAATGGATAGTCATTTTAAACGGGTAAAATACACACTTTTTTCCCCATTCTTGTTATTTTAATTATTTTTTTTTTACTCCCAGCAATTAAACTTTTTTTTTCCCCTGTTCACCTTCCCCACCATTAGCCCGGACAATCAAGGTTCTACTGTACTCGCGGACCCCAGGTTGGGAAACACTGCCCTAATGTTCAAAGCTTATGTGTTAGTATAAGTATTGTACAAATACACCCTGCAGACATGCATGCTAGAAAATGTTCCTATTTTCGCATTTGTCGTTACAGTACTGCAGTATTTAAAAACTGTAGTCATGTGTTTTGGCTTATGTGGCACAACTTTTCTGACTGAAAAGTTTTTTTACTCATGTTCATTCGTTTATCCACCAAGGATCCCACATCTCTTTGACAGTTTAGATATTTGCTGACATCTGACAGGTGCGCTTATAGTTATTTGTGCCTATCTAGGAAGCTTTATTACTGCTCCCTCGTTGACACGTTGTCATGCAATCTTCAAGCTGAATCTATAGAAATGTAAGACCTGGGTTTAGACGAGTTTTTACAATAAATGAAATTATGAAAAGAGGTTTCACCGTATTTGAAATAATAAATCTTCTCTTCCAGACCAAATTTAGTAGATGAGAAAATCCTCTTGTCACCAGCTTTAAAGAAGTAGGGGATGCTTCCTGACAAAAATGTAATGAAGGCAACTCATTGTTTTCCCAAAGAGACAAAAATGTTTTATATCTGTAGAAAATTGCTTTCCACTTCAACAGGTTTTTCTTCGAAAAAAAAGTTATATATGCCTTTGTTTCCCTGACAAGCAGTGCCTGTCTTAAACAAGTATCCCATAATTGAAAAGTTTCTGGTCATAGATAAGACTGATGATTCCATTTAAGACAGGTATTTTTTTCATAGCTTCAGTAGTTTTTCCATGCCTCATCTGTTCGAAAGTACTATTGCGCTTCTTTAACATGAAGATTTCACTCTGCCTATTTAGCATACCAACATGCTGTTCAAATTATGAGTTTGAAGCCCAAATTGTGAGATTTTTAATATATAATTCCACTATAATGTCATAATGTCTATCCCAGTGATTGGTAAATGAAATTTCTAGTGGAAGACAATGACATTTTTGGCTTATCCAAGATATACTCTGATGCATATAATATCAAGTCTATCCAAAACCAAATTTGTGCTTTATCTTTTATAGGATTATACCCATTTTGATATTATAAACTTGAATGCAACACTACAAATTTCTTCATAGTTCATATTTTTATTAACTTTCATCATTAAAAATATGAATTTGTGATCAACCTAAATAAGGGTATTGATCAGCAGGTTGCCAACTGCTGGTCTAGTTTAACAATCTAATAATCAATTTTTTTTTTCACTTTTGTCAACTCAAGCCAGTGAGAGATATGACATTGACATGAAGTCATTGACAATACACTTTTTAAAACACTGATAGAGAATCAGTGCTAGTTAGCATTCAGCCTCAGAGAGTGTTAATTAATATACGTGTGCATCTGTTGCAAACTACATTCTCTGATGAAATAGTGAATTCTACTCTACTACTCTAAAAATTAGTGAACTCTACTACCTGAGTTTGCACCATGAGTGCAAAATAAACCTGTTTTAATTAAATATTGGAAGGGCAATTATGCAATTCTCAATTTGATTTACTTTATTTCTTTTTTCCACCAGCTCAATGCAAAACTCTGAAAGAGGTCGGCGTTTAAATAGTGCTGTTTCTAGCACAGGTAAAGTTGTACTTCAGACAGGAAAAGCTGTAGGTAAGGTTGGTGTTCATTTCTTTGGAAATTATGTTTTTATTTCAATTCATTTCCTAACACTTTTTTTCATACCTTTATTCTGTTCATTAAGCTTAAGTCCAGACTGACCTTGCAGTGCCATGTCACTCCAGCAAGAACACAAAAACAAGCACAACTCTGACGATATAAATATGTTATAACAATATATATACAAGTACACATACACCTAACAGGTTCTTGCATGCAATCAATTTGTTAGAAATTCCACAGAGGAATGTAAATGAGGTGCATGTACAACTAAGTAGTTGTATTAGTGCCATGCTTGACCAAACAAAAACTGGTATAGTAGAGTAGCTCAGCTTAACACCCCAAAAACAAGTCAAATTATTTAATGTACAAACATTGAATGGATCTTATTCATCTTAGTCACACTGTTGTGCAATTTTTTTTTTCAATCAGAATCACCAGCGTCTTGATGATCCTCTCCTTTGAATAAGTTTTTATCCTTTTCAGTACTATGCAGCACCATGTTGTCAGGAGGAATGCTATGCTTAAATCCATGCTATTTAGCCCTCTAAGTGACAATGAAGAGATATCCTTCCTTTTTAAGAGCCTCTTATTTTAACATTAACAAGAGCCCAGATATTATTTTTTTTTAGAGTTCACTTCTCAATGGAATGCTTTTTCCTATACCCGTTACTTTTGCACCTGCCGAAAATTGGAAGAAAGACCACTTCATTAAAAAAGGATATGGCATTTTGAAGAGGGTTTGGTGATTTCTACTATGCCACAAAAAGTGCTAACGCAGAGATTTTTCTACACAACTGACAAGGAAAGGGTCCCAAGGTGTCATCCAAAAAAAATTAGCGATGGAGTAAAATTATTAATGCTGTGAAAATTTATTAAAAATGACAACAGTTGGCTACTCAATGCCTCTCATACTTCTTGGTGATATCTATAAACAAAAACTTCTTTTCACCATCTCCCGCACACTTAATCTCGTTTTTCTTTTTTTATCCTCCAGCTTCTCTCTGCTAGAGAGAAACTAGTTATTTCTTTCTTTCTCTATCTGTGCTGTACCTGATTATATGTTGTTTGAATGACGTCACTTTAAGACAAAGGTTTCAGGATTTTTAAATTCATTTTTGGCCTCTATTAGCTTTCAAAATGTTAAAATATTTACTTTTTTGCAAGTGACCTATAATAATTCTGCCTAATTTTTTAAAAACTTTTTAACATCACCGCCTTGGGACCCTTTCCTTGTGAGTGTTATATATATCCTTTTGGTCATCCTGATTGTAAAATCTTATGTGTTGAAAGTAAATGTTACCAATTTTGTTTTATAGGTGGTGCTATCAGCAGTGCGAAATCGGTGGTATCTTCGTGGTGGTCAAACCTCGGGAACGCAGAAAAAAAAGACGAAAAAGGTTACGAGGCTCTCGAAACAGAACCCATGATACAGGTAGTACGAATCTCAAAATCAGATGATTCACCTACGTTTGACCGCAAGCTGGATGATGATTGACTATGTCAGTGAACATACTTATCTTTCGAATATGGATAGCTCTGGAGATTTTCCAAGGATAATTTACAAATAATTGTGATGGTACATTCCTTTTGAAATTTGATTACACGTTTCAATGCTACGTAAACTTATCAAAATTTATAGTATTTTTCATCTGTGATTTGATTTTTTTTAAGCTGTTATTTATACCTTTATATGTGTTTGAACATATAATTTTTTTTAATAATTTATTTTGTTGAAGCTGCACATGAAGTCCTATTTTAAAAACACCAACAAAATCCTGGTTCTCAAAGTTTCAAGGTTTTTCCTCTTTTTTTTAAATATTATGTTGATGCATGTGATGGACATAATCATATATTGATGTACAAATGAACAAAATAAATTTTGCTTTGCGGTGGGATTCACGCGTTTGTATATGAAACCATTTGACTCCTGGTGATACGGTAGCTATCATATTAATGAAAGAAGCCATATAGTGTCTAACTTTTCTTTATGAGGTGTGCAACTTGTTCTCTGCCTTTATCACCAAAATATAAAAAAAAATTCATGAGGTATCACTTATATTCTGGAAAATAAATAAATATGTTTATATATATTATTAATATATATAAACAAAAGTAACAATAATTGTCATAGGAACGCATTTATACAGAACAGAACAGACCAAGCACAACTAGGCTCTGTCGCTTAGGGAATATAAACTCATTGTTCCCAGTGGGTGTGGTCCTGCCAGAGAAAATTCAGAGTTACAAGGGGGGGAAAATAATTGGTGTACCTAACGGAATCAAAATGACTTAGTCGTGTATGTGCATTCATATACAGTTACAAAAAACATGTGCAAGGTCAGACATATAGTAAAGAAAATATGATTATACGAGTTTGAGAGCCGTTATTTTAGGGTACCTAGAGGACCTCTTGACAATATGCATTCAGATACAAGATTCAAAGTAACATATCAGTGTAAATATATACACAAAAGTGTGAGACAAAACAAATGAGTGAAAATAAAAAAAATAAATCGGGGGGGGGGGCCCTAGCATGGGACCTAAATGACCCAGAGTCATGTACATCAGAAATAATTTCAAAAACTATGTGCGAGGTCAGGCGTAACAAAAATAATCAGTTTATACAAGGAGTTCAGGGACCTCTTTGACAATATGCATTCAAATAAGAGATTCAAAGTAACATGAACAACGTATTTATACAGATGAAATGTATAATTATTCTTTATTAGGGGGGAAAAATTATGTTTCTAAATCTTTAGTTCTGTCTGTGCCTTGGATGCTAGGTGATTGCAATAAGGATACAATATCTCTGTATCAACATTTGCTGTATCTACTACTACCACCACCACACACCAACTCTGGTCATGTCACTACACTGTAAACATAATCAGCTTAAATTGAGAAGCTATCCATACTTAGATAAGACAACCATAATCTTTTTTTATGGGCAGTGCATTGTAAAGTATTAATTATTCTTTTTTTTTCTTTTGTAATACATGCTTTATATTGGGTTGCTGTATTTTGGTTGTATTTGACATCAATATTAAAAAATATGGGCATCTTTTATCAGCCACCTCGTTAGGCAATTTACCTGTTGTGGCCTTTGTGTTTGTATTTGTACTGCCATTATAGAGTTGGGTTGGAAATGAAGGTTTCATCTGTAAACTTTGTTTTTTCCAACAAATTTGCACAAAGAAATAACCAAAGGAGAGCGGGAAAGAACTTTTTTTTTTCATGATGCTTGGTATGGTTGAGCACTTGGTACAATTTATCAGGAGAATGCATAGATTATAATTACTAAATATAGTTCGCTAAACTTGAAATGTTGAGAATAGACATCAAAAACAAGAACATAGTTTTTTTACTTTATGTGCCTATTTACAAAATCTCTATCAATGCCATAAACAAAGAGCTGACACCGCATTCAGGTGCAAAGTAATTTATCTTTCATCCCTTGCACTCCAAAAACATCAGCTAGAAATCAATACTGTCAGAACTATTTCAAGTGTTTTCAGGGTTTACTATGGTCAAGGTATAACAGTTTTCTCCTACATGTCACATTGAAGGACTGGCCTGCTCTCTGCTGAGAGATTTTTTTAAGTGGCCGACCGACTCTTATTCGCACCTTAAAGTTGAAAAACCATAGAAACCACCACTGCACCACCAACCAAATTCAAAACTGGATTCTCGTGATGAGAGTCCAGAACAATGCCCACATGACCGCACAGCGGCTTAGCAAAATTACTACTTTTCTGATGTTAACACTGCTACACACTACTTTGATGTGATGTGGGAAGTAGTGTGTAGCAGCCTTAAGGCTTTCTTCAGCATTTGGGAATGTTGTAATATAGCTTGCCATCAGGTTCTTATGGGATTGGCTCTTGAAATGGCCTGATTATTCAGTTTAATGCCAATACTATTACATATTTTCAGGTTTACAATGGATTCTTAAACTAAAGCAAAAAGCTATCTAAATTATCATAGGAGGAACATATTACCATAGGTTGCAATTCAGATCTGAGATTAAGTTGCACACCTAACTTCACTGATTTTTTTTGTGTATGACAATGATCATGCATTTCTGTTGGTACAAAAGATGCTAAATATTAGTAACTTCCAGTACTCCAGTATTCAAATACTTTCTTTAAGAAGCTATAGTGTATTTTTTCATGGTATTTTATTATAATATTATTGCCTATGATACTTCAAATACAAGGTAATTTTTTTTCTCTCTCATTCATCGATAGGTATTATTGTCTCCTTTCGAGTTCATATAAGAGTCGTTTTCCCATTTTCTATATTGATAGAGTGTAACTAAACAAATCCGCACAAATTGTTTGGCTGCTGTAATGGGTCATTTCCAAAAAAAAGTATACATTCCATATTTTTGAGATGAAAAATTCAAAGTTGAATTTTCAAAATAAAATTTATCTCAAATTATAGCCAATGACTTGAAGTTTAATATTTCATAACTATTTTTTACTTTTATTTTGTAATAATATTTTATTTTTTGTGTTTTATGACTCAAAATGATAGATTTTGTCAACTCTGTTACGAAACAAATATATCGCTGCAAAAAATAAATATTATCTCTGCTATTTTTAGCCCTGAAAATAATGAAACCAACTTACTTCTTACACATATGCTGGAAAAAAACCAGTTTTAATTATTTTTTTACTTTTTTTTTTCTTTCATTTTGATGGTTTTTCATGATTTTTTCAAAATAGCATATAGAAAAGTTTATTTTTTTTACATTTTTTCAACTACTTAAAATTAAATTTTTTTTATTTCTGGTAGACACAGTGGGTTGATAACTTATAATTTAAACAGCTTAATTTGAAGTGTTTTTAATTTTTTTTCCTGTGAACTGCAAAAATGCTTCCCGTAACAGAGTGGACAGAAATGTTTAACTTAGAGTAAGCAATCACAATTATTCCAAATATAATTTTCTTCTTTCAACAATTATCTACACAATATGATGGGTATCCCATAGACTCCTCTATGACATCTGAAAAGCATCCACGCTGTGAGGAAATTAAAAAAACACGCCCCCTCATGGTTTTAAGTTTGGCTCTGGCAAAATTTTTGAAATCTGGTCAAAGTGGATGTAAGAGATATCTTTGTCATCAGCTCTTAACAGCTTCCTAGCATCATTCATAGTTTTGAGGCACATAACTTTTTGACCTCCTCTCCCCCCCCCCCATCCTCTTCAATGTCATTTTGGGCAATGTCATGTTGATATAGATGAAAAAAAAACCTTAATTATGATAACGATGTAACAGAGTGGACATCCAATAGAGAAAAATCTGGTACTAAAGACATAATGTGAATATGAAGTCCTTTTTCAAAAGTCAAATCCCAAAACGTTGATCAAGCATTAAAACTAAACCTTTCAAGGAGCTCAAAAGTGTTATCAGATTTAATCTGGTATAAAAATATATTTCTGAAATGGCCGTAACAGAGTGGATATTTCAAAATGGGAAAAATTCGGGACATGAACAAAAAAAATAGTTTTTCATAAGAGAAAAAAAAATGTCTCAAATTTTGTCAGTTTTATTTATCCAAGGCACATATATGAGCTATGATTCCAAGTTTTTTTTTAAAAATTCTGATTTGCACCAAGTCTTTGTTTAACACTTTTTTTTGAAGTTAGGACAGCCAATTTTGAGGTTTCGCTACAAACAATGATTTTTTAAAAAAATTTGATAATATCTGAAACAAATTAAGAAATGGCATATGACAAAGAATTAATTGAACTAGAAAAAAATTGAAATTACCTCCAGGGTGCTCTGAAATTTTGTAAAAGTCTCGGAAATGGTTTGTACATTTTTTTTTTTGAGAATGACCCATTATAAAATGACTTTTTTATTATATGCCTACGTACAGTAAAACCTCAATCAACTGAAGGAAGTGGATTTAGTCTCCTTGGATAGTAAAGATATTAGCTGAAAATGTTACAAACAAACGAGTTCACTAATGAAATGTTAATTTTGTCTGATAATATCTTTTCTCTGTACTTAGCCAGCTTTATAGTCTGTCACCACCTTTATGATTTGTAGAGCAAAGGTTTACGGAGAATGACTCATCACCAACCAGCCTTTTATTGAAACTCATTCACTTTCCCTGCAATATGGGGTCAGAGATAGGCGCTCCAAGGGCATTTCGCTATTAAAACTAAACTGTTCTATTAAGCCCATCAAATCTTACTAATTTTCAAATGTGAACCTTCTCTTCAAAGCCTTCTTTTGAGTTAATCTCAGTAAAAAAAATAATAAAATTTAAATTTTTTCTTGGCGGGGATTCTCCAATACCATATTAATTTTACAGTAATTCTCTTGATAGATTCGCCATTTTTTACCTCAAAGAATAATATGCCAAAATCTGTGGCGTACGTTGCAGAACAATCAATACTACTGCAGAACAATATAGAGGAATTTTAAGTGAAGTATTGATAACACTATTATGGGAATTTTTACCACATAGCATTTCCAGCTGAGGGCTCATTGCAGAACAGTACAAAACATTCTGCTCTAGGTGTTTTTAATTACCGTTAAATCCCCCCCCCCCCCGCTTTTCTCTTCCATTTGTTATTGCAACTTGCAACAGTGAAAGGCATAGGTGATCAGCTGACTTTTGTTTGGCCATATACCTTGGTTAATCGAGGTTCTGCTGTAGGTGTGGGGTATTATTTGTCTAATTTTTCTTCTATGGATATTAATATGTGACATTTTTATACTTGCAGTGTGCTAACAGTGATGCTTATGTTTTTGAAGCGTGGTCTTGATGTTCCTCTTTTTTCCGATTTAATGTAAACCAAAGCTTTTACATGGTTTGATATGTGGCTTTTATCTTCTTTGTTGTCAGTTCGCATATAGAAATGCTCAAAAATCTGTTTCTGTCTTGCTTGGTTGCCATATTTACTTTTTTTCCTTTGTTTATTATAATGCAATTTTTAGGTAATATGTATTTGTAGTTTTGTTCAATGCAGAGAGATGTCGATCCTTGTAGTATCTGAAAATTGCAACTAAAAAAACTGTTTTGTTAATGACTTGTATTGAATACAAATCATTTTCATGTTCTTAAAAATATATGACTTGGTCTTAAAACCTTCATTGTACCATCCCCGGGATGTGCATTCACATGTCAACTCCAATTCAAACATTTTGACATAATAGAGATTCGTTTATTGTTGAATTGTGGATATATATATAAATTGCTGCTACTACTGACATCATTACTGTTAATATAATTATTATTTTTAGTAACTCTATTGTAAATATTGTATTGTTTGTGTTAATTTCTCTTAGTATGGTATTATTGTAATTTTCTGTCTGTGGCCCGCAGGAAAGAAAATATGTACTACCACTGAAAATGTTTATATATCGGTCCATTTGTGGTTTGCATTGGAGATCAAGGCAGATGAGTGACAATAAAATGCAGTATCGTTAAAACAAAAACCGCTTTTTTGGTCTCTACCTAAGTTGGCGGACATGGCTTCAGCCCTTAGTGAACTTGTGGGCTCATTAGTGATCGTATTATTGGTTAGTTAGCATTTTAAATTTACTTTTAACAGGCGGTTGAAAGACGGTCTTGGCATGAAGTCCTCCTAATGATACCATCATGGGATTCCTTCCAAACCTGTGTCCCCGAGTTAGAATTGTAACGAATGAGTAAAATTAAATAGCATCTTTGAATTTAAATTCATTCTTCCTTTTCTGGAGTAAAATGGCATTGTAATGTTTTCACTCGAATCATTACACTGCCCACAGAGTATAAAACTTTTTCCACTAATAGCTTGCGGGTTGTACACAGAAAATTACAGTATTAAAATTGTAGCGGATTATTTTCCCCTGCTTTGTACATTGCTCAATTGAAAATCTTGCATGTTCATTTGTTTTGCGAAACTCATTTGGATGAATGCAACACCTTTTGAAATTCTTCTCGAAAAATCCTTTTCAGTGGCTTAGTGATGCTTATCATTAATGAAAGTTTTCTAAATCAGCAGTTTATATATTTGAATCATATCTGTGTGTTGTTATTAGAATTGTGTGAATGAATAACGAGGAAGAGGGGTTTTTCCCCTGTGAGTGTTGTAGTTAGTCGGTGTATTGTGTGAATCTACTTTTGTTTCCCAGTAAAATCTGTGCTTGTAATTGTAGCGGTGCAATAAATGTGTTTTTTTAGTTGATTTGCTGTCAGAAATATTCTTTTTGCCGATCATTGATACACATTTTTTCCCCTCAATATGCAGGGTGAGAACAACAGAAATACTTTCAATATAAAAATTCATTGTTTCACGGCCGGTATCAACGTTAAGATTCCAAGCGAAAGTGTTGTCATCCAGGTTAATTCCTACCAAGCTTTTTGTCCACGTCTCACGGTGGACATCGTGAAGTAGAGACAAGAACAAAGTCAATGTGAGATCTCTTTGAATGTCTGTCTGGAGATGACTGATACCGAAGGTCAAAGTTGTGCAAATATTGAGCTAATGGATCGCAAACGACGTCGTTAATATGTCGTTTATGACTATTAGCTTATGATTCCTTCTTATCTTAATGTTCCATCGCACGGTACCATGGCTCCCCCACATCCTGGAGCAGAGTTCTTATGCCGGGTTCCTTCTATAGTGGATTTATATAATGAAAAGACAAAAACAATGGTAATTGTCCCGGATCCCAGGGCTGGAGGCTGTCAGAAACCCCCCCCCCCAAGTGGGGGCCATGCACGATACCGTTCAGCGTATACTCTCCGAGGAAGAAATTTCTCATTGCTTCTATATCGTAGTGGGAAAGCACTTGCCCAGACTGTGATACGGATGTTGTTTCGAGTGCCAGTGGAGGAAATATGAATTTTTTTGCTCCTAGTCATCATCTCTGCATAAAACTAGTTTTCTGTGGGTCCCGAATCCCCGGGGGGGGGGGGGGAGTCGGTCGGTCCCCAGAGTTTCTCCAAAATGAAAGTCGAAAAAATGTATTTCTTATATTTATAATTTATTATACTTCATTAAAGTACAAATATGTCGAAACTAAAGAAATGTTTCAACTCTCCCAGCTGAACAGCTACTTATCACAAATGAAGACCTATCATATGACGTAATTTTATCAAATTCTACATGTACACCAAATAATAGATCAAGTTAATATTTTTAGTGATTTTCAGAAAGAATCAACTTATTTCTCGAAATATTTTTATGTATTAAAAACACAATGTGTGTGTGATGAGTAATATGCGAGTGTATAGGGGAAATGTCTATATTCTAGATTATGAACAATAAACAACGCTAGTGTGCAGAGGCACCGACATGAAGGAAGCATTGGGAGAACTGAAAAAGTTGCCAGTTATCCACGTATACGTACGGGACTCGAGCCCTTCTGTAGCGGGGGAGTGTTGCGTTGCATTGTATATTCATTAGTTATTGGGAGGGGGGGGCTCAAACAGCCTCAGCCTTTAGGTTTCAGTGTTTGTGTTATGATGGTCATAGATCATACATGCTCAATCCACACGTCACGGTGTGTAGCGGCCTGTAAAAATTGCACCATCTAGCGTAGTGCTGTGAAAAGAAATAACCGTCACTAAAACAAGCCCTAACATCGGCTCCAATATTGGCGTTTCCACGAGCAGAGAAGGAATTCATCCTCGACACGGATGCAAGTAACAACGGGATCGGGGCTGTTCTATCACAAGAAGTGGACGCCAAAGAACACGTCATTGACTACTTCAGCAAAAGCCTGTCCAAGCCCGAGAAGAATTATTATGCGTCACTAGGAAGGAGCTGCTCGCAATCGTCAAATCCCTAGAACATTTCCATCACTACCTCTACGGTCGGAAATTTCTCATTCGCACGGACCTCATCTCATTGAGCTGGCTGTTGAATCTCAAGAACCCCGAGGGTCAAGTAGCTCGATGGATATAACGGCTGCAGGAGTACCAACTCATGGAGACCCAACATCGTAAAGGAACATCACACGGAAATGCCGACAGCCTATCGAGAAGACCGTGTCCACAGAATTGTCGTCATTGCCTCGAGGCAAAAGAAAAGTAAGGGACGGTGAATCCTACAGTGAGACAGATAACATCAAAAGTCTCAAGTGACGATCCGTGGAGCGACGATAACATCCGAAGGGCCTAACTAGAAGCAGGGCCGTCTTAACGCATGGGCCCACCCGGGCACAGCCCGGGGGCCTCAAGAGAAGAGGGACCTCAGAAAAACGAGAAGTAGTTCAATTTTTCGAGAATTTACCAGGTAGGGCCTCAGAAAAATCACTTGGCCCGGGGGCACATGATGTTCTTAAGACGGCCCTGACTAGAAGATCCCGACATACGACCACTAATGGACTTGAAGGGATGCACCGGGATTAAACCAACATGGCAAGACGTCGCCTTTTGCAGTCCGACGACCAAAAGATACTGGGCGCTATGGGACTCCCTGGAGATGAGAGATGGCGTGTTGCACCGCAAATGGGAGTCGGAGGACAGAAAGACGTTCCGATGGCAACTCATTCTACCAAGAGGCCGAGTCGAAGAAGTTTTGAAAGAGTTGCACGGAAGCTCGACCGGTGGACATTTCGGCATAACCAAGACTCTCCTAAAAGTTCGTGAACGATTCTATTGGGACACGTCCAGGACCGATGTGGAAAAGTGGTGCAAGAATTGCCCGCTCATAAAGGACCTCCGAAGCGCACCCGAGCCTGCCTTCAACGATACAACGTCGGTGCGCCGCTCGAGAGAATCGCCCTGGACATCCTCGAACCATTACCCAAAACTCACGATGGCCACAAGTACATACTTGTGGTAATGAGCTATTTTACCAAGTGGTTGAAAGCGTATCCCGTTCCTGATCAAGAAGCAGTGACGCTGGCTGAAGTTTTGGTGCGAAATTGGGTGTCTCGATTCGGAGTCTCCCATGCTGATCCATTCCGACCAGGGAAGAAACTTCACTTCAGCAGTTTTCGGCGGTATGTGCAAGCTTCAAGAAATAGAAAAGACGCAAACTACGCCACTCCATACGGAATCCGACGGGATGGTCGAAAGATTCAACAGAACCATCCTGAACCACCTCTCGCTCTTCGTATCGCAGAATCACCAAGATTGGGATGCAAAGTTACCGCTTTCCTTACTGGCCTACCGAACTGCTGTCCACGAGAGCACCGGATTTTCACTGTCAGACCAGACACGACCCAGTCTCTGTCTCTTCCGGGATGTAAGTCTTTTACCCGTGTGGGTTGACCGGATTGTCAGTAGCGCAGATGCTCATGGGACGAGATCTTCGGCTGCCAGGTGACCTGCTGTTTGGGCGACCGCCAGATGCTCCTTTTCCACCTTAAGAATACGTCGAGGGACTCCAAGAGCGCCTCGAGAATGTGCATCGAATCTCCAGAGACAGGATCAACATCAGCTCCGAAAAGGTGAAGAACCGCTACGATGCGAAGGCCACGACCTCAAGGGAAAAACCTCGTCTGACTCTGGAACCCGAAGCGTCGGAAAGGACTTTGCCCGAATCTCCAGGCATTATGGGAAGGACCCTACAGAGTCGTGAAGAAACTGAATGATGTGGTAATTCGGATTCAAAAGACTCCATCGTCAAAGTGCAAGGTTTGGGTCATCTGAACAGACTGGCTCCTTACCACAATGAATGACAAAGCGCGACCCACCGACTTGAAGATAGAATTGTCGGGACGAACAATTTTAAAGGAGAGAGCAATGTTACGAAAAATGTCGGTAACGCCGCCAATACTTCAAATACTAATCATTCTAATTCGTTGCCAAAATCCTGTACGCGTAAAGAAGTCAATTCGTATTCTTCCGGGGAGCATTGAAAACATTTTCAATAAGACGCCATTGTATTATTTCTTTTATTACAGTCGCACCACGCTGATACAGGGCAATGTGCTGGGAGGGGCGATTTAGGTTCAATTAATCTTGTAATATTCTATAATTATTAACCTCTTTACAATCACAGGCGTGATATTACGTCCTAACATAATGGAAATTAATTCAAAAACAAGTTCTCTGTGTGCTTTCTTTCTTCTCTCTTTGCAATCGCGAAGCTTTATAGAACCCTATTACCTGCGAAAGTTGCTATTTCTTTCTCGTCTTTTTTTTCTATACTCCTTTTAATAATTTTTCCCCCACGCATATACCTTTCTACTATACATGTAAGAGTGAAAAAGAACACGTAGGGCAGTGGTTCTCAAACTTTTGTCACCCACGGCACCCTTACCCAAGTTATGGGTTATTTGCGGCTTCCCCAGAATAGTTTGAAAGATATATTCCCATTTGGAAGAACCACTTCAAAGCATAAATAGGCACACAAATCAATATCTCCAGCTAACCACGACGCCCCTAGGAGCCGTGACGCACACTTTGAGAAACATTGACTTTAGTCCTAAAAAATTGCTCCCGTTCGGTTGGCGACCTAAAACGCTGGCCCCTTTCAAATGGCGCCTTCTGCGGCCGCGTAATTCCAAAGCCCCCTAGATACTACTTCTAAATAGACGCCTGATCCTAAGGGCTGAGGCCATTTGAGCACTCCTCCCAAATAAATTTTGTGACGGGGCTGAGCAAAGCCGCTTTAAAGTTACTCTTAATGCAGCTTTGGGACTGAGTCCCTCCACACAATAATTAATGGGTATGCAATGCAATGCCCCTTCTATCTCCTGCGTACGCGCTTGAGTCCCGTAATACGGGACGACCAGCCCCTTTAATGTCCTTTATTACCTTAATTACCAAAAAATAATGTTTTCTTCATGTCGTCGCCTCTGATCTAACGTCTATCTACGAAGCTTTGGCAGTGCCATCTTAACGCATGGGCCCACCCGGGCACGGCCCAGGGGCCTCAAGTGAATGAGAAGTAGTTGAATTTTTCGAGAATTTGCCAGGTAGGGCCTCAGAAAAATCACTTGGCCCGGGGGCCCGTGATGCTCTTAAGACGGCCCTGAGCTTTGGTAGTTCGCAGGATTCAAGATCAGGCCCTGGGTTAAGATAGCAGAAGGTTGCCACATTTATTGCCGATTCGTCAAATAGAGATAATCCAAATTTCTTACCAAAACCTTATGCGTGGGAATTGATTTATACTATCACGACAACTCTGAGTAAGACAAGCGTCTATTTATTTATTTATTTATACAATATTGTTGGCCCCTGGGCCTATACAAGAGGATGCGATTGAGAATGCCAAAGATATTGTTTGATGTTGGATAAAAAACTAGTGATAGAGGGAGATTCAACAATAGAGCTTGGGAGTTTGTTCCATTCACCAATGGTATGAGGAAAGAAGCTGTATTTAAAGCAGTCAGTGGAAGCAAAAATAGGTTTTATTTTAAGGGAATGGTCGAGTCTTCTAGAGATGTAGGATGGTTTGGCCAAGATACCAGAAGTATCCATGTTGAACTGACCATGGAAAATTTTATAAAGCAATGTTAATCGAGAGATGAGACGAAGAGTAGAGAGAGGGAGGAGGTGAAGTTCATTCTTAAGTTCGGACACAGAAATGAAAGATGACCAGCAGTCGTGAACAAATCGGGCGGATTTATTTTGAATTGATTCAAGTTTGTCTGTATTACTGGAGGTGTAAGGGTCCCAGATTTCAGCGGCGTAGGAGAGGACGGGGGATATATAAGTTTGGTAACAGAGAAGTCTGATATCCCGAGTAGAGTGTTTAAGATTGCGGCGGAGGAAGAAAAGTTTGTTAAGACACTTCTGGTAAATGTAGTCGATGTGTTTGTTCCAACGTAGGTCGGCTGAAATAATGACACCAAGGTATTTGATATGTGAAACTTGGGATAACGGTAAATGATTGATGGAGTAGGAGTATTCAAGAGGAAGAAGTTTACGGGTAACTTTCATGTGAACCGTTTTTGAGATATTCATTGGCATTTGCCATAGGGAACACCAGTCGGCGATGGAAGCCAGGTTATGTTGGAGAAGTTCTTGATCAGATTGATGGTGAATGATACGGTAAATTACACAGTCATCAGCAAAAAGTCTAGTGGTGCAGTTGAGGGATTGAGGAAGGTCATTGATATAAATTAGGAAAAGTAACGGGGAGAGGACCGATCCTTGAGGGGTCCCAGACTTTACGGAGGCGGATGATGAGTTATGATCATTAAAATGAACAAACTGTTTACGGTGTTTTAGGAAAGCCTCCACCCAATTAAGTAATTGAACGTTAAGGCCTAGGCGGGAGAGTTTGAAAAGAAGTTTATCGTGGGGGAACTTTATCAAAGGCTTTAGAGAAATCTAGGAATACGATATCAGTTTGTAGGTTTTTATCAATGGCTTCAGAGAGGTCGTGGATGAAGAGGGCCAGTTGAGAGGTAGTAGAGAGAGATTGTCTAAAGCCGTGTTGGTTGGGGAAAAAGAAGCTGATCGAGTCTAAGTGGATACGGATTTCTTTTGCTACAATATGCTCGAAGATTTTACAGCAGGAGGAGGTGATCGCTATTGGCCTGAAGTTAAGGGGATTGGAAAGTGAACCCGTTTTGTGGATAGGAATAATTTTATTGATTTTCCAGTCGTTCGGGAGGGTAGCAGAATTTAGTGAAACATTGAACAGGATTAAAAGATAGTCGGCGACTTCATCAGCACAGAATTTAAGAATAGAATTTGGGATGTCGTCAGGGCCAACAGAATGGGGTTTCAGTTTTTTCAAAAGTTTTAGGATACCTTGTTTGGAGAAGGATATAGGGGGTGAGTTGTGGATAGAATCAAAAAAAGAGTATTGGGGAGGAGAGGGGTCTATTGAGAAAACCGAGCAGAAAGCTAAATTGAATTCGGTAGCCATCTCTGAAGGAGAAAATGTATATTTATTTGAACTTCTCAGGGAAGTGGGACCAACAGATTTAGGTCTAAGGTAACTCCAGAATTTTGTTGGATTGGTTTTTAAGTAATGGGATAGAGAATGAGAGAGGTATCTGGACTTTTGGACGGAAATGAGGTTTCTGAGGTCTCGGGTGGAGGCTGAAATTATGGATTTGAGTGAATTGGATTTGTTAGTTTTATATTTGAAGGTGATTCGGCGGATTTTCCTCTTTAAATGAATAATATCTCTGGTGATCCACGGATTAAAAAAAGACTTAGGAGAAACATTTTTAATTGGAACTGTAGTTAAGCATTTGTCTATAATACATTTAAAAGAGGTCCAGAGGGTGTGGATATTGTTAGAAGAGGATATGGATAAGAAATCATTCAAGTGAGAGCGAAAAATATTTTGCATAAGTGGATAATTTGCCTTGTTGAAATTACGTTTAGGGGCGAGTTTGTAGGATGGGATAGAGTGGCGGAGGGAAAAGTTAATGACTGGGATATTATGGTCGGAGCAACCCTCAAAGATGGAGGTGGAAAGGACTGAAATTCGATTGGAGGTAGCAATGAGATCTAAGGTAGAGCTGGAGTAGAGGGTGGTTCTTGTGGGTTCAAAAATGGATTGGACCAAGTTAAATTTAAGGAAGATATCTAGGACTTTGTTATTAATTCCGTGATTGCCGGACAGGGATTCCATATTTTTCCAGTCAATGCCGGGAAGATTCCAGTCTCCGGAGATAAGAATAGAATGTGTGTTATAAAATTTTTCAAGAATAATTTCCAGTTGTTCAAAAAGGTGGAAATCAGGAGAGGGAGGGAAATAGACAGAAAAGATGGCAAGTGGGGGACAGTTGGGTTGAAGCCATTCGGCTCCAACAATTTCGAGTTCGGAATCTAATAGAATTTCAGTTAAAGGGATAGAATTTTTGAAAATAAGTAAGACCCCGCCCCCCCGAGAGTTTCTATCCTTTCGAAAAGCATTGTAATCGGGTGGCAAAATTTCGGAATTAGAGATTGTATTATTTAGCCATGACTCTGTTACACCAAGAAAATGGGGATTATGGATGAGTAAGAATGATTCTAGAAAATCAGTTTTATTTTTCAGGCTGCGAGTGTTAATAGTTCCCAACTGGAAGGTATTTTTTAATTTGGAGGTTGTGTAGACGGAAGGGTTGGTCGGGGGGAGTAGGCTAAAGGGGGTACCGAGGAAATATGGGAGGAGAGGGAGGGCATAGAAAGGTTCGAAGCAGCATGAGCGGGGAAGATGGGGCGGATATCATTAATATCGGGATCCCAGGCGTATTTGGTATTATTTATGAGTGCAAAATTGTGGATAAGTTTTACTTTAGTGCCTTCGTCACGGTATTTTTTACTGGCTCTCCAAATTTGACCACGAAGCTTGCGTGTATCGAGAGAGAAATCTTCTGAGATAGATATGTTGCTGTTTTTAAGTTTCGAGGCATTTTTTAGAATCTCACTTTTGATTTTAAATTTGTTGAATTTTATTATGGTAAGTCTGGATCCGTGGGTCTTTTTGGAACCTAATCTGTGACAGCGGTCTATCTCACTAGGTGAAATATTTATGTCAAGGTGATCAGAACAGCATTGGATGATTTTGGATTCGAGGGTGGAGGAGGACTCGAAGTCAGATTCTTCAGGAATGTTTCGGAAAATCAAGTTATCCTGTCGAGAACGATCCTCAAGATCGATGACTTTATTGGTAAGGGAGGATTGGAGTTCAGAGAGATTAGAGGAGAGGTCA